>NC_084617.1:21093516-21326016 GCF_033978795.1 Nerophis ophidion
TGGATTTTGTGCATGTTAGTAACGACTGTGTGGAATTACCAATATTCCTGAAAAGCGTATCGATGTAAACGTGCTAGAATGATCCACATCCTTGTGATTCCATAAAAATATTTGCTTAACCAATGCACCAATTCCACATGCCACCTGCAGGGGGAACCCTGGAACAGACACGAACATAATCAGGAAGTTTTGGTGCTTGATAAGATTTTTTTCCATCCATCCATCAATTTTCTACCGCCTATTCCCTGTTTGGGGTCGCTGGCGCCTATCTCAGCTACAATCGGGCAGAAGGCGGGGTACACCCTGGACAAGTCGCCACCTCATCGCAGGGCCAACACAGATAAACAGACAACATTCACACTCACATTCACACACTAGGGCCAATTTAGTCTTTTTTGTAGTTTAAATTTGTCTTTGCGTCCAAATGCAAACCTGTGTTTCTTAGTGCTGCTTTGAAAGGAGCCAATAAAAACACGTCCGTGTTACTTCCTTGCTTGTCCTCACCTGCACTTTCGTTCCCGTACGGTCGCTTCTCGTCCATGTCCTCCTCCTCGTCCTCCTCCTCCTCGTCTTCTTCGTCGTCCTCACACTCCTCCTCCAGGTCCACGATGCCAGCCCGCTGCCCCTTCTGCCTGGCGGTCTCCACGGCGATCTTCTCACGCTCACGCTCGCCGTTGTTGCCCTGGCCGGGAGCGTCTGGCGAGCTGTAGATGGACGGATAGTTCTGAGAGTAGAGTCTGCTGCTGGGGCTGACTCCGCCCACCAAGCAGTCGCCTGTCACGTTCTGAAAGGACAGCAAGGAGGAAGGACGTGAGCTTCAGGGACAGCAGTGTTCGAACTTCTTCCACTGAGGGCCGCACCCGGAAAAGTTAAAGCATGTGTGTGCCATTTTGTTACTTTTTAATCTCAAAACCAATACATAGATTTGTTTTAAACTTTAAGACTCGCCTCAAGTTTGGTCCATAAAAAAAATTATATATACACACTATATTGCCAAAATTATTTGGCCACCCATCGAAATGATCAGAATCCGTTGTCCTAAACACTTGGCCCAGCCACAGGTGTATAAAATCAAGCACTTTGGCATGGAGACAGTTTCTACAAACATTTGTGAAGGAATGGGTCGCCCTCAGTGATTTCCAGCGTGGAACTGTCATAGGATGCCTCCTTCCATCCATCATTTTCTACCGCTTGTCCCTTTTTGGGGTCGCGGGGGGTACTAGAGCCCAACTCAGCTGCATTCGGGCGGAAGGCGGAGTACACACTGGACAAGTCGCTACCTCATCGCAGGGCCAACACAGATAGACAGACAACCCACCTGTGCAACAAATCCAGTTGTGAAATGTAATCACTCCTAAATATTCCAAAGTCAACTGTCAGCTTTCTTATGACAAAATGGACAAATTCAGGAACAGTAACTCAGCCACAAAGTGGCAGGCCACGTAAACTGACAGAGAGGGGTCAGTGAAAGCTGAAGTGCATAGTGCAAAGACTTTCTGCACAGATATAATAATAAATAAATGGGTTGTACTTGTATAGCGCTTTTCTACCTTCGAGGTACTCAAAGCGCTTTGACACTACTTCCACATTTACCCATTCACACACACATTCACACACTGATGGAGGGAGCTGCCATGCAAGGCGCCAACAAGCACCCATCAGGAGCAAGGGTGAAGTGTCTTGCTCAGGACACAATGGACGTGACGAGGTTGGTACAAGTTAGTTGCTACAGAGCTCCAAACTTCATGTGACCTTCCAATTAGCCCACATACAGTATGCAGAGAGCTTCATGGAATGGGTTTCCATGGCCGAGCAGCTGCATCTAAGCCATACATCACCAAGTCCAATGCAAAGCGTCAGATGCAGTGGTGTAACTGGACTCTAGAGCAGTGGAGACCCCTTCTCTGTAGTGATGGATCACGCTTTTCCATCTGGCAATCTGATGGACGAGTTTGGGTTTGGAGGTTGCCAGGAGAATGGTACATTTTGGACTGCGTTGTGCAGATTGTGAAATTTGGTGAGGAGGAATTATGGTTTTGGGTTGTTTTTCAAGAGTTGGGCTTGGCCCCTTAGTTCCAGTAAAAGGAACTTTGAATGCTCCAGGATACCAAAACATTTTTGGACAATTACATGCTCCCAACCTTGTGGGAACAGTTTAGAGCCGGCCCCTTCCTCTTCCAACATGACTGTGCACCAGTGCACAAAGCAAGGTCTATAAAGACATGGATGACAGAGTCTAGTGTGGATGAACTTGACTGGCCTGCACAGAGTCCTGACCTGAACCCAATAGAACACCTTTGGGATGAATTAGAACAGAAACTGAGAGCCAGGCCTTCTCGACCAACATCAGTGTCTGACCTCACCAATGTGCTTTTGGAAGAATGGTTGAAAATTCCTATAAACACACTCTGCAACCTTGTGGACAGCCTTCCCAGAAGAGTTGAAGCGGTAATAGCTGCAAAAGGTGGACCGACATCATATTAAACCCTATGAGTTAGGAATTGGATGGCACTTCAACAGGTGGCCAAATACTTTTGGCAATATAGTGTATATATATATATATATATATATATATATATATATATATATATATATATATATCCTGTTCTTTTATAGCAAACAACATTTGCAATGTTTTCTCCCAAAACGTTCAAAGTGAAATATTTGATGTGAAGAAATTGGAGCGTTAAATAGGTCAATAGTTCATAACATTGATTTTAATTAATTATTTGAGCAATGAGAGTTTTAAAAAAAATCCCACAAAAATTCATAGGTCATAAGTTAAAAATTAGTAATACATATATTAATTTTTATTTTCAACACTTAAGTCTCTCGATCAACTTCAGAACAATTCATTGATGATAACTTTATATTTGTATTATTTATTTGTTAAGTCCTTTTTGTCAAAGAAACCCTGTTATTATGGCAAACACAAAATATGGAATATTTCCACAAAAAACATTCTAAGAAAAATATGTGCCTTATTTTGGTCAATATGTCATTACATTGATTATTTTAGCATAAAGTATTTATTTTTTTAATCTCACTAAAATATTGGGGTATTCAATGTGTTAAAATGTTAAAATAATACTTTTATTTAATTTTCAACACTCAAGTCTTTAAACCAACTTAAGATCTATGTGCGATAAGATTGTATTTATTTTATGCCCTTTTTGTCAAAGAAAACAGTTTTTGATGTGAAGTAATTAGAGCCTTAAATAGGTCAATAACTCAATAAATTGATTTTAATTAATTATTTGAGCAATGACAGTTAAAAAAAAATCCAAACAAAATTCTTAGTGCCCCACTAATAAGCGTTGAAAATTAGACATAATTTAATTTTTATTTATTTTTTTTTAACACTTAGGTCTCTCAGTCTACTTTAGAACAATTCATCGATTATAACTCTAGATTTTTATTATTTATTTGTTAAGCCCCTTTTGTCAAAGAAAATCTGTTTTTATGGCAAAAACAAATTCACAGTAGAATTGGAGCCTAACTAGGTATATATTTCATAACATTGAATATTTTTTATCAGTAAATATTTATTTTAATTTCACTAAAATGTTGGGGGATTCACAGAAGCCCTAAATTACAAAAATTTAAAAAATACTTTTTTTTTTTTTTTTTTCCAACACTTAAGTCTTTAAATCAACTTCAGATCAATGCTTGATTATAAGACTGTATTTATTTTTGAGGGGTCTGTTTGTTTTAGGCCCTTTTATTCAAAACTATGTTTTGAATGGCAAACACACAAACTACGCAACATATTTCAAAGTTTAATATTTGATGTGAAGTAATTGCAGTCAACAATTCATAACATACATTTTGATTCATTATTATTTTTTGAGCAATGAAGTGAAGTGAATTATATTTAGATTGCACTTTTTCTCTAGTGACTCAAAGCGCTTTACATAGTCCAACCCAATATCCAAGTGACATTTAAAGGCCTACTGAAATGAGATTTTCTTATTTAAATGGGGATAGCAGGTCCATTCTGTGTCATACTTGATCATTTCGCGATATTGCCATATTTTTGCTGAAAGGATTTAGTAGAGAACATCCACAATAAAGTTCGCAACTTTCGATGCTAAGAGAAAAGCCCTGCCTCTACCGGAAGTTCCAGACGATGACGTCACATGTTGATGGCTCCTCACATATTCACATTGATTTTAGTGGGAGCCTCCAAGAAAAAGTGCTATTCGGACCGAGATAACAACAATTTCCCCATTAATTTGAGCGAGGATGAAAAATTTGTGTTTGAGGATATTGATAGCGACGGACTAGAAAAAAAAAAATAAACGCGATTGCATTGGGACGGATTCCGATGTTTTTAGACACATTTACTAGGATAATTCTGGGAAATCCCTTATCTTTCTATTGTGTTGCTAGTGTTTTAGTGAGTTTAATAGTACCTGATAGCCGGAGGGGTATCTCCACAGGTGTCTTGACGTCAATATCTCAGAGGAGTCGACGGCAGCTATGGACAGCACAAGCTCAGCTTTTCTCCGGTAAGAAGCGACTTTTTAACCACAATTTTCTCATCGAAACCTGCAAGTTGACATTCCGCCGTGATCCATGTTCGCTTGACCGCTCTGATCCATAGTAAAGTTTCACCTCCAGGAATTTTAAACAAGGAATCACCGTGTGTTTGTGTGGCTAAAGGCTAAAGATTCCCCACTCCATCTTTCTACTGTGATTTATTCAATATTAATTGAACAAATTGCAAAAGATTCAGCAACACAGATCTCCAAAATACTGTGTAACTATGCGGTTAAAGCAGACGACTTTTAGCTGTGTGTGTGTGCGCAGCGCTCATACTTCCTAAAAACCTGTGACGTCTTGCGTACACATCATCATTACACAACGTTTTCACTCCCGGGAAATTTTAAATTGCAATTTAGTAAACTAAAAAGGCCGTATTGGCATGTGTTGCAATGTTAATATTTCATCATTAATATATAAACTATCCGACTGCGTGGTGGGTAGTAGTGGGTTTCAGTAGGCCTTTACATTTTTGTGGGTGGCACTTGGAGCAGGTGGGTAAAGTGTCTTGCCCAAGGACACAACGGCAGCGACTGAGATGGCAGAAACGGGGATCGAACCTGGAACCCTCAAGTTGCTGGCACGGCCACTCTACCAACCGAGCTATACCGCCCCGGTATAGCTGACAGTTATATATGACAGTTTAAAAAACAGCTTTGTGTTATAGTCAACAGGGCAACTTTTTCTTGTTACATTTCACCCGTTTTCTCTTTTGTATGTCTTTTTTTTGGATAGTATTTTTACAACGAGCCTTTAAAAATTAGCTCCGGGCTGCAAACGGTCCCCGGGGCTGCACTTTGGAACGCTTCTGACCTAGGAGACACGGCGACACGGCAGACGGGGGCGTGCGTCACTCACCCCCCTGAGTCCGGGGTCCGCCACCAGCTTGGCGCCCTCCTGCCGCATGTGCTTCTGCGCGGTGAGCAAGGTGGCAGAGTGCAGGACCCCGATGTCGTCGATGTAGCGGCGCGCCGACTCCGCCAGGAAGCTTTGGCCCCAAATGCTGTAGGAGAACTCACACTCCCTCGGGAAGCCGCCGCCGCTCTCCCATTTCTTCTTCTTTCCGTCCCCTTCTGGAACCGAGGGCCGGAACTTCTTGCAGGCTGTGAGGATAGCCAAGTCGCAGCCGGACTTTTGGCAGTATGCTTCCGCCGCGGAAAGTAGTGCCAGCCAGGTGTCTCTGTGGTTGTCCGCGATCTCCGGCTCGGACGACTTGGTGATGGAGGCCATGATGGTGTCAGGTAGAGTGTGTCGCTTCAAATCAATAAATACGTATCTGCTGGTTTTGATTGTTGTTTTTTTCTTTTTTGCAGTGATGAAGATGGATCAAGAGGCACTGGATGATATGATGGGACTTAAGGGGAGATTTTTTTTTTTCACACAGACCACCAGGGGAGAGAATGGATGGCTTCAAGATGCTGGTGATATCTGGAAAAAAAGTCAGAAAATATTTTAAAAATGTACACTTTCAGCACAAAGCTCAGATTGGCTGCAGCCTGCTAAACCTGTAAGAGCTTGTTGACAACACGCAATGCTAGCCACTTTGAAATCGTCACAATTCATTCTAAAGCAACGCCATTGTTTTTTGTATCTATTTGTTTGTCACGCTCAGCTGCAACTGTTGATGTTGTTGTTGTTTATTAGTCTGTTTGTGTGCAGGGTCCTCAGGACGCAAGCCGCGCTTCAACCACCATTTTTGTACACTTACGCGGCGGCCGAACTGCGCAGAACAAACGACGCAAGCGGGGGGTTTATGTTCGCCTACCTGCTGGCTCGCTTTCGTCCGAGTTGCCGTTTTAGCAACCAACCTTAAACTTGACTTTACTTCATCAAACGTGCTGTGCCTTCTTCGCTCGCTCCTCTCCCCTTGCTAGGCTCGTCACCAGCGGAAAGTCGGGATGCAGGAACACAGGAGGTTCCTGTTGCGATTTTAGTCAAATAAAACAGATGACGAGGGTGTTTGTTTCCAGCCGTCGTTGCTCGAAGAGAGAAACACAACACTGCTACATTCACATAAATAATCTATGTATAATCCTAAAAGCATATTTTGTTTGTGTTTGCGGACGAGTCGCCAACACTTGTCAGTGAGTCGCCGTCGACGCCGTACTTTTATTTCGAAAAGCAGAGTTCTACTAACTTATATCCGGTAATTGCGTCACCTGTTTACTGCCTTCCAATCGAACGCACCATGCCCACGTGACTAGGGTACTTGGGCGGGGCTTATTTACGCCCAGTTCAACATGCCAATCAATTTCGCTCCTATGTCACGTGATCACTTCGTTAGAATAAAGCAGTTTTCGCTTTGGCAAACATTAAAAGTGATATTCAATATTAGAGTGTAAAATTAATGAGATAGTTGACTAATGGGTACGTTTTTTTTTAAGAAGATGTAGATGGTTTTGAAAAACAACGATACGGTACGTTAATGTGGCCTTTACCCTATTGGTCGAAAACCATAAGTAGACACCGTGAAATTTTTATTTTATTTGTTTTTATTATATAATATATTCTTTGTATACATTAATAATTGTACTCGCTTTATGGTGGTGAAATACATTAAAAATGTTCCTGTTATGTTTTAAGATCTCGTCTTTTTTTAATAATGTTTATTTATAAATTTCAACAATAACAAACAGATGAGAAACAATAAAAAAAATAGTTATACAACAATATAAGACATTACAAAACATTATAAAAACAGTACAAAACAGCGCCAGGGGATTGTAAATTCAATGTATCAAAATAGGATACAAAAAAAATATATACCGTATTTCCTTGAATTGCCGCAGGGCATATAGTGTGCGCCTGCCTTGAATTACTGCCGGGTCAAACTCGCTTCCCAAAATAATTAGCACATGCTTAGTATTACCGCCTGGTCAAACTCGTGACATCACGAGTGACACTTCCCTTGTCATCATTTTCAAAATGGAGGAGGCTGATTTCAATACCGGTATTTTGAAATTGCATAAAGGGAAGAAGATTAAGAGCTATTCAGTAGGATTTAAGGTCCAAGCTTACATCACACTCAAATTTTTACTGCCTACCTTTGGTAGGTGCCGGAGTGAGAAGAGGTTTTAAAATAATTAGCGCATGCTTACTTTTACCGCATGCCTTTGGTAAGCGCAGGAGTGAGAAGAGATTTTAAATTAATTAGCGCCCCGGCGGCAATTCAAGGAAATACGGTATATATAATAAACCAGGTGCAAAGCCATAGGCTCATTCAGATTCATTAAATAACTTAAAATTGGAACACAGCATCATAGTTTTCACAGCTTTTTTGTTGTTAGAGGTAGAGAGCGTTTTGAAGTAAAGTTCAAAATCCTTTTTAAAGGCACAAAAGACAGGTCGGGTAATCAGAGGTGGGTAGAGTAGCCAGAAATTGTATTCAAGTAAGAGTACCGTTACTTTCGAGATTTATTACTCAAGTAAAAGTAAGGAGTAGTCACCCAAATATTTACTTGAGTAAAAGTAAAAAGTATGTTGTGAAAAAACTACTCAAGTACTGAGTAACTGATGAGTAACCTGATTACGGCAACAAATAATGCACAAAAACATAAAAATAGCAATGAGCAAATTCAGAGCCAGGAATATCTCTTAAGCAACTAAAACAATAATATATATTAAATAATAGTACATTAAAATAAAATAAAAAAAATGGCACATTGAGCCACAATAACTTAACAGCACCATAGCCTCAGTAGGCATTCATTGATTTGATTGATTGATTAAAACTTGTATTAGTAGATTGCATAGTACAGTACATATTCCGTACAATTGACCACTAAATGGTAACACCCCAATAAGTTTTTCAACGTTTATCAATTACTTAGTAAATGACCAAGTCGAGGTGATCTACCTCATATATACATACACACACATATCATACATACACACATCATTTATACACACACAAATTATATATATATATATATATATATCTATATATATATATATATATATATATAGATATACACATACATACATTTATATATACTTTATATAATTTATATTTATTTATTTAGCCGTTTTTGTTCACATGTTGAAGGTGTTTTAATGAATATACATGCATGTTTAACATATAGATTCCTATCTTTCATGAAGACAAGAATATAAGTTGGTGTATTACCTGATTCTGATGACTTGCAATGATTGGACTCAGACGTCCACGTTTTCAAATGGAGGAGAAAAAAGTTTCTCTTCTCTGTCTAATACCACATGAAAGTCGTTGGATTTTGGCATCTTATCTGTCCAGCTTCCATATTTGTTTTTATACACTTTACAAGAAATACATTGGCGGCAAACTCCGTAGTTTGCTAGCTTGTTTGCGCTGGCTTTCGGAGACTCTTATTTTGTTAACGCAGGTGCGATGGAGCGGCACTTTTATTGTGAAGACAGGAACTGTGCGATCAGTCTTTAGGCTTTTGACGGGAAGTACGGTTGAAATAAAAAGTGCCTTTTTTCTTTACACTTTTTATTGATTGATTGAAACTTTTATTATTAGATTGCGCAGTACAGTACATATTCCGTACAATTGACCACTAAATGGTAACACCCCAATACGTTTTTCAACTTGAATAAATCGGGTCATGTGACCGCCTGGCTCTGTTTGATTGGTCCAGCGTCACCAGTGACTGCATGTGATTGGTGAAACGCAGGCATGCGTAGATTCTACTTTGAAGCTCTGTCATTAACCAAAACAAACATTAATAGATCGATAAAAAAAAAGTAGCGAGTAGCGAGCTGAATGTAGATAAATGGAACGGAATAAAAGTAGCGTTTCTTCTCTATAAATATACTCAAGTAAAAGTAAAAGTATGTTGCATAAAAACTACTCGTAAAAGTACAATTTATCCAGAAAGTTACTCAAGTAAATGTAACGGAGTAAATGTAGCGTGTTACTATCCACCTCTGCGGGTAATGAGAAACTTACATTTATGAATATAAAACTTAGCCAATAGAATAATGAGGTTGCAAAGGTAGAATTCCTTTTAAATTTTTTGTTCATACAGTGTAAAACCAAAAATCAAATTTTTAAAGCAAAGCACACATTTTTTAAGCTCTCGTCTCAAGAATGGGCGTTCGGGACGATGACGTCACTTTGGGGCGGGCCTTATGGAAACAGGAAGTGTGACGTAACATTTGTTTGGGAAAACCAGCGTCGAGACTACCGACGCCAGTTGAAGAATGGAGCAAAACAATGACGATTACAAGGTATAAACCTAAGCTCATTTGATCGGTTTTCATGTTTTTGAACAGAAACAACCCACAAATCGTGCCCAAATGTTTGGGTACACGAGCAATGTGGCTTTGAGGTTGACGTGTTAGCTAGTCGTATTTGCTGTCAGTATAAATGGCGTTTAACCGTGCATAATTTACACAGGTTGACGACATAGCGTTAGTGGTTATTTTAATGTTGAAATATATCAAATAAACTCTCGTCGATACGACACCGTATGACCTGTCACACCTGCCCTGACGATCACATGACTTGAATGTGACAGACCGGTTGTGAAATGACACACTTATTATTGCGCTTTATCGCTGTGGAATTTGCAGACCAATCTGAATCTGTGGCTGTACACTGTTGTATAAAACTACCATTTGATAACAAGAAAAAGTTGCAATGTTAACCCTATTAACACAAAAGCTGTCATGTAGGCTTTTTTTCTTTAAAGCTGTTGTTGCTAAAAAATAATATTAATAATAATGATACATCAAAATCTATGTTGTTATGAATTATTGACCTATTCAAGTCTCTGTACTTCACATCAAATATTCCACTGTGAATTTTTTTGGAGAGGGATATTGCATATTTTGTGTGTTTGCCATATAAAAAACTGTTTTCTTTGACAAAAATGGCATAAAGCAAACATCCATCCTTTTTATTTTGTACTGCTTTTCCCTTTCAAGGTTGGAGGGGTAGCCTATCCCTCCCCCAAAAAAAAAACAATAATACAAACTTTATTTGACGAATAGATCTGAAGTCTATTTAGAACAGAGGTGTCAATGTCGTTTTCACTGAGGGCCACATCGCAGTTATGTTTTGGCCCCAGAGGGCCGCTTCCAGAAGTGAAAACCATTTTTTAATGCATTTTATTAATAGATTTTTTTTTTTACTAAAATGTAAGAAAAACATGATAAATTGCAATAATATGTCCTTATAATATAGTGTATATTACTGTAAATTGAAAAAGAGTACTGCTGTTTTTATCGTAAAAAAGGCAGCTCAGTTGCCAGAATTTTACTGTAAAATGTACTTTAGTTTTCGTACTGTAAATAAAAAAAACGTCAATTTTACAGTAACATTTTGGCACCTGAGCTGCCTGTTTGTTTGTTTTACCACAAATCAACAACTGTACATTTTTTGGTGTATTACTGTAAATGCCATGTTACAAGTACAGTTTTTTTCATTTAGAGAAAAATGCTGTAAAAAACACAATAAATTTCACAATTTTACCATGAAATCTATTGCTACTTTTACATTACACAATTTGATGGATAACTTGCTTTGAAATCATTGTTATTAGTATTTATTTCTATTTAAAAATGTTTTGAATGTTTGATCATATATTTTCGCATGATTCGACAATATTTAAGTTAACATAATTTTTAATTACGTGCAGTACTATATTTTGTTCTCCTAAAATAGAAAGAAAAATACATTTAGTAAGTAAAGTTACAGTACTTTATTGATACATATTATTTCCAGGCTATCAAGGACCAAATAAAATGACGTGGCGGGCCACTTCTGGCCCCCGGGGCCTTGAGTTTGACACCTGTGATCTAGAGACTTAAGTGTTGCTAGTAAAAAAAGAAAAAAATGTATGACTTATTTTTAACACCTTTCTGACTGGGGCCCTTTTGGATTAAAATAATTCTATATTACATTCACTATTAAAGGCTCCGATTACTTCATATCAAATATGTCACTTTTTAATGTTTTTTGGGGAAATATTACATATTTTTTATGTGTTTGCCTTAAAAAATTTAGTTTTTTGGACGAAAAGGACAATAAATTAAAAAAAATACATAAAAACTTTTAATCAACGGAGTGATTGGTAGTAATTAAGCGGAAGATGATGATGATGATGATGATGATGATGATGATGATGTGATTGGTAGTTGATATAGAGACTTAATTGTTGAGAGTAAAAAAAACAAAAATATATGACTTATTTTTAACACTTTTGGATCTCCAAGAATTTTAGTGGAATCTTTTTTTAAACTGTCTTTTCTCAAAAATAATAAAGAATTAAAATCAATGGAGTTATGAAATATTGACCTATTTAAGGCTCACATTAAATATTAAATTTCTGTAAAAAAATATTGGGTCGAAAATATTACATACCGGTATGTTGATTTCTTTGATAAAAAGGGCATTAAATATATATTTTTCTACTTTTATATTTAAGCGCTGAATAATAGTAATGAAAAAATATATAAAATAAACTTATTTTTAAACATGTTTTGACTGAGACCCCACGACCAAAGTTAAGGTGAGCCCTCAAAGGTAAAAAAAACAAACAAAAAAACGATATATTGTATTGGTTTTTAAAATGAAAAATATCAAAATGGCCCCTAGATGTTTACATTTTTTACTGCGTGGCTCTCGGAGGGAAATGTTTGGACACCCTTGCATTAGATATCATTCGATTGTGTCCTAACTGCTTTGATTGCTCCTCAGCTGATTTTCGAGAAGGAGGGAGTGTACCTGCACACCAATGCTAAAAAGAGTAACCAGGACACCAGCATCCCTGGGTTCATTCGCGTTGTCGAGAGGGTAAGCAAATGTTTTGATGCCAAGCAGTGTCTGATATGATGAATAATGCGCTCGTTTCAGGCCGGAGTGCCAGCTTTGGAATGGAGTCCACTAGAGGACGAAGGCCGCTCTGCTCCCGCTGTTCTCTACTCCAAAAAGGTAGGACATTTTATCAGTCTAAGGTTGGGGTCAGCTACCTGTGGCTCTTGAACATTTTAAAAAAATAATTGAAAATGGATGGGGGAAAATGTATTTTTTGTTTGTTTTACTATGTTTTTTGTTTGAGGACAAACATGACACAAATCTATCCAATTGTTTGAAAGTCCACTGTTTAAAGGGGAACATTATCACCAGACCTATGTAAGCGTCAATATATACCTTGATGGTGC
The DNA here is from genome assembly GCF_033978795.1 of Nerophis ophidion. NCBI lineage: Eukaryota > Metazoa > Chordata > Actinopteri > Syngnathiformes > Syngnathidae > Nerophis > Nerophis ophidion. Next base: position 21,106,210 of record NC_084617.1, read on the forward strand.
AGAAAAAAGACCATATATTTTTTTAACTGATTTCCGAACTCTAAATGGGTGAATTTTGGCGAATTAAACGCCTTTCTGTTTATCGCTCTGGAGGCGATGACGTCAGAATGTGACCTCGCCGTGGTAATACAGCCGCCATTTTCATTTTCAACACATTGTAAACATTGGGTCTCAGCTCTGTTATTTTCCGTTTTTTCGATTATTTTTTGGAACCTTGGAGACATCATGCCTCGTCGGTGTGTTGTCGGAGGGTGTAACAACACTAACAGGGAGGGATTCAAGTTGCACCACTGGCCCGAAGATGCGAAAGTGTCTGCCGCCAGACCCCCATTGAATGTGCGGGAGTTTCTCCACATTTTACCGGCGACGACAGACATGGTACAGAGATGTATGGATAACCTGCAGATGCATTTGCAACGATAAAGTCAACGAAATCACAAAGGTGAGTTTTGTTGATGTTGACTTATGTGCTAAACAGACATATTTGGTCGCGGCGTGACTGCCAGCTAATCGATGCTAACATGCTACGCTAATCGACGCTAACATGCTATTTACCGACGGTGCTAAAGCAGACATGGCACAGAGATGTATGGATAAACTGCAGATGCATTTGCAACGATAAAGTCAACGAAATCACAAAGGTGAGTTTTGTTGATGTTGACTGCCAGCTAATCGATGCTAACATGCTATGCTAATCGATGCTAACATGCTATTTATTTACCGGCGGTGTTAAAGCAGACATGGCACAGAGATGTATGGATAACCTGCAGATGCATTTGCAACTATATTACGTTTCCTTCCACCCACATTTAATGCGAAAAAAACACTTACCAATCCTGATCATTTGGTCCGCACATTTTTACCGGCGATGCTAACGCAGCTATTCAGCCATGCTATGGCTATGAATAGCGTCAATAGATATTCTCTCAATAGCTTCAGTTTCTTCTTCAATACTTTCATACTCCAACCATCCGTTTCAATACATGCGTAATCTGTTGAATCGCTTAAGACGCTGAAATCCGAGTCTGAATCCGAGCTAATGTCGCTATATCTTGCTGTGGTATTCGCCATTGTTTGTTCACATTGGAAATTGATAGTCGCATCGCAAATAGCGAAAATCAAGCACTTTAAAGCTTTTTTTAGGGATATTCCGAGACCGGTAAAGTTTAGAAAAAAACTTCAAAAAATACAACAAGCCACTGGGAACTGATTTTTATTTTTTTAACCCTTTTGAAATTGTGATAATGTTCCCCTTTAATATGTTTGTGTGTTTGCTTCACTGGCGAGAGTATTTGGTGAACATTGTTTTGTCCTACTAATTTCGGCAGTCCTTGAACTCACCATAGTGTGGACTGTGCCGCAACAGTTTGTTTGCATGGAAAATCGTCAACTCCTTCTTTGTCTCATTTTGTCCACCAAAAGTTTTATGCTGTACGCTTTGTTGGTGTTATTGACTTGTTAGAGTGCTAATCCGGTTTATTTGGTACAACAAACTGATGGGTGAGGACAAGTTGCTAAAATGTTTTGCAAATAACAGGATGTGGGCAGAGCATGCCGCAAACTTAGATCTGGTGGTTCATCACAAAGCAAAAAACGATTATAACCTGTTCACAAGTTCCAATCTTGATCCTAATTGCTGCAAATGAGGATGACAGTCGAAAGTGGCTTTATTTTATTTTATTTTACTTTATTTTATTTTATTTTATTACTGTTTTTTCTTCTATATGTTCAGACGTCTTTTTGAGGCCCTTCACATGCACAAAAAGTCCCCATATTTTGCAAGCGCATCAGGTATGCCAAATAATTTTATATTTTGTGGTCCCAAAAATGTCAAAATTGGCTCTCTAGCACCTCCTTGGGAAAAAAAAAAAAAAAATTGCCACTCCTACCAGTTTATCTTACCGACACGAAAACTGCAGGAGATGTCTATCATGATGGTAGTTCTTTGGCGAAAGTGTTGCATAGATTGTTTTATTGATCATCGTCAAGGCGCTTTCTGACAGTCGCTTCAGGATGCGCCGTTTTGTGGGCGTTCTTGTTTACTTAGGTCACCTTTGGCAGCGTCTTTTCTCCGTCATCTTTGTTGTAGCGCTGTAGCGTTCAAGGACGGTAGTGGAAAAAGTCTCAAAAGATGGAACTAACTGTTTTAATGACATTCAGACTTAACTTAAAACAACAACGGATTAGCATCTCCTCATCCGTGGCTCACTAGTGCAATAACGACACCGAAAATGTGTCCTGTGAAAAACCGTCCAACCGGAACTCTCTAATAACTAAAGTTCCATGGGTGAATAATGTAAACTCACTACACCGTTATGTTTGAGTGCTTTAATGGCAAGTTTACTGACAGATATAAGTTAGAATTTTACACGACTTTACATTAGAAATGGCAACAGCAGAGGATGAATGTCCCATAACAAGAAGAAAAAAAGAAGAAGCTTATCGACGACGGGGTCGACACGGACTTAAAGGCAGACGCGTACAAATATTCAGGACTTGTGCAGATCCCAAATACAGATCAGCAGGTACCAGAAAGCAAGAAAAGTTGCTTTTGCATAATATTGAGGAACAAAACGGTAGATAATATATCTTACCTTATACACGCTCCATAATAATACCCGTATGTTTAATGCGCCAACAATCCGTCAAGCGGTGCAGCTTCTTAGCTTACCAGAGTCATATTGAAACATTTTAATAGATTTTTGAGCGCCGTGTGTAATGTTCTATACTTTCAATGGAACATATACAATGTTGGTGTTGTTTACTTGAGTCATATCGCAGTCTACACGTATGTGTGACTGCCATCTACTGGTCACACCTATCATTTCACCATGTACCACATAAAATAGCTTCGAGGTTGGTAAGCACAACCAAAATTATTCCGTACATTAGGCGCACCGGGTTACAAAGTGCACTGTCGAATTTTGAGAAAATTAAAGGATTTTAAGTGCGCCTTATAGTCTGAAAAATACGGTAATGGTTTAATTAATCCTGACTATAAAAATAATCATGGTTATTGTTTTTACCAGAATGGTCCAGCCCTAATTAATCTGTCATGAATAAAGGACAGTGATTGTAAACACTTTCTTATTAATCAGGATGGAGAAGGGGGAGAGGAGGATACAAACTTTGACCCCGGCTACGAGCCGGACTGGGCCATCATCAGCACTGTGAAGAAAGACAGAGAACATGTCCCCGTCAGAGAGACAGGTGCAGATGATACATTCTTTTCATGTTATAAACAAAGAGATGATGATGTCGTCTTCTCTTGCAGGTCAGTGGTCCTTCTCCTTGCCTCTGTCAGAGCTCTACTCTCTAAGGAGGGCCCGCTTCTCCCTGGGTCGGAACTTCCTGGTGTTGACCAGCAGAGGGGGTCACCCGCTGCCTCCCTTGCACTTCCACAGGGGAGGAAGCAGGGAGCTGCTGCGTGCCCTCAGCCGCTACATCGTCTTGGACCAGTAAGCATCACCCCCACGTAGGGTTGGGATGGGTTGTCAAGAAAAATCCCAGCCGGTCGGTTGGCCTCACAAGCGTGTGGTTCAGATTTTTAAAATCATTTTGGACCGTGAGCACAGACAACCCTAGGGTCAGGACTGACGTGTCCCACTCAGATACTGATCCCGCACACACACACACACACACACACACACACACACACACACACACACACACACACACACACACACACACACACACACACACACACACACACACACACACCACACACTCAAACACACACACTTTTCCTACATACAGACAAAAACATTTCCAGCAAATGAAGATTATGGTTCCTTTATTGAGGTTAATTGACACGCAGAATCCAACGTTTGTATGCTACGACACAATTTTTATTGATAACGATTACGTATCCATGGCAATGTTTATTGATATCGTTTTATTGCCCAGCCCGAACGTGGACTTTGTCGTTATCACCAGGTCTCCAGTTGATGGGCGTCTCTTCCTGGCTTACCCTCAAGACCCCAACGCTCTCTCTCAGTCCTTTGATAAGCTGCATCTCTTTGACGACGGCTCAGATCTTGTATCGGTGAGTTATTTGTTCAGCCTTAAACCCCCCTCACCTCCACAAGAAAACACGCCAATAATCCTGCTCTTGTGAACATTCACCACCAGAGATTCATCCAGGACCCCTATGCAACCACGTTTGGCGGATTCTCCAAAGTCACAAACTTCTTCAAGGTGGCTCTAAAGCCTCCTGAATCCTCCATACATCATCAACGTGATGCTCAGAATTCAAGTATGGCCCCCCTGTTTGATGAGGAGCCTGGCTTTGAGCTCATCACCTGTGTAAGAAAGCATCATACACTACACCATATGGATATATATATATATATACATATATACATATATATATATATATATATATATATATATATATATATATATATATATATATTAGGGCTGGGCAACGATTAAAAATGTAAATCGAAGTTAATCGCACTATTTCTCCCATTAATCGCGATTAACTGCATTGTATACGCAAAGCCCAATAATGAATTCAAAAGTAGTGTGTAGTGCACCTTTATTGGAATATTCTCTCACATGAACAAAAGCGCCAAAACATTTGTTGTGCAAACACAATTTAAATCAGTCCTTGTTAAACAGTAGCAGTTAAATAGCATATTTTATGAAAATCAACTCAAAAAATGTAAATACAAACATTTAAGCTTATTGCCACTGCCAGGGTTTTTAAGTTATCCTGTTTGTTATGGAAAATAAATATAATCTACATACAAATCTCTGAGCCACAATCATAAGATCTGAACAGGCAATTTCTGAGGTAACAGCAGAAACATTTTTTTATCAGGGATCTTATGATTGAAAAACCTATATTATAGGTAGTGGGCTGTTTTAGGGAATTTTTTATCAAATTATCCGTAGTAGCAATATTAATAATGTGTTTATTCTGCGTAGTGCACTTAAAATAATTATGACCATATCTAGGAATTGATATGATGGGAATTTTCCGTTTCTTTGCTTGGTGCTTTGATAAACTGAACGCATATACATGGTACTATATTGTGATGTTATGGTATATGCTACTATATTGTGATGTTATGAGCCAGGGAAAAAAAGAACTACCCTACCCAGCATGCAACAGGAGTGACGAGCATGCGCGGTAGCCCGGTATAGGTTGTGTCGCCATGACGGCATCTTGTATGTTGTGATATGCACGCTCTGAAAGTAAACGTTAAGAACTCAGCCAACACTCCTCGTCTGCATTATTTATAAATAGACAGACAACACATATACTCCGCTGCTTCACAAGCCGCTGGATGTTGCCGGCAAATTATTCCCATGCTAGCTAGCCGGTCCAGCAAGCACGCGTCATTCAGTCCAAAACGGCCCGATCTATCCACATTCAGAATTGTCTGGCGGTCGTAAGTGATCCCGGAGTGACCACGCTGTAAGCCAGCCATGAAATTTGCAGAATTGTCCGGTATTTTTGCCAAATGTTCCATCTTTACCAAGAGATCCTCGACGCCGAAGCCCATCTGGGCGACGCCATCTTGTTAAGAAAAGGCGTTAACAAAATAAAAGCATGTAAACAACATACGCAAATGGCGATAAAATAATTGTCGGCGTTAATAGATTGATGAGTTAACTCGTAATTAACGCATTAATTTGCCCACCCCTAATAAATATACATATATATATATATATTAGGGCAGGGCAACGATTAAAAATTTTAATTGAAGTTAATCGCACTATTTCTCTGATTAATCGCGATTAACTGCATTGTATATGCAAAGCCCAATAATGAATTCAAAAGTAGTGTGTAGTGCACCTTTATTGGAATATTCCCCCACATGAACAAAAGCGCCAAAACATTTGTTGTGCAAACACAATTTAAATCAGTCCTTGTTAAACAGTAGCAGTCAAATAGCATATTTTATGAAAATCAACTCAAAAAATTTAAATACAAACATTTAAGCTTATTACTACCACTGCCAGGGTATTTAAGTTATCCTGTTTGTTATGGAAAATAAATATAATCTACATACAAATCTCTGAGCCACAATCATAACATCTGAACAGGCAACTTCTGAGGTAACAGCAGAAACATTTTTTTTATCAGGGATCTTATGTTTAAAAAACTTATATTATAGGTAGTAGGCTGTTTTAGGGAATTTTTGATCAAATTATCCGTAGTAGCAATATTAATAATGTTGTGTTTATTCTGCGTAGTGCACTTAAAAAAGCCAGCCATGAAATTTGCAGAATTGTCCGGTATTTTTGCCAAATGTTCCATCTTTACCAAGAGATCCTCAATGCCGAAGCCCGTCCGGGCGACGCCATCTTGTTAAGAAAAGGCGTTAACAAAATAAAAGCATGTAAACAACATACGCAAATGTGCGATAAAATAATTGTCGGCGTTAATAGATTGATGAGTTAACTCATAATTAACGCATTAATTTGCCCACCCCTAATATATATATAAATATATATATATGTATCTCGGTTTAGAGGTCACGGTTCAGTTAATTTTTGGTACAGTAAGAAAACAACCAAATATACATTTTTTGGTTATTTATTTACCAAATTTGTAAACAATGGCTTTATCCTTTTAACATTGGGAACACTATAATAATTCTGCCCACGTTAATCCACATTAAACTGCCTCAAGTTTTTGCTTTGATTAAATAAAATGACAAAACCTTTCTTCTACATATAAAAAGTGCAACATTAAACTGTTTCAAGTCAAGTCATCATGCTTAATTTATTACAGCATTTGGGAAGCCTGTAGTTGACTTTTATTATGTAAATGTAATTTTTTGTCAACATGTGATAGCAGGCACCCTGCCATTCAAAACTAGGCTGCTACATTACTGATTAATGTAACTATAGCTGAAAAATAGTACAACTGCAATAGGAGAGACTACTCATTCTTGATATCTAAGGAGTTCATGTTAGTTCATGTGAAATAACAGACAGACAGGGCTTTGCTGCCCCTAACACACACACACACAAGCACACGTGCACACAAACGCACGTACGCACACACACACAGCAATCAATCAATCATCCATCCATCCATCCATTTTCTACCGCTTATTCCCTTTCGGGGTCGCGGGGGGCGCTGGCGCCTATCTCAGCTACAATCGGGCGGAAGGCGGGGTACACCCTGGACAAGTCGCCACCTCATCGCAGGGCCAACACAGATAGACAGACAACACTCACACTCACATTCACACACTAGGGCCAATTTAGTGTTGCCAATCAACCTATCCCCAGGTGCATGTCTTTGGAGGTGGGAGGAAGCCGGAGTACCCGGAGGGAACCCACGCATTCACGGGGAGAACATGCAAACTCCACACAGAAAAATCCCGAGCCTGGATTTGAACCCAGGACAGCAGGACCTTCGTATTGTGAGGCAGACGCACTAACCCCTCTTCCACCGTGAAGCCCAATCAATCAATCAATCAATGTTTATTTATACAGCCCCAAATCACAAATGTCTCAAAGGACTGCACAAATCATTACGACTACAACATCCTCGGAAGAACCCACAAAAGGGCAAGGAAAACTCACACCCAGTGGGCAGGGAGAATTCACATCCAGTGGGACGCCAGTGACAATGCTGACTATGAGAAACCTTGGAGAGGACCTCAGATGTGGGCAACCCCCCCCTCTAACGTAATGCTAAAAGATAATTAGCCTTCACATCACCTCAAGCCAGAACTGTGAGCAAGCTGAGCTGCAGATTTAGTTTCTAGAAGGTCAACGGGCTCATAGTGATGTTTGTAATAGTTGTGACTGGAAAGTGTTTTTTATAATTTGGGGAGGGTACGATGTCCGCTGCTAAACGCACATATCTGCTTCGACAACAAAGCATTTACAACATGCGTTCGGAATACGCACTGCTGATTGGCTGTTAAATCGCTCTGAATACGCACTGCTGATTGGTTTGTATGTAACCAATCAGATGGTTGTCTGGGCGGGACAATGCTAGATGCTCACTGCTCAAACAGAGGCAGAAAGCAGAGCAGCTTGTTAAAACTTTAGTTTACAAACTCGTTCGACACACCCTCGTACGGAACCGAAACCCCCGTACCGAAACGGTTCAATACAAATACACGTACTGTTACACCCCTAATATATATATATATATATATAGGGACGGCGTGGCGCAGTGTGAGAGTGGCCGTGCGCAACCCGAGGGTCACTGGTTCAAATCCCACCTAGAACCAACCTCGTCACGTCCGTTGTGTCCTGAGCAAGACACTTCACCCTTGCTCCTGATGGGTGCTGGTTGGCGCCTTGCATGGCAGCTCCCTCCATCAAGTGTGTGAATGTGTGTGTGAATGGGTAAATGTGGAAGTAGTGTCAAAGCGCTTTGAGTACCTTGAAGGTAGAAAAGCGCTATACAAGTACAACCCATTTATCATTTATATATATATATATACATATATATATATATATGTATATATATATGTATATGTGTGTGTGTATACACATTAACATATTTAAGTATAAATATATGTGTGTATATATATATATATACGCATGTACATATATATAAATAAATAAATAAATGATAAATGGGTTGTACTTGTATAGCGCTTTTCTACCTTCAAGGTACTCAAAGCGCTTTGACACTACTTCCACATTTACCCATTCACACACACATTCACACACTGATGGAGGGAGCTGCCATGCAAGGCGCTCCCCAGCACCCATCAGGAGCAAGGGCGAAGTGTCTTGCTCAGGACACAACGGACGTGACGAAGTTGGTTCTAGGTGGGATTTGAACCAGTGACCCTCGGGTTGCGCACGGCCATTCTCCCACTGCGCCACGCCGTCCCGTATGGATGTGTGTATATATATATAAATATATATATATATATATATATATATATATATATATATATATATATATATATATATATATATATATATGTATATGTATATATGTATATATATATATATATATATATATATATGTATATGTATATATGTATATATATATATACATATATATATATATATATATATATATATATATATATACATATATATATATACAGTACATTATTAGGGGTTTGGGGGAAAAATCGATTCGAGTTCGAATCACGATTCCCACGTGCGATTCAGAATCAAATTTTTTTTAAATCAAGTTTTTTATTTTTTTATTTTTTTTTATTTTTATTTTTTTTATTAATCAATCCAACAAAACAATACCCAGCAATACCATAACAATTGTTTGGTACTTGATGCTGTATACTTCCGCACTCCATCCAGCTGTATAATCACTCGCCATACACCAATCGATAATATCTGTCTACAAACCCCGTTTCCATATGAGTTGGGAAATTGTGTTAGATGTAAATATAAACGGAATACATCCATCCATCCATTTTCTACCGCTTATTCCCTTTTGGGGTCGCGGGGGGTGCTGGCGCCACAATGATTTGCAAATCATTTTCAACCCATATTCAGTTGAATATGCTACAAAGACAACATATTTGATGTTCAAACTGATAACCATTTTTTTTTGTGCAAATAATCATTAACTTTCGAATTTGATGCCAGCAACACGTGACAAAGACGTTGGGAAAGGTAGCAATAAATACTGATAAATTTGAGGAATGCTCATCAAACACTTATTTGGAACATCCCACAGGTGTGGTGGCTCATTGGGAACAGGTGGGTGCCATGATTGGGTATTAAAACAGCTTCCCAAAAATGCTCAGTCTTTTACAAGAAAGGATGGGGCGAGGGTCACACCTTTGTCCACAGCTGCGTGAGCAAATAGTCAAACAATTTAAGAACAACGTTTCTCAAAGTGCAATTGCAAGAAATTTAGGGATTTCAACATCTACGGTCCATAATATCATAAAGACGTTCAGAGAATCTGGAGAAATCACTCAAGTTAGCGGTATGGCCGAAAACCAAAATTGAATGACCATGACCTTCGATCCCTCAGACGGCACTGTATCAAAAACCGACATCAATCTCTAAAGGATATCACCACATGGGCTCAGGAACACTTCAGAAAACCACTGTCACTAAATACAGTTTGTCGCTACATCTGTAAGTGCAAGTTAAAGCTCTACTATGCAAAGCGAAAGCATTTTTATCAACAACATCCAGAAACGCCGCCGGCTTCTCTGGGCCCAAGATCATCTAAGATGGACTGATGCAAAGCGGAAAAGTGTTCTGTGGTCTGACGAGTCCACATTTCAAATAGTTTTTGGAAATATTCGATATCGTGTCATCCGGACCAAAGGGGAAGCAAACCATCCACTGTCATCGACGCAAAGTTGAAAAGCCAGCATCTGTGATGGTATGGGGGTGCATTAGTACCCAAGGCATGGGTAACTTACACATCTGTGAAGGCATCATTAATGCTGAAAGGTACATACAGGTTTTGGAACAACATATGCTGCCGTCTAAGCACCGTCTTTTTCATGGACGCTGCTGCTTATTTCAGCCAGATAATGCCACGCCACATTTAGCACGTGTTACAACAGCGTGGCTTTGTAAAAACAAAGTGCGGGTACTTTCCTGGCCCGCCTGCAGTCCAGACCTGTATCCCATCGAAAATGTGTGGCGCATTATGAAGCGTAAAATACGACAGCGGAGACCCCGGGCTGTTGAACGACTGAAACTCTACATAAAACAAGAATGGAAAAGAATTCCACTTTCAAAGCTTCAACAATTAGTTTCTTCAGTTCCCAAACGTTTATTGAGTGTTTTTAAAAGAAAAAGTGATGTAACACAGTGGTGAACATGCCCTTTCCCAACTACTTTGGCAGGTGTTGCAGCCATGAAAGTCTAAGTTAATTATTAATTGCAAAAAAAAATAAACTTTATGAGTTTGAACATCAAATATCTTGTTTTTGTAGTGCATTCAATTGAATATGGGTTGAAAAGGATTTGTAAATCCTTGTATTCCGTTTTTACTTACATCTAACACAATTTCCCAACTCATATGGAAACGGGGTTTGTATTACCTGACACCTTCTGTTAGCTATTCCTCTTTGTTACATGGGACCCCATTTTGAAAATTCCTAGCATCAACACTGCTGTCAACAGAGGAGAAAAAATGCTGTTTTAAATAAATATATTGTTTATAAAGCAAGTTCAAGTATCATTGGCAAGTCTTGGTGTGCTGCCAGCCTTGGCACACATATATGTGTCCTCTTTTTGGGATTTCAGAATATGGTCAGCCTATATTTTGGTATTTTGCTGATTTCCCTAATTCAGCATATACTTGGCAACTTTTAGACTGCTAGCTTTTTGAGCTAATTTTGTGACAAGCGGTAGAAAAATGGATGGATGGATGGGTTTTTGTTACTTATCTTGCCTGGGTACTAACTGTTAGCATTTCAGTTCAGCTTTGGCTCTTAAGCATTCACACATTTTTACAGAAATGTCATTTTCTAGTTTTGAAAAAATAATTTATACGCATTCTATTAGTTTTGAAGGTGAAAACTACCAAAATGTATTTGATTTGAAGTAAGTGAAGCCTTAAATAAGTCAATAATTCATAACACCGTTGATTTTAATTAATTATTTTTTTTTTAACAATAACAGTTTATAAAATAAAACAAATCCTGCTAAAATTATTGGGGACCCAAAAGGGCCCTACTAATAAAAGTGTTAAAAAAAGCTTATACATTTTTTAAAGTTTTTATTATTTTTTTTTAGTGTTTTTTCTTTCATTTGTTGGTTTTATGCCCTTTTTGTCAAAGAAAACTGTGTTTTTTCATGTGGCAAACACACAAAATATGCAATAATTTCCCCCAAATTTATTTCAAAGTGGAATATTTGATGTGAAGTAATTGCAACCTTGAATATTTCAATAATTCAACAAACATTGATTTTGACAGTTTTAAAGAAAAAAACGGCATACATGGCAGCTTTGTGTTATTAGTCATTCTCTTATTATACTGTTTGTTTTTTTTACCATTATATTTTTATTCATATTGTTGTTTTTTATTTTTGTTCTTATTGTTATATTTTCTATTTTATTTCCATTTACACCCCTATTATGTATTTTTCCCTTTAAAATTTGATCTCAATTCTGTACACTGTTGCTGGAATTAAAATTTTCCTGAGGGAACTCTCCTGAAGGAATCAGTAATTATCTATCTATCTATCTATCTATCCATCTATCTATCTATCTATCTATCTATCTATCTATCTATCTATCTATCTATCTATCTATCTATCTATCTATCTATCTATCTATCTATCTATCTATCTATCTATCTATCTATTTCAACTTTTTATCATTCATTACACGTGTTTTGCTCTTTTATCCCACTAATTTTGTTATTTATTTTTATGTGTCTAAATATGTCTGTTTAATGTGTTTAAAAATTAGCTCCGGGTCGCACTTTATATATTTATATATATTTATTGGATGCCTTCGCTCTAGGGGGTGGAGCTTGGCCCCAGGCCAGTTGTAAGCCGAGGACCACCGCTCGACAAATGGGAGGAGTTTCTGGACTCCGAGGGTCGCGTGAAGAACCCGGAGAGAATCAAAGATCTTGTCTTCCGAGGGGTGAGACACAAGGACTGTCACGTGGATAACATTTTTGGATGGTTTGTGCTAACATGGCGCCCGCTGAAATGTTTGCAGGGGATCAAAGCATCGCTACGGAAGGAGGTGTGGAAGTTTCTGCTGGGTTTTTATCCGTGGAGCAGCACCTTCAAAGAGCGGGAGGACATTTTACGTGTCAAAACGTAAGTGTTTTTTATCCATCAATCCGCACATAACCACCCTGCTTCATCATCATTTCTTACCTTTGCCATCAAAGTAATGCACATTTTTCTAATGCTGTGCAGATGTCTTTTGCCACATTACACTTTGCTTTTCTTAAAATCATATTCACATATTTTAGGCCTAAATTAAGCATATTTAACGATAAACATGGTTAACCTCTTAAGGCCCAAGGTGTTTTTTTTTGTTTTATTCCTTTTTTTTATTTGAGCTTATTGGAACCTAATTAGATAGATAGATAGATAGTACTTTATTTATTCCGTCAGAAGAGTTCCATCCATCCATCCATCCATCATCTTCCGCTTATCCGAGGTCGGGTCGCGGGGGCAGCAGCCTAAGCAGGGAAGCCCAGACTTCCCTATCTCCAGCCACTTCGTCTAGCTCTTCCCGGGGGATCCCGAGGCGTTCCCAGGCCAGCCGGGAGACATACTCTTTCCAACGTGTCCTGGGTCTTCCCCGTGGCCTCCTACCAGCTGGACGTGCCCTAAACACATCCATAGGGAGGCGTTCGGGTGGCATCCTGACCAGATGCCCGAACCACCTCATCTGGCTCCTCTCGATGTGGAGGAGCAGCGGCTTTACGTTGAGCTCCTCCCGGATGGCAGAGCTTCTCACCCTATCTCTAAGGGAGAGCCCCGCCACCCGGCGGAGGAAACTCATTTCGGCCGCTTGTACCCGTGATCTTATCCTTTCGGTCATGACCCAAAGCTCATGACCATAGGTGAGGATGGGAACGTAGATCGACCGGTAAATTGAGAGCTTTGCCTTCCGGCTCAGCTCCTTCTTCACCACAACGGATCGATACAACGTCCGCATTACTGAAGACGCCGCACCGATCCGCCTGTCGATCTCACGATCCACTCTTCCCCCACTCGTGAACAAGACTCCTAGGTACTTGAACTCCTCCACTTGGGGCAGGGTCTCCTCCCCAACCCGGAGATGGCACTCCACCCTTTTCCGGGCGAGAACCATGGACTCGGACTTGGAGGTGCTGATTCTCATTCCGGTCGCTTCACACTCGGCTGCGAACCGATCCAGTGAGAGCTGAAGATCCCGGCCAGATGAAGCCATCAGGACTACATCATCTGCAAAAAGCAGAGACCTAATCCCGTGGCCACCAAACCGGAACCCCTCAACGCCTTGGCTGCGCCTAGAAATTCTGTCCATAAAAGTTATGAACAGAATCGGTGACAAAGGACAGCCTTGGCGGAGTCCAACCTTCACTGGAAACGTGTCCGACTTACTGCCAGCAATGCGGACCAAGCTCTGACACTGATCATACAGGGAGCGGACTGCCACAATAAGACATTCCGATACCCCATACTCTCTGAGCACTCCCCACAGGACTTCCCGAGGGACACGGTCGAATGCCTTCTCCAAGTCCACAAAGCACATGTAGACTGGTTGGGCAAACTCCCATGCACCCTCAAGAACCCTGCCGAGAGTATAGAGCTGGTCCACAGTTCCACGACCAGGACGAAAACCACACTGTTCCTCCTGAATCCGAGGTTCGACTATCCGGCGAAGCCTCCTCTCCAGTACACCTGAATAAACCTTACCGGGAAGGCTGAGGAGTGTGATCCCACGATAGTTGGAACACACCCTCCGGTCCCCCTTCTTAAAGAGAGGGACCACCACCCCGGTCTGCCAATCCAGAGGTACCGCCCCCGATGTCCACGCGATGCTGCAGAGTCTTGTCAACCAAGACAGCCCCACAGCATCCAGAGCCTTAAGGAACTCCGGGCGGATCTCATCCACCCCCGGGGCCTTGCCGCCGAGGAGCTTTTTAACTACCTCAGCGACCTCAGCCCCAGAAATAGGAGAGTCCACTACAGATTCCCCAGGCACCGCTTCCTCAAAGAAAGACGTGTTGGTGGGATTGAGGAGGTCTTCGAAGTATTCCCTCCACCGATCCACAACATCCGCAGTCGAAGTCAGCAGAACACCATCCGCACCATACACGGTGTTGATAGTGCACTGCTTCCCCTTCCTGAGGCGCCGTATGGTGGTCCAGAATCGCTTCGAAGCCGTCCGGAAGTCGTTTTCCATGGCTTCCCCCGAACTCTTCCCATGTCCGAGTTCCTTCAGGAAAATTACAATTTTCAGCACAATCCCATTCAAGATCAGACAAACATTACAGGGAGACAGAACAGGATCGCTGACGGGTCTGCCGGCTTCCAGCGCCCCTTACAAAAAAGATGACATACAGGTAAACAAGGAGGGTGGGGAGAAAAAAAATAGAAGAATAAAATAAAATTAAAAAATCGGTCTTAGCCTAGGCCCTGGAGTGGGGGTGCAGACTGAGGCCAAGGGGGGGAAAAAAACAACAACAACTCATAGCCATAGTACACATCCCTCTTCCATGTGTGTAAGAGGGAAACGTCAAACATCAAAGAACACAGAGGACATTAAAGACATTAAAGCAGCAGATACAACCAGACACTTCTACATACTAGCTATGAATAAAAAGTAAAATAAACATATCCACTGTGGTGGCCTCTGCGGTGTTCCACGCCATCGTCCGCTGGGGTGGAGGGAGCATGGCCAGAGACAGAAGCAGATCCAACAAAGCAACCAAGACAGCCGACTCCACTCTCGGCCAGTGTCCAGTCCGCATGGATGAGCGAGGATACGTCCAAGGTGACTGAGGTGTCCGACACCTGCTCACCCAGTCAAGACACCGCGAAGCCTCTCCGTCCCAGCGCCCAGTGCTAGCTCCACAGCCCTGTCCCCTCATCCGCATCTCCTCCAGTGCTAGCTCCACAGCCCTGTCCCCTCATCCGCATCTCCTCCAGTGCTAGCTCCACAGCCCTGTCCCCTCATCCGCATCCCCTCCAGTACATCCAAACAGACTCTGGTGTAGCAGAGACCCTGCAGCTGGTCTCCATGGCCAAAAGGCTCCCGGGAGGCAGATCCAGAAATCCACAAAAAAAGCACCACAGAGGTCACGAAAGTGCCACCCCTTGTCACACAGTCCCAAAGGGTCCCGGACCAAAATGCAAAAAAATATAATACCACATGAAAACAAGAGGAAAACACAAAAGGATGACACAAGAGCACAGAGCTCCTGCCTACAGCAGCCACTACAGCAGCGCCATCTTGGAAAAAAAAAAAATTAGAATAAAAACTTAAAATAATCTTTTGATATGATGTACTTAGTTCATAAGTACTTATGTACTTAGTTCATAAGTACACAAACGTGTAATTAATGTGTAGTGAAGTGCTAATTTTTATTTTTACACTTTTTTTTCCAAATTCTATTGTATGTTGTACTCTTCTGACACCACCAGATGGCAGTATAAGTGTCCATATGTCGGCATAAGACCCCAATTCAGTAGTGTACACAATTTTGGAAATAAAAGCTAAAAGGTGCTGTCCACGTTTGTGGCCACTAAGGCCTTTAGATGTTTAAGGCCTACTGAAATGAGGTCCATTCTATGTGTCATACTTGATCATTTCGCGATGTTGCCATATTTTTGCTGAAAGGATTTAGTAGAGACCATCGACCATAAAGTTTGCAACTTTTGGTTGCTAATAAAAAAGCCTTGCCTTAACTGGAAGTAGCAGACAATGACGTCACCCGTGTGAGGGCTCCTCACATCCTCACATTGTTTATAATGGGAGCCTCCAACAAAAAGAGCTATTCGGACCGAGAAAATGACAATTTCCCCATTAATTTGAGCGAGGATGAAAGATTCGTGGCTAAGGATATTGATAGCGAAGGACTAGAAAATAAAAAAAATAAAGTTAAAAAAAACAAAAAAGGCGATTGCATTGTGAGTGATTCAGATGTTTTTAGACACATTTACTAGGATAATTCTGGGAAATCCCTTATCTTTCTATTGTGTTGCTAGTGTTTTAGTGAGATTATATAGTACCTGATAGTCGGAGGGGTGTGTCCACGGGTGTCTTGACGCCAGTCTCTGAGGCAATTAGTCACGGCAGCAGCAGCACGACAAAAGTTCCGATGATCTCCAGTAAGAGGCGACTTTACCACAATTTTCTCACCGAAACCTGCCTGTTGACAAGTGGTCGGGATCCATGTTCGCTTGACCGGAAGCTTCACTTCCGGGAATTTTAAACAAGGAAACACTGTGTGTTTATGTGGCTAAAGGCTAAAGCTTCCCACCTCCATCTTTCTACTTTGACTTCTCCATTATTAATGGAAGAAATTGCAAAAGATTCAGCAACACAGATGTCCAGAATTCTGTGTAATTGCGCGATGAAAAGAGATGACTTTTAGCCGCTAGTAGTGCAGCGCTAATATGTCCCCTCCAACTCGAGACGTCACGCGCACGCGTCATCATTCCGCGACGTTTTCAACCAGAAACTCCGCTGGAAATTTAAAATTGTAATTTAGTAAACTAAACTGGCCGTTTTGGAATGTGTTGCAATGTTAATATTTCATCATTAATGTATAAACTTTTAGACTGCGTGGTCAGTAGTAGTGGGTTTCAGTAGGCCTTTAAAGAAAGGATAATATCAATACTACAGTGTTAATGGTCTCTAGAGGAAAATAAACCAAGTAGATACTGTTCAGTATCGTGGCCACTGATTGGCTAGGCGTCAGGCAGCTTCCAGTCCCGCCTTTACAAGTGTCAAGGTGAATATGTGGCTGTTATATCATGTCCAAAGAGCTCTCATGATGTTCGAAAAAATATATTTGAAAGCTTTTTTCCGCTTTAGCTGTGAAAATATTAAATATATAGTACAAGATTCAAATTTATTTGCTACGATTTGGCCCCGGAACCAATAAAAGACAGCTATCCCTCCGGTCTGCCACTCCTGGTAGCTCAGCCAACTCCTTGTTAGCTTGGTTAACTTCCTGCACTACCTTTCTATTAGCTTGGCTAACTTCATGGTAGCTTGTCTAACTTCCTGCCTTACCTTTCTATTAGCCTGGGTAACATCCTGTTAGCTTGTCTATCTACCTGGCAGCTTGGCTCACTTCCTTGTAGATTTGCTAACTTCTTGGCTAATTGGCTAATTTCCGGCGCTAAATTTCTATTAGCTTGTATAACTTCTTCCTGGTAGCTTGTAAAACTTCCTGGTAACTTGGCTAACTTCTTGGTAGCTTGGATAACTTCCTGGTAGCTTTGCTAATTTCCTGCGTTACCTTCCTATTAGCCCAACTAACTTCCTGGTTGCTTGGCTATTTTCCTGGTTGCTTGGCTAACGTCTAGGTAGCCTAGCTAACTTCCTGCGGTATCTTTCTGTTAGTCTGGCTGACTTCCGGGTAGCTTGTCTAAGTTCCTGGTGACTTGGCTAACTTACTGCACTACTTTTCTATTAGCTAAGATAACTTCCTGGTTAATTGTCTCATTTCTTGGTAGCTTGGCTAACTTCCTGGTAGCTCTGCTAACTTCTTAGCCGCTTGGCTAGCTTCTTTGTACCTTGGCCAACTTCCTGCGCTACCATTCTATTAACCTGGCTAAGTTTCTGGTTGCTTGTGTAACTTTCTGGTCGCTTGGCTAACTTCCTGCACTACCGTTCTATTAGCCTGGCTAACCTCCTGGTTGCTTGTATAACTTCCTGGTAGCTTGGCTAACTTTTTGGTAGCTTAGCTAATTTCCTGTGCTATCTTTCTGTTAGCCTGACTTTAGCTTGGCTAACTTTCTGCGAGGTTGTCTAAGTTCTTAGTAGCTTGACTAACTTACTCGTTGCTTGTCTAATTTCTTGGTTAACTTTCTGGTAGCTTTTTAGCCGCTTGGCTAGCTTCCTTGTAGCTTGGCTAACTTCCTGCGCTACCATTCTATTAGCCTGGCCCACCTCCTGGTTGCTTGTATAACTTCCTGGTAGCCTGGCTGACTTCCTGGGAGCTTGTTTAAGTTCCTGGTAGCTTGGCTAACTTACTGTGCTACTTTTCTATTAGCCTGGCTTTCTTGTTGGTAGCTTAGCTAACTTCCCACGCTACCGTTCTATTAGCCTGGCTAACCTCCTGGTTGCTTGTATAACTTCCTGGTAGCTTAGCCAACTGCCTGTGCTATCTTTCTGTTAGCCTGGCTAACTTTCTGCGAGCTTGTCTAAATTCCTGGTAGATTTGCTAACTTACTGCGCTACCTTTTTATTAGCCCGGCTAACTTCCTGGTTGCTTGTCTAATTTCTTGGTTAACCTCCTGGTATCTTTGCAAACTTTTTTGCCGCTTGGCTAGCTTCCTGCGCTACCTTTCTATTAGCCTGGCCCACTTCCTGGTTTCTTTGTATAACTTCCCGGTAGCCTGGCTAACTTCCCGGGAGCTTGTCTAAGTTCCTGGTTGCTTGGCTAACTTGCTATCCTACTTTCCTGGTAGCTTGGCTAACATTTTGGTAGATAAGCTAACTTCTTGTGTTATTTTTTAGCCTGGATAGCTTCCTGGTAGCTTGTCTAAATTCCTGGTAGATTTGCTAACTTGCTGCGCTACTTTTCTATTAGCCTGGCTAACTTCCTGGTTGCTTGTCTAAATACATGGTAGATTGGCTAATTTACTGCGCTACTTTTCTATTTGCATGGCCAACTTCCTGGTTGCTTGTCTAATTTTTAGGTTAACTTCCTGGTAGCTTTGCTAACTTTTTGGTCGCTTGGCTTCGATTGCTTTATTGAAACTTTTATTAGTAGATTGCAAAGTACAGTACATATTCCATTTCAACTTGTTTAAGTCAGGGTCCACGTTAATCAATTCATGGTTAGCTTCCTTGTAGTTTGACTAGCTTCCTGGGCTACCTTTCTATTAGCCTGACTAATTTCCTGGTTGCTTGTATAATTTCCTGGGCGCTTGTCTAAGTTTCTGGTAGCTTTTGGGTAAATTACTGGGCTACTTTTCTATTAGCCTGGCCTACTTCCTGGTTGCTTGTGTAACTTCTTGGTAGCTTTGCTAACTGCTTGGTAGCTTAGCTAACTTCCTGCGCTGTCTTTCTGTTAGTATGGCCAACTTCCTGGTAACTAAGCTAATTTCCCAGTAGCCTGGCTAACTTTCCGGCAGCCTGGCTAATTTCCTTGTAGCTTGGCTAACTTTGTGCACTACCTTTCTGCTAGCATTGCTAACTTTCTGTTCGCCTGGCTAACATATTGGTAGCCTGGCTAATTTCCTGGCAGTTTGGCTTGCTTCCTGGCAGTTTGGCTCGCTTCCTGGTACCTTGGCTAACTTCCTGGTTGCTCTGCTAACTTTTCGGCCGCTTGGATAGCTTCCCTGTAGCTTGTCTAACTTCCTGGTTGCTTTTAGAACTTCCTGGTAGCTTGGGTAACTTTTTGGTTGCTTAGCTAACTTCCTGCGCTATCTTTCTGTTAGCTTTGCTATCTTCCTGGTAGCTTGTCTAAGGTCCTGGTAACTTGGCTAACTCGCTGCGCTACTTTTCTATTAGCCTGTCTAACTTTGTGGTAGCTTTGCCAACTTTTTGGCCGCTTAGCTAGCTTCCTTGTAACTTGGCTAACTTCCTGGTTGCTTGTATAACTTCCTGTGCAATCTTTCTGTTAGCCTAGCTAACTTCCTGGTAGCCTGTCTAAGTTCCTGGTACCATGGCTAACATACTGTGCTCCTTTCATATTAGCCTGGCCTACTTCCTGGTTGCTTGTATAACTTCCTGGTAGCATGGCTAACTGCTTGGTAGCTTAGCTAACTTCCTGCGCTGTCTTTCTGTTAGTATGGCCAATTCCTGATAGCTTAGCTAATTTCCCGGTAGCCTGACTAATTTCCTTGGAGCTTGCCTATTTTTCTGGACTACCTTTCTGTTCGCCTGGCTAACGTATTGGTAGCCTGGCTAACTTCCTGGCAGTTTAGCTCACTTCCTGGCAGCTTGGCTAATTTCTTGGTAGCTTGGCTAAATTCCTGGTTGCTTGCATAACTTCCTGGTAGATTGGCTTAATTTTTGGTAGCTTAGCTAACTTCCTGCACCATCTTTCCGTTAGCTTCGCTATCTTCCTGGTAGCTTGTCTAAGGTCCTGGTAACTTGGCTAACTTGCTGCGCTACTTTTCTATTAGCCTGTCTACCTTCCTGGTAGCTTTGCTAACTTTTTGTTCGCAAAGCTAGCTTCTTTGTAGCTCGGCTAACTTCCTGGTTGCTTCTATAACTTCCCGTGCTATCTTTCTGTTAGCCTGGTTAACTTCCTTGTAGCCTGTGTAACTAAGTTCCTGGTAGCTTGGCTAACTTACTATGCTGTCTTTCTGTTAGCATGGCCAACTTCCTTGTAGCTTGGCTAACTTTTTGCACCAGTGAATTAGTGAAGTGAATTATATTTATACGGCGCTTTTCTCTAGTGACTCAAAGCGCTTTACATAGTGAAACCCAATAACTAAGTTACATTTAAACCAGTGTGGGTGGCACTGGGCAGAATGGGTAAAGTGTCTTGCCCAAAGACACAACAGCAGTGACTAGGATGGCGGAAGTGGGACTAAAACCTGGAACCCTCAGGTTGCTGGCACGGCCACTCTACCAACCGATCTATACCGCCCCACTATTTTTCTTAGACTTAGACTTCCTTTTATTGTCACTCAATTTTAACTTTACAGTACGGATAAGAACAACATTTTGTTGCATTAGCTCATGGTAGTGCAGGATAAAAGAGCAAAAAGGTACAGATATAAATAAATAGATTCCTGTACAGATAAATATATTGCACTTTTGCATATGCATCCACATTTATGGATATTAGTTATATTGTCTTTATATTCCAGCGAGTTAATCCATTTTGGGGGGGAATTGAATTTTGCTAATATTGTTAACTTTCTGTTAGCCTGGCTAACTTCCTGGCAGCTTGCCTCACTTCTTGGTAGCTTGGCTCACTTCATGATATCTTAGCTAAATTTCTGCTAGTCTGGCTAATTTCAGCATTTCTTAAATTTTCAGCATTTTTCTTCGGCAGCACCTTGCCAATGTGTGTGTTTTGACTTTTTCATAATTTGATGATTTTGTTTAGTGCGCAGATTAAATATCCTTATGACAACATTTCAAACAAATGGAGGATGTATCCACAAGTAAAGGTGTACACAGAAATATGTCAGTGTATCCCGTCTGCAGTGACGAGTACTTCAGGATGAAAGTGCAGTGGAAGTCTGTCAGCGAGGAGCAGGAAATGAGGAACTCGCTCCTGAAGGGATACAGAAATCTGATTGGTGAGTTGTGCTGGATGTCACGCAAAAGAAGTGTGTGTGTGTGTGTGTGTGTGTGTGTGTGTGTGTTTTCGGGCAATGCTTACTTAATGGGGACATAGCTCTGTTTACACAGTCACCTTTAGGGGACAAAAAAACAGGTCCCCTAAAGCAGTGGTTCTCAAATGGGGGTACTTGAAGGTATGCCAAGGGGTATGTGAGATTTTTTTTAAATATTCTAAAAATAGCAACAATTCAAAAATCCTTTAAAAATATATTTATTGAATAATACTTCAAGAGAATATGAATGTAAGTTCATAAACTGTGAAAAAAATACAACAGTGCAATATTCAGTGTTGACAGTTAGATTTGCTGTGGATATGTTCCATAAATATTGATGTTAAAGATTTCTTTTTGTGAAGAAATGTTTAGAATTAAGTTCATGGATCCAGATGGATTTCTATTACAATCCCCAAAGAGGGCACTGTAAGTTTATGATTGCTTCTATGTGTAGAAATCTTTATTTATAATTGAATCACTTGATTATTTTTCAACAAGTTTTTTGTTATTTTTATATCTTTTTTTCCAAATAGTTCAAGAAAGACCACTACAAATGAGCAATATTTTGCACTGTTATACAATTTATTAAATCAGAAACTGATGACATAGTGCTGTATTTTACTTCTTTATCTCTTTTTTTCAACCAAATATACTTTGCTCTGATTAGGGGGTACTTGGATTAAAAAAATGTTCACAGGGGGTACATCACTGAAAAAAGGTTGAGAACCACTGCCCTAAAGGGAAACCTTTTTAAATAATAGTCAGATCCATTCTGAAGATGCCTGAGTGATTTTTTTTTAATTATTATTTTTTCCTTAGGCTGACATTTTCATACAGCATGATTATAAAACATTATAACCTTAAAGTACGATTCACATTCAGAATGTTCCATCCTTCTATATATGGCAGTTGGAGTTGCAGACAACTTCATTACTGCCAAATAGCAGTTTTCAGTAATGTCACAGAAGATGCAGAATTTGCTTTAACATTTAAGTGGTGAAACTTCCTATAAAAGGACAGCTGTAGTGCTGCATTCTGAGGATCATGTCTTATTTAATTTGAACTTTTTTTTTTTTTTTAGTGGTCCTCTGTAGTCACGTACAAATTTGTGTGAATTGTGCAAAATTATTTAAATTTGGTCCCCATGAACCATATTAACTCTTTTTCCCCAGGGTCCCCAGTAAGAATGATCAGCACATTACTTCCATCAATCCAGAGATTTAAAGACGTATATGAGCTAACTGGGCAGTGGCCATTTTACCTCATTTTTTTTATGCCTCCACAACCTGTAGAAAGGGTGGTCCCCACAAGTCATGATCAAAAACTTGGTCCCCATTCCAAATGATAACCAGTGTGTGTGTGATTGATTGATTGATTGATTGACTGATTGATTGATTGATTGAAACTTTTATTAGTAGATTGCACAGTTCAGTACATATTCCGTACAATTGACCACTAAATGGTAACACCCGGGTGTGTGTGTGTGTGTGTGTGTGTGTGTGTGTGTGTGTGTGTGTGTGTGCGTGTGCGCGTGCGCGTGTGTGTGTTTGCGTGCGTGCGTGCGTGCGTGCGTGCGTGCGTGTGTGTGTGTGTTGCGTCATAGAGCGAGACGTCAACAGGACAGACCGACACAACACCTTCTTCTCTGGGAACGACAATCCTGGCCTTGCTCTCCTCCATGACGTGCTGATGACCTACTGCATGTACAACTTTGATCTGGGTGCGTGGTGGGAAGCGTCCGTGCAGACGTGCGGCGAGACCCCAATTGACTTTTGACCCCGTCCACAGGGTACGTGCAGGGAATGAGCGACCTCCTCGCTCCTCTCCTGTTTGTCACCCAGAACGAGGTGGAGTCCTTCTGGTGTCTGACGGGCTTCATGGAGCTGGTGGTGAGCGCTCAAAAACCGGACGTGTTGAATAATCTCTTCCTCGTGAGTAAACGTAAAATGTCCGCTCCGCTCTGTAGCACCACAACTTTGAAGAGTCCCAGGAGGCCATGAAGCAGCAGCTCCTTCAGCTCAGCATCCTGTTGAAGGCTCTCGACCCGGAACTGTGCGACTTCCTGGGTGAGTGCGCTCATCTTTTCACAGTCCAAACTAAAACTGTCAAATAAGAAATGAAAATATTTATGTATGATTTGTATTTATTTAGATTCTCAGGATAGTGGCTCTCTTTGCTTCTGTTTCCGCTGGCTACTCATCTGGTTCAAGAGAGAATTCTCCTTTGAGGACATCCTCCTGCTGTGGGAGGTGAGCTCGCTGTAGCGTGTACAGTCACAACATTAGGTACACCGGGGATCCGGTCCGTTAGCTTTATCCAACATTCATTTTGTATTTGGGGTGTCCAGATTCTACAGCGATGTCCGATATAAAAAAAAATACAGGTAACAGATTCTGTGACAGGGGTGTCCAAAGTGTGGCCTGTGGGCCATTTAGCATTCCAATATTAGCATGCTAGCTTTTTTTGCTAGAAACCTAAGTCATGTGCTGAAAGATATAAAAATCCCATCAGTCGGCATCCCAGTGAGAGCAGGCATTGTTGTGTGGGTCATTGTTTTATTATATAGGTACTTTGTGTTTCTCATTTCGCACTTAGCAAAACTGCTACTTGCTGCTTATTACTCAGCTTCTAAAACTTGTTGCCTGTCCTCGGTAGATTCAGGCTCAAAAATATAACGTTCTGATTTTTTGTCCCAAAGTAGTCTTTTTTTCTCTCATTAAGTCTGACCTATTTTATAGTTGTCAAAGGGAAAATAAAATGTTGCAACATGAAGAAAAAAATGATGATGCTTAAAATGACCAAAATAAGTAAATATTACATTTTTGGTATTAATTTGCCTGTTAGTATGTTACATATACAGTCTACTTACAGTGTTTGTATAAAATATTGTTGGATCTAATCCCCATTACTTGCATTGTTAGCCGCTTTTTGCTTGTGTTTTTTTTACGATTTACAATACATAAGAAAGAAAGACATACGTGCCTTGTCTTACATGATTGAATGATAGACAAAATTCCCGCCAAAAAGTGCCGTTCCCCTTTAGGACATTAACACCATGGACAAGTTACACTCTCCAGCAGTGGACCATATTAATGAATTGATAAAAGATTGTTTTATTTTTAAGTAAATATAAGTATCCATCATATTCTCTTGTCGTATTAAGCTCCAGTGTTTCCTGTTTTTATGTTAGAAGTTTTATCCAATCATAATTGAGCTAGGTTGTTGCCAGCCGTGTATGAATTCTGCCAGAGGCCTTCTGAATCAACATTAGCGGCGGCTGTGCAGTGTAAACGAACGGAGGACATACAGTTGATAGACAGTGTCAGATAGAAAAATTTAATTTAAAACATTTGTACGCACGTACCACACTTAAGACATTCAGTATATCAGTATGTGGAATTAAATAATGGAATGGACTAAGCAAAGAAATCAAACAACGTACAAATATGATTGAATTCAAGAAACTCTTCAAACTTAAAGTGTTTACAAAGTACAAAGAATAGGAACCATGATAAACATTCTGAATTTATTTCATCCATCCATTAATTTTGTAGATAATCGTATTTATCTCACCATATGAAATATAACTTACTTTACTAATCATTATTTATTTATGTTTATACTTATGGAGTATATTGTGAATAAATTGAGAACAAGAAGTGAACAGAACTGTTAGCAGCTGCAATTTAAAGGAAAAGGGTAGGATTAAATAAGCTCCGCTTCTTCCTACTCCTTTTCGAACATGTTGAATAGAGAAACTGGAAATTGTGACGTATCATGCTGTATGCATCCATGTTTGAAATCAACTCAAACAGTTGCGATAGCCAATCAGACCGTAGCCAATCTAGGTAGCCTTACGTTAAACATGACTGAGATTGGATACTCACTTATCACTCCCAAGTGAATATCCAATCACGAGATGCGATTTAGGAAAGCACGAAGTGGCACCACAGCCATACTCGGCCAGCGGAGAAATCAGGGGTGCTCACTTACTAAACCCACAAAGGAGAGCAAAACGTTGAGTAGGTGCCAGATATATATTTGCAGTGCCATTTTCTAGAAGGATATTTAAAGAGAAACCAGATTTTGTGAGACAAGGTCGGCCCATCCTGGGCAGTAAAATGGTTTCACTGTAATCGACCAACTATGATAGGTATCACCAGCACAGTGGTTCTCAAATGGGGGTACGTGTACCCCTGGGGGTACTTGAAGGTATGCCAAAGGCTATGTGAGAATTTTTTTAAATATTCTAAAAAAAATAGCAGCAATTCAAAAATCCTTTATAAATATATTAATAATAGATAGATAGATAGATAGATAGTACTTAATTGATTCCTTCAGTACTTCATATACTTATACTTTATATAATAATACTTCAACAAAATATGAATGTAAATTCATAAACTGTGAAAAAAAAATACAACAATGCAATATTCAGTGTTGACAGCTAGATTTTTTTGTGAACATGTTCCATAAATATTGATGTTAAAGATTTATTTTTTGTGAAGAAATGTTTATAATTAAGTTGATGAATCCAGATGGATCTGTATTGCAATCCCCAAAGAGGGCACTTTAAGTTGATGATTACTTCTATGTGTCGAAATCTTTATTTATAATTGAATCACTTGTTTATTTTTCAACAAGTTCTTTAGTTATTTTTATATCTTTTTTTCCAAATAGTTCAAGAAAGACCACTACAAATGAGCAATATTTTGCACTGTTATACAATTTAATAAATCAGAAACTGATGACATAGTGCTGTATTTAACTTTTTTTATGTCTCTTTTTCAGCCAAAAATGCTTTGCTCTGATTAGGGGTTACTTGAATTAAAAAAATGTTCACGGGGGTACATCATTAAAAAAAGGTGAGAACCACTCCACTAGCATATACGGCATCGGAATGGTGTTAAAAATTGTGATCAAATATTTTATATCTTAATTTTTTCACATTTAATATGTTTATTACAAATATTTTTTTATTTTGACACTACCACATAGGATATGTTTTAATTTGTTGATGAATTTTTAAATGCGCTGAAAAATAACCCCTTTTTGTACACCATTGAGGTGATCCAATGCCCAATAGTGCGCTTGTGTATTTTTGGGTAGTATTTCTCTAGCCATGGTCATGTGGTGACATGAATTATGGTATTTTGAGAGGTATTTATTGAAGTGGGGCATCACTGAAGGCCTAGGTGGGAAACGCAAGGCCCGCCACTAATCTCTAGTGAACCTAATAATGTGGTCCCGATACCATTATTTCGATGTTTTTCTAAATAAAAGGTACCACAAAAAATGGCGTTATCGGCCTGATTTTAACAAAAAATCTTACAGTACATTAAACATATGTTTCTTATTGCAGGTTTGTCCTTAATTAAAATAGTGAACATACAAGACAACTTATCCTTTATCTGTAAGTAAGCAAACAAAGGCTCCTAATTGAGTCTGCTGACCTATGCAGTAACATATTGCATATTTATCATTCTATTATTTGGTCAAAATTTTTAAGGACAAGTTCAGAAAATGAATTATTAATCTACTTGTTTATTTACTGTTAATATATGCTTGATGTATACTCTTAACATGTTCTATCTGTTAAAATGTAATAATCACTTATTTTTCTGTTCTTTGATACTTTACATTAGTTTTAGATGATACCACAAATTTAAGTATCAATCCGATACAAAGTTTTCACAGGATAATCCATCCATTTCCTACCGCTTGTCCCTTTCCGGGTCACGGGGGGTGCTGGAGCCTACGTCAGTTGCATTCGGCCGGTAAGCAATTACACCCTGGACAAGTCGGATCATACATTGGTCATATTCAAAGTCCTCATATGTCCAGGGACGTATTTCCTGAGTTTATAAACATAATATAAAAAATGGAAAAAAAGATTTTGTGATGCTAGACAATATCGATGTAATCATAGAAGTATCAACTAGATACGCTCTTGTACTTTGTTTCATTACAGTAGATGTCAGGTGTAGATCCACCCATGGCATTTGTTTACATTGTGACACCAGTGAGCTATCGTACCCATGGCATTTGTTTACATTTGTCGCCATGGAGGCGAGGATTAGTGATTTAGAAGTAGCTAGAACACTGCCGACTGCGGCTGGACTTTATCCGCTAGTTAGCTAGCCATGTCTTAAAGCACCCCTTCCAGTTTCAGTGTTATAACTTCACCTTTATCTTTAGTTTTTAAGCCAAAATGCGTCCATTCTCACTTTTCTCTCCGTACACTTTGTCTGCTTGTAAGTACTCTGTGATTGTGCGCTGTCGAACATGCTCCTCTGCCCGTAAACCAGCAATGTCACGACGTGACGAGGGGGCTGGGGGTGGGGAGAAGACCGGTACTTTTTAAAGGCGGTATAGTACCGAATATGATTCATTAATATCACAGCACTATACTAATACCGGTATACCGTACAACTCTAGAACCTAACATGCTAGAGATGCGCAGATAGGCAATTATATCATCCGCAACCGCATCACCAGAGTCGTCGTCCACCCGAACCGACATTTTATCAGGACCGTACCCGCCCGCTGAAATGCATCAGGGGTCGGCCGCCTTTACCACTCACAGAGCTATTTAAACCTGTTTCACAGAGTAATGATGACAATTGGAGCCGCTAACGTTTTCGCGACTTTCCAATAGCGTTCATCCTGAAGACAAGAATATGGGCGTGCTGTGAAGCCATTGCCTTAGACACCTTCAACAACATGTACGAACCGATTGTTGGTCCGGCAACATGTTGTGTGCAGCTTCCGCAATTACACGTACAAGATTGAAAGGCATACTGGGTGATACAGAGTACACTAATGGTTGTGATATAAACAACTTTAACACTTACTAATATGCGTTACGCTGTGAAGCCACACAATACAAGATTGACAAACACTTTTCGGGAGAACATCCTCCCAGTAACACAACATGAACGCAACACAACAAATACCCATAATCCTTTGTATCCGTGACAAACCCTGAATATATTTTACACCCACGCGCCCCAACCCCGCCCACCTTACCGACGCACGGGGGGTGGGGTGTATAAAATAGTCAGGAATTGTCATGAATACAAAGGATTCTGGGTATTTGTTGTGTTGCGTTTATGTTGTGTTACTGTGAGGATGTTCTCCCAAAATGTGATTGTCGTTCTTAATTGGTGTGGCTTCACAGCGTGGCGCGTATTACTAAGAGTGTTAAAATTGTTTATATCACAACCATTAGTGTACTCCGTGTCACCCAGTATGCCTTGCAGTCGTGTGCATGTTGCAGCGGAAGCCACACTCAACATGATGCTGGACTGACAAGCAGATCGTACATGTTGTAGTAGGCGACAAAGCCAATGGCTTCATAGCATGCCCTAACACTTATTATCTTGGTGACTGCCGGCAGTCATTCCAGAGAATAATAGCGTCTCCTATTGTCTTCTTCGCTTTATGACACGGGTCTTAAACGGCTCTTTGAATGGCAAAGGATACCGATCCCAGAACCATGTATATCAAATATTTCCGGATGGTTCAACCGCCACCCGCCCGAACCTAATTAAAATCAATTTTTTCGTCATGTCAACCGCCCGACCCGCAGTTTATCCGCTGACTCCGCGGGTGAGACCGCAAACCGCGCATCTCTATAACATGCATATTTTGGTACAGTGGGAGGAAGCTGAAGTACCCGCAGATATTAATATTAAACAATAATGATAATATTTGCTTCCTCAGGTGATGTGGACTCGCCTGCCCTGCGACAACTTCCACCTGCTGATCGCCTGCGCCATCCTGCAGTCGCAGAGAGGAGAGCTGATTGGCTCCGACCACGACTTCAACACTATCCTAAAAGTGCGTCTGCGCGCCCGAGACACCACAGTGTCGCCCTCCTCTTCATCTTCCTTCTCTTTCTTTGCCGTGCAGCACATTAACGAGCTGACCATGAAGTTGGACCTGCAGAGCATGCTGCGTGGAGCTGAGGCCATCTACCTGCAGCTGCTGCAGTGCAAGGTGAGCATGAGGGAGGGGAGATACGGCCTGAAATCGGTATCACAGCCCTATAGATGCGGGCTGTTGGATTTCAAGGAGCACTTATTCTTCTGTTGTTTAGGTGGTACCACAAATTTGGGATTTGATCATACCAATCGTTCAATTTTCATCACAATCAGACAAAAACACAGGATTGCAGGGTATAAATATCAATTCAAGTTATTTCCTTATTCTCTTTTATTACAGACAAAATTTGGAGCAAAGTCAATAGTAAACAAAAAATACAATTGGCTGTGATTTCAATCCTTTGGATTTTGCCCTTAAAGTCTTCCCTTGTCGAAGAACTTATTTCCAAATTTGTAAACAATAACAAAAGCAGCAAAAATTATTTTGTGATCATACAAAAAATTGCCGGAACCACTGTGGTATCGACCTGATACTGATACTTGGTATCGTTATTTGTGTTGATTTGCCTGGCCCTGTTTACATTCAGGATTTCTAGCTTTGGAGTTAACATGGCTTACAGTATCCTCCTGTGGTTTGTATTTTAGCATTTTTAGCTATACCTCATCCTTGTAGGAAACATGCTTTATTTCATTTTTGATCGCAATTGTAATCAGACAAAAACACAGGACGGCATTTTGATAATATCAATTAAATGTTTAATTTTTTTTTTTTTTTCATCACATACAGTATTTTGAGCAAAATAAAGTCAATAATAAACAAAAACTACAATTGGTTCTGATTAAAGTGTGTCCAGGAATGTATTTCCTCGATTTGTAAACAATAACAAAAGTAACAAAAAACTATCGCTTGTACCACTGTAGTATCAACCTGATACTGGTACTATTCTTGGTATTGTTACCGCAGCCCGCCTCTGTTTACATTCATAAGGTTTAGCTTACTGTATCTTCCTACTGTAGCATCTTTAGCTATACCTTGTACTCCAGTGATAATATTACTTGTAAAAAATACATTATTTGCTACTATATAGTGAGGGTTAGTGACTTAGAAGTGGCTTCTTACTGTGAAAGGATGTTAGCCGCCAGCTAGGTTGTGCACTTTGGACACACCTCCTATATCGTCTACATCGCGCAACCCGAGTGAGAAGCCACACAAACACCAGCTAGCACTAAACCATCGTTGCCACCGACAAGTGAGCTAAAATTAGCAAACATTCGCTGGTTTTGCTACAATAGATTAGTAATAAAGGCTGAAGAAGATGGCATCCATTGTGGGGACCCTCAGACAAACAAATCAAACACGTGGGCGTGTACAGGTGTACCATGAATTGATTAACGTGGACCCCGACTTAAACAAGTTGAAAAATGTCCTCGGGTGTTACCATTTAGTGCTCAATTGTACGGAATATGTACTGAACTGTGCAATCTACTAATAAAAGTTTCAATCAATCAATCAAGCCATAGGTCGAGAAAATTCCAGCACACCACACACACCTGTGCTTCAGGTGTATATTTTTGTTCATTATTTCTTCGGTCAGTGGTCAACAAAGTAAACAAACAGTTTTACATAAACAAACAGTTGTACATTCATAAATTGAAAATGTTACGCGGGGCAGGCTTGATGAGTAAGCCCCGCCCCCTAGCAGCCGTAACCTGATGGCCATCCTTCCCGGCGTCTCCCCTCTTCTCTCCAGGAGCTCCCCCTCAAGGTGCAGGAGGTCCTGGGCCTCTACGTGCCGTCCAGCTCCGAAGACGAGAGCTCCGACTCCCAGGCCAGCGAGACGCAGCGTCCCCTCGGCCAATCGTGTGACGCCGCATGCGCTCCTCCCTCTCCCCCTCCTTCCCCTTCTCCCCCCCGCCCGTAAACCAGTCACCAAGAAGTGTGTGTATCACCAAAAACATTAACTACAAAGGCCTCTGAGGAGACTCTTTTTTTTGTTTGTTTGTTTGTTTGTTTTTTTAATATGGCGGACGCAGAGCAACAGCCAAACACAGAAATGATCCAAAACAAAAAACAGCATTATAAAAACATCACAGGGAAAATATGTTTTTTTTTAAATTTTGCATAATTTTTCTTTTTTTATTCTTGCTGCGATTATTTTATGCTCTTTTTTTTTTTTTTTTTTTTTTGGGATCATTTCTGTTTTGCGCGTAGTTCCTGCTGTGCGTCAGCAGCAGGGGGCGATGTGGAGTCACGCCCGCGAATGTCACTGTGCTCTCTCTCTCCTCCTCATCCTCATCCTCTCTTTTCCATTGATGCTGCTCCTATACGTGGTCTTGTGTGTTTCCTACAAAGGGAAGAAGACGTTCATGAAGGACTTTTTGCGTACTGTACGATGGAGCCTATGCAAAGTATGATGTGCATGCCTTTATAGAGTTCACATTATTTTAACCTTCTTTGCCGTCTGCTCGTTACTACCGAATAAAAAAGGTTGATGAAGAAGCAACGTCTTATTTTAAAAGATGAGGTCGAGGTCTACATCCTGGAACGACCCTCGAACACCTGACCAATGACAACAAAGTAGGCGCGGCCATACAGGGAAAAATGCAGATTTACTACTTTATGCAGTATTAGATTAAAATAAATTGATTACAGGTCATCACTGGAATCCGATATTGTTTTTATGAGCAGTTTTTTTGCTGCACTTCCGGTACCGTCACAGTAAAAGTCACACCAGAGCCAGCATTTGTAAGACGTCAGAACAGGGGTGTCCAAACTTTTTCCACTGAGGGCCGGTGCCATTTTGATATTTTCATTTCCAAAACCAATATGTATACAGTATTTCCTTGAATTGCCGCCGGGGCGCTAGTTAATTTAAAACCTCTTCTCACTACTGCGCTTACCAAAGGCATGCGGTAAAAGTAAGCATGCGCTAATTATTTTAAAACCTCTTCTCACTCCGGCACTTACCAAAGGCATGCAGTAAAAATGTTAATGTGATGTAAGCTTGGACCTTAATTCCTACTGAATAGATCTTAATCTTCTTCCCTTTATGTGATTTCAAATTACCGGTACTGAAATCAGCCTTCTCCATTTTGAAAATGATGACAGGGGAAGTGTCACTTGTGACGTCACAAGTTTGACCAGGCGGTAATACTAAGCATGCACTAATTATTTTGGGAAGCGAGTTTGACCTGGCAGTAATTCAAGGCAGGCGCATACTATATGCCCTGCGGCAATTCAAGGAAATACGGTATATATATTTTTTTAATTTCAAGGCTCTCCCCAAATTTTGTCCCAGGTGCCCTGATTCATAGAAATTGTAAAAATAAGTTATATATTACTATTTTTTTTATTTAATATTCAAGACTTTAATGTAGATCAACTTCAAGTCTATCTGTCAATATAAAATAAAAAATGGGGGATGTGTTATCAATCAATCAATCAATGTTTATTTATGTAGCCCTAAATCACAAGTGCCTCAAAGGGCTGCACAAACCACAACAACATCTTCAGTTCAGAGCCCATACAAGGGCAAGGAAAAACTCACAACCCAGTGGGATGTCAATGTGTATGACTATGAGAAACCTTGGAGAGGACCACAGATGTGGGTGATCCCCCCCCCCCCCCCCCTTCTAAGGGAGACCGGATGCAATGGACGTCGAGTGGGTCTAACATAATATTGTGAAAGTCCAGTCCATAGTGAATACCATGAATTGATTAACGTGGACCCTGACTTTAACAAGTTGAAAAACTTATTCAGGTGTTACCATTTAGTGGTCAATTGCACGGAATATGTACTGCACTGTGCAATCTACTAATAAAAGTATCCATCAATCAATCAATGAATCTTACATAATAGTGAGAGTCCAGTCCATAGTGGGGCCAGCAGGAGACCATCCCGAGCGGAGACGGGTCAGCAGCACTGATATGTTCCCAACTGATGCAAAGGCGAGTGGTCCACCCCCTGGTCCCAGATCTGTGCCCCCCCCCCCCCCTCCACAAGAGAGAGGGTGGCAGAGGAGAAAAGAAAACAAAAGGCAGATCAACTGGTCTAAAAAGGGGGTCAATTTAAAGGCTAGAGTATACAAATGTGTTTTAAGATAGGACTGAAATGCTTCTACTGAGGTAGCATCTCTCTTATGCTGTTTTTGTCCAAAAAAGGACAAGCAGGAGAAAATGGATGGATGGATGGGGTGTCCAAACTTTTTCCAATAAGGCCTGCACACTGAAAAATCAAAGGATATAGGGGCCACATTTAGGATAGTATAGGATAAGTCTTTTTTTGTTTTTTTGTTTTTTGTTTTTTTTTAATTAATTTTTTTATTAAATCAACATAAAAATATACAACTTACACTTTCAATTAGTGCAACACCCCCCCCCCCCCCCCACACACACACACAAAAAAAAAACCCTCCCTCCCCCATTCACACTCATCCACACCCACTCACACAAAAAAGGGTTGTTTCTTTCTGCTACCAAAATGCTGGTTCCCATAACATATATAGCACAGTCTGCAAGGGACACAGTCCCTGAAACACACATGATTGTGTGTGCCGCCGGTCCACCAACGTTATCATTAATTACTATCTTTTATGTAATTGTTTTATATTATTTTACTTTCATTTTTATCCAATAATTCATTTTTATTTTTTTTAATTATTTATCTTATTTTATTTTATTTATAAAATAAAAAAAGGACCTTATCTTCACCAAACCAGGTTGTTAATGAAATTAGACTTGTCTAAAGGTTTTTAAAACCAGGTCCAGTCCAGATAATGTCCAAGTCGGGCTCAGCAACACACACAGTCTTTATTGTCATTGCAACAAGTACAACGAAACAACGTTTTCAGCACAAACCCGTTGAAGAAGGGACAAACAAACAGTGTACAGGGTTACACAAACATGTTACATTTAATCACAACAACTCACAACAATTTATATCTTTTTATTTACAAAAAAAAATGACAAAAACAGATATTGTGTCAGTTTTGTATTTTTGGTGATAAGATGACTAAGCTTATTGTTTGGACAATATCATTAGAAAAGCGCTATATAAATCTAATCCATTATTAATATTTTGATTGATTGATTGAAACTTTTATTAGTAGTACAATTGACCACTAAATGGTAACACCTGAATACGTTTTTCTACTTGTTTAAGTCGGGGTCCACGTACAAATATATACTATTAGCATAATACAGTCACCACACAATATATACATTGAATTATTTACATTATTTACAATTCGGGAGGTGGAATGTGGAGGGGTTTGGGGCGGGAGGGGTAGGTTTGGTTGATATCAGCACTTTGGTCATCAACAATTACATCATCTGAGAAATGGATATTGAGACAGTGTAGGTCTGACTTGGTAGAATATGTACAGCCAGCAGTGAACATAATGAGCTTAGAAAGCATAAGAACAAATATATACATTTGGTTATTTACAATCAGGTGATGTGGAAGGGTTTTAGTCTATTGTAGTTGCCTGGAGGTGTTTATTTTAGTGCGCTTTTGAAAGAAGGTGGAGATGCACTTACTTTCACACCTGTTGGGAGTGCATTCCACATTGATGTGGCATAGAAGGAGAATGAGTTAAGACCTTTGTTAGATCGGAATTTAGGTTTAACGTGGTTTGTAGAGCTCCCACTGGTGTTGTGGTTATGGCGGTCATTTACGTTATGGAAGTAGTTTGACATGTACTTCGGTATCAGGGAGGTGTAGCGGATTTTATAGACTAGGCTCAGTGCAAGTTGTTTGACTCTGTCCTCCATCCCGAGCCAGCCCACTTTGGAGAAGTGGGTAGGAGTGAGGTGTGATCTGGGGTGGAGGTCTAGAAGTAACCTGTCTAGCTTGTTCTGGGATGTATGTCTAGATTTGAGGGTTTTGGAGGTGCTGGGGTACCAGGAGGTGTATGCGTAATCGAAAAAGGGTTGAATGAGAGTTCCTGCTAGAATTTTCATGGTGCTTTTGTTGACCAGAGAGGAGATTCTGTAGAGAAATTTTGTTCTTTGGTTGCCATTTTATCAAAGGAAAGATTAGCCTCTAGAATGGAACCTAGGTAGGTGACCTCATCTTTCCTGGTGATAACAATGTCACCCACTTTTATAGTGAAGTCACTGACTTTCTTAAGGTTTATTTGGGACGCAAATAGGTTGGATTCCGTTTTACTTAAGTGTATGGATAGCTTATTGTCAGCGAGCCAGGTGCAAATTCTACAGAGTTCGGATCGACATTAAGATCGACCGAACCCAATGTCTTAGTGACTGCAGGAAGAATTTCACTTGACGGTGGCAGAGGGGTTAGTGCGTTTCCCTCACAATACAAAGGTTCTGAGTAGTCCTGGGTTCAATCCCAGGCTCGGTATCTTTCTGTGTGGAGTTTGCATGTTCTCCCGGTGACTGCGTGGGTTCCCTCCGGGTACTCCGGCTTCCTCCCACTTCCAAAGACATGCACCTGGGGATAGGTTGATTGGCAACACTAAATTGGCCCTAGTGTGTGAATGTCTTGCGACTTGTCCAGGGTGCAAACCGCCTTCCGTCCGATTGTAACTGAGATAGGCACCAGAGCGCCCCCCGCCACCCCTTAGGGAATAAGCGGTAGAAAATGGATGGGTGGAAGTAAAAACCTTTACTGGAAAAGACAAGAAGGAACAAATAATCAATAGCCTGGATTTATTGAGGAAAGGACACGTTGAGGACACTTTTTGGGCTACACCTGCAGCTGATTACCTGCATGACGGAGCTCCATGTCCACAATCCAAAGTAACGGGATTTCTCCGGTGAGTGCAATCATTTCCATCCATCCATCCATCCATCCATCTTCTTCCGCTTATCCGAGGTCGGGTCGTGGGGGCAGCAGCCTAAGCAGGGAAGCCCAGACTTCCCTATCTCCAGCCACTTCGTCTAGCTCTTTCCAGGGGATCCCGAGGCGTTCCCAGGCCAGCCGGGAGACATAGTCTTCCCAACGTGTCCTGGGTCTTCCCCGTGGCCTCCTACCGGTTGGACGTGCCCTAAACACCTCCCTCGGGAGGCGTTCGGGTGGCATCCCGACCAGATGCCCGAACCACCTCATCTGGCTCCTCTCGATGTGGAGGAGCAGCGGCTTTACTTTGAGTTCCTCCCGGATGACGGAGCTTCTCACCCTATCTCTAAGGGAGAGCCCCGCCACACGGCGGAGGAAACTCATTTCGGCCGCTTGTACCCGTGATCTTATCCTTTCGGTCATTACCCAAAGCTCATGACCATAGGTGAGGATGGGAACGTAGATCGACCGGTAAATTGAGAGCTTTGCCTTCCGGCTCAGCTCCTTCTTCACCACAACGGATCGATACAACGTCCGCATTACTGAAGACGCCGCACTGATCCGCCTGTCGATCTCACGATCCACTCTTCCCCCACTCGTGAACAAGACTCCTAGGTACTTGAACTCCTCCACTTGGGGCAGGGTCTCCTCCCCAACCCGGAGATGGCACTCCACCCTTTTCCGGGAGAGAACCATGGACTCGGATTTGGAGGTGGTGATTCTCATTCCGGCCGCTTCATACTCGGCTGCGAACCGATCCAGTGAGAGCTGAAGACCCCGGCCAGATGAAGCCAACAGGACCACATCGTCTGCAAAAAGCAGAGACCCAATCCCGCGGCCACCAAACCGGAACCCCTCAACGCCTTGGCTGCGCCTAGAAATTCTGTCCATAAAAGTTATGAACAGAATGGGTGACAAAGGGCAACCTTGGCGGAGTCCAACCCTCACTGGAAACGTGTCCGACTTACTGCCAGCAATGCGGACCAAGCTCTGACACTGATCGTACAGGGATCGGACTGCCATAATAAGACAGTCCGATACCCCATACTCTCTGAGCACTCCCCACAGGACTTCCCGAGGGACACGGTCGAATGCCTTCTCCAAGTCCACGAAGCACATGTAGACTGGTTGGGCAAACTCCCATGCACCCTCAAGAACCCTGCCGAGAGAATAGAGCTGGTCCACAGTTCCACGACCAGGACGAAAACCACACTGTTCCTCCTGAATCCGAGGTTCAACTATCCGGCGTAGCCTCCTCTCCAGTACACCTGAATAAATCTAATCATTTCATGATATTTAATTAGCGCTTTGGATCACCTTGGATGCGCTGGGGGCACCAAGCCTCTCCCTGGAGGTGACGCTAGCCTGAAACACGGTGAATCATCACTAAGTCATATTGAAAGTGCGGCCATTCCACTGACAGCGTGTGAGTGAGTATTTATATAGCCCTAAATCACAAGTGTCTCAAAGGGCTGCACAAGCCACGACAACATCCGCGGTACAGAGCCCACATAAGGGCAAGGATGTCTGGCTTGCCCCTGACAGTTTGTGTGTGTTTTAGTTTTTCCTGTGTGTGTGTAGTTTTTCCTGTCTTTAATTTCTGTCAGAGTTAGTTTGTGACGAACCCCAAGATGCAGAGATGGATTGTCATGTCGCTCTTGTCGTTTCTACCTGTGTTGTCGTGTCGTATCTTATCGTGTCTATGCAGCGTTGCGGTATGCCATATTTGATAGTTGTTTTTAGCTTACTGCCTTTTGTTCCCTGCTTCCAAGTTTGTTTTTATATTACATGTACGACTTCTGTTTCCTGCTCGAGACCTGCTAGCTTCCACACTAGGTCTTTTTGTTTTTGCTAGCTTCCATGTTAAGCTCCGTTTATTTTCTAGTTCCCATGCTAGCTCTTTTTGTTTGTTATCCGCCCACGTGCGCGTTTTTTGTTTGTACCCTTTGTTTTTGTTTTTCTTAGTGCTTTAAATTAAATCGTGTTTTCCTGCAAAATGCCTCCCTCCTTCTCTGCATCTTGGGGTTCGACACCAACAAACTCTGACAAAGGATAAACTCACCCCAGTGGGACGTCGATGTGAATGACTATGAGAAACCTTGGAGAAGACCGCAGATGTGGGTAACCCCCCCAGCCCCCCAAGGGGAGACCGAAAGCAATGGACGTCGAGTGGGTCTAACATAATATCGTGAAATTCCAGTCCATAGTGCCATCCTAGTGGCTCCCTGGAGCATTTTTAAAAAAGGATATAAAATGGAAAAATATTTTTTTTCTTTTAGTATGTTTTTTGTTTGAGGACAAACATGACATAAACCTTCCCAATTGTTAGGAAGCCCACTGTTTAATATGTTTGTGTGTATGCGTCACTGAAGAGAGTGTTTGGTGACCATCGTTTTGTCCTACGAATTTTGGCGGTTCTTGAACTCACCATAGTGTGGACTGTGATGCAACAGTTTGTTAGCATGTAAAATCTTCCACTCCTTCTTTGTCTCATTTTGTCCACCAAAAGTTGTATGCTGTGCGCTTTGTTAATTTTATTGACTTGTTGGAGTGCTAATCAGACATATTTGGTCAGTACGTGACTGCAACCTAATCAATGCTATCATGCTATTTAGTTTAGCTGTATGTACATATTGCATCATTATGCCTCATTTGTTGGTATATTTGAGCTCATTCAATAAACTTTACTTGTATCCTCTTTTTATATAATTTAGTTTTGCATGTCGCATGACACATTTCAGATAGTTTTTTGTGTGCCATGTTGTTCCAGACCACAGCAAACACTACCTAGCCTGCCAAAGATTGTAATAAATCCATTAGAAGAAGACAGCCCACCGTTTTCTTTAACTTGGACACACACATCTATACCTTTGGCCATTAAAAGCCAGTAATTTCCAGGAGTTATCTCACATTCTGAGTAGCCTCTGATTTACTAATGGTTTCAATTTTGTAAAAATGTGTAAAATAAATATTAAATTTCAACACTTCTGTCACAGAATATTTGCTTCAGCCTGCGACACATACCGTATTTCGTTGAATTGCCGCAAGGCATATAGTATGCGCCTGCCTTGAATTACTGCCGGGTCAAACTCGCTTCCCAAAATAATTAGCGCATGCTTAGTATTACCGCCTGGTCAAACTCGTGACATCACGAGTGACACTTCCCCTGTCATCATTTTCAAAGTGAAGAAGGCTGATTTCAATACCGGTAATTTGAAATCGCATAAAGGAAAGAAGATTAAGAGCTATTCAGTAGGATTTAATGTCCAAGCTTACATCACACTAAAATTTTTACTACATACCTTTGGTAAGTAAAAAGTGAGAAGAGGTTTTAAAATAATTAGCGCATGCTTACTTTTACCGCATGCCTTTGGTAAGCGCAGGAGTGAGAAGAGGTTTTAAATGAATTAGCGCCCCGGCGGCAATTCAAGGAAATACGGTAGTCATTTTGATAGTAGGCTATTATAGCTAATATAGACACTTACATCATGTGTTGACTTCATTATAACACTTATAAAAGGCTTTTAATTTTTTGCGGCTCCAGGCAGATTTTTTTTTTGTATTTTTGGTCCAATATGGCTCTTTCAACGTTTTGGGTTGCCGACCCCTGCACTAGGGGGTGAATCACGAGTACCTGCTACATATGGGTTGCTGAAAGTTAACAAACCCTTTCTGGTTTGTGTTATAACTGTATTGTACCATATGTCCCGGCAAGAAATCTGCGTTCAAAGGACTCCGGCTTATTAGTGATTCCTAAAGCCCAAAAAAAAGTCTGCGAGCTATAGAGCGTTTTCCGTTCGGGCTCCAGTACTCTGGAATGCCCTCCCGGTAACAGTTCGAGATGCTTCCTCAGTAGAAGCATTTAAGTCTCACCTTAAAACTAATTTGTATACTCCAGTCTTTAAATAGACTCCCTTTTTTTAGACCAGTTGATCTGCCGTTTCTTTTCTTTTTGTCCTCTGTCCCACTCCCCCTTGTGGAGGGGGTCCGGTTCGATGGCCATGGATGAAGTACTGGCTGTCCAGAGTCGGGACCCAGGATGAACCGCTCGTCCAGAGTCGGGACCCAGGATGGACCGCTCGTCCAGAATCGGGACCCAGGATGGACCGCTCGCCTGTGTATCGGTTGGGGACATCTCTGCGCTTCTGATCCGCCTCCGCTTGGGATGGTTTCCTGTTGGTTCCTCTGTGGTCGGAACTCTCGCTGCTGTGTTGGATCCAATTTGGACTGGACTCTCGCGGCTATGTTGGATCCACTATGGATTGAACTTTCACAGTATCATGTTAGAACCGCTCGACATCCATTGCTTTCGGTCCCCTGGGGGTGGGGGGG
Source organism: Nerophis ophidion (assembly GCF_033978795.1). Lineage (NCBI taxonomy): Eukaryota > Metazoa > Chordata > Actinopteri > Syngnathiformes > Syngnathidae > Nerophis > Nerophis ophidion. The sequence goes on from NC_084617.1 coordinate 21,147,104, forward strand.
TTGCCCACAATTGCGGTCCTCTCCAAGGTTTCTCATAGTCATCATTGTCACCGACGTCCCACTGGGTGTGAGTTTTCCTTGGCCTTATGTGGGCCTACCGAGGATGTCGTAGTGGTTTGTGCAGCCCTTTCAGACACTAGTGATTTAGGACTATATAAATAATCATTGATTAAATCTCAAACTTTTTTCCCTAGACCTTTCCTGCTCGCTCACTGATAAATACTGGGATCCAATCATGTCTGGATGATATATTAAATGTGTTATTTTGCACAAAACAACCTCCTTTCCATATTGTTTCAGTACAAAACATGCCCATCCATCCGTCCATTTCCTACTGCTTGTCCCTTAGGGTCAGGGGGAGCGGGGCTACCAGCATGCATCAAATTAAATTCAAGTTTGATTTGAAAAAGTATTCAAATTGTTTCAATGTTTGTAGAGGGCGGCATAAAAGTAAATGACAAAAATAAAAACATATGTGTCCCTAATGAAGTGTCCGCTGGCGATGACGTCGCACGTCGTCTCCACTTGTGAACTGCTTCAACTTTGACCCCCAACACGCACGCCAGCAGGTGTCTGTGTGCCCCTTGAATGGCAGCGGGCAAAATAGGACCTCTGTTCTCCAGTGTCCCGGGAAATGAACTGGAAAATGAGGGGCGGGGCTCCACGCCTCCTTCTCAGGACCCCTCCCCAGACCCCCACCCCCTCCCTTGCTTTGGGCTGCACCGCCGCTGTTTTCTCGTCCCACTTTAGAATACAGCTGCAAGGTATGAATTTAGCAGGCCGCTTAAACAGGCGGGCGATCTGTCACTGGGTGACGCCCCCCCAAGACACCCCCCCGCCATCCACCCCAACCTGACCCCACTTGACTGGGAGGCCATGACTTACTCGCTCATTCAAACTCAATCTGCTTTCTCTTGAATGGCGGCCGTCTTGTCAACAGCTTTAAGCCTCATTTTCCCCCGATGATCATCACAGGATTATCCTCGCTTTAGTCGTGTGCAGGATTGACGCTAAATAAGACGCAGAATGTGGAAACTCATGTTCACGTCATCGTCCCTTTTCACCGCTCCACCCTTATCTTATTAACCTTGCACATATTGTTTGTTTTTTTGATGTATTCTTAATATTTATTGTTTACATTGAACAAAGAGAGCGCAGTCTACAACATGGGTGTCCAAAATGCGGCCCAGGGGGCGATTTGTGACCCCCAGCACATTTCTAAAATATTATTTCACAAACAAAACAAAAAAAAACATAAAAAAATGAAATAAAAGAGTAAACAGGCAAAGGGTAATGAACATTTTTAAAAATACTATTAAAAAAAAAGAAAAAAAATACAATAAAAAAGCGGAATAAAACACAAAACAAGTTAAACTTTTTTTAAAACATAAAAAAGAGGAGTAAACAAGCAAAATTTAATGAACATTTTAAAAAATACCATGAAAAAAAAAGAAAACAAATACCATTTAAAAAAGTTGAATAATACACAAAAAAGTGAAACTTTGTTTTAAAACTTAAAAAAGAGGAGTAAAAGAGTAAAGAGGCAAAATGTAATGAACATTTTAAAGAATACCTTAAAAAAAGTGGAACAAAACACAAATGAAGTGAAACTTTTTTTAAACATAAAAAAGAGGATTCAAAGAGTATATAAGCAAAATGTAATGAACATTTTAAAAAATCCCCAAAAAAAAAAAAATGCCATTAAAAAAAGTGAAATAAAACACAAAACAAGTTAAACTTTTTTTTAAACAAGCAAAATGTAATGAACATTTTAAAAAATACAATAAAAAAATGGGAAAAAAAATACCATTAAAAAAAGTGGAATAAAACACAAAAAAGTGAAACTTTTTTTTTAAACTTAAAAAAGAGGAGTAAAAGAGTAAAGAGGCAAAATGTAATGAACATTTTAAACAATACCTTAAAAAAAGTGGAACAAAACACAAAACAAGTGAAACTTTTTTTTAAACATAAAAAAGAGGATTAAAAGAGTAGATAAGCAAAATGTAATGAACATTTTAAAAAATCAAAAAAAAAAGAAAAAAAATACCATTAAAAAAGTGAAATAAAACACAAACAAGTAAAACTTTTTTTTAAATAAGTAAAATGTAATGAACATTTTAAAAAATACAATAAAAAAATGAAAAAAAAATACTATTAAAAAAAGTGGAATAAAACACAAAAAAGTGAAACTTTTTTTTAAAACTTACAAAAGAGGAGTAAAAGAGTAAAGAGGCAAAATGTAATGAACATTTAAAAAAATACTATAAAAAATTTAAAAAAATACCATTAAAAAAGTGGAACAAAGCACAAAACGAGTGAAACTTTTTTTTAAACATAAAAAGAGGAGTAAAAGAGTAATAAACAAGCAAAATGTAATGAACATTTTAAAAAATACAAAAAAAAGTAAAATACCATTTAAAAAAATGAAATAAAACACAAAACAAGTGAAACTTTTTTTAAACAAGCACAATGTAATGAACATTTTAAAAAATATAATTAAAAAAAATACCATTAAAAAAAGTTAAATTAAACACAAAACAAGTGAAGCTTTTTATTCAAACATAAAAAAGAGGAGTAAAAGAGTAAACAGGCAAAATGTAATGAACATTTTAAAAAATACTATTAAAAATGAAAAAAATACCTTTAAAAAAGTGGAACAAAACACAAAACGAGTGAAACTTTTTTTAAACATAAAAAAAAGGGGTAAAAGAGTAAATAAGCAAAATTTAATGAACATTTAAAAAAATACAACACACAAAAAAAAATACCATTAAAAAAAGTGAAATAAAACACAAAACAAGTGAAACTCTTTTTTAAAACAAGCAAAATGTAATGAACGGCGGCAAAAAATACAATAAAAAATGAACAAAAAATTCCATTAAAAAAGGTGAAATAAAACACAAAACAGGTGAAACTTTTTTAAAACATAAAAAAGAGGCGTAAAAGAGTAAACAGGCAAAATGTAATGAACATTTTTGAAAAATACCGTAAAAAAGTGGAACAAATCACAAAACAAGTGAAACATTTTTTTAACATAAAAAAGATGAGTAAAAGAATAAACAAGCAAAATGTAATGACAATTTTAAAACATAATATTAAAAAAGAAAAAGAAAAAGGTGGAATAAAAGAGTAAACAGGCAAATGTAATGACAACTTTGAAAAAATTCTAAAAAGAAAAGAAAAGTAAAAATGTGGAATAAAAGAGTAAACAGGCAAAATGTAATGAACATTTTTATAAATACTATTTAAAAAATGAAAAAATACCATAAAAAAGTGGAATAAAACAGAAAACAAGTGAAATGTTTTTTTAAACATAAAAAAGAGGAGTAAAAGAGTAAACATGCCAATTTTAAAACATAGTTTAAAAAATAAAAACAATACAAAGGTGGAATAAAAGAGTAAACAGGCAAATGTAATGACAACTTTTTAAAAATACTAAAAAGAAAAAAATGTAAAAATGTGGAATAAAGGAGTAAACAGATTAAATGTAACGAAACATACTAAAATATTATTTAACAAACAAACAAACAAACAAACAAAAATGGAATAAAATAGTAAACAGGCAGAATGTAATGAACATTTTAAAAAATACTATTAAAAAGAACTAATAAAAAAGTGGAGTAAAATAATAAACAAGTGAAATGTAATGAACCATTCTAAGATACTTAAAAAAAACACTTAAAAATGTGGAATAAAACCGCAAAAAGGTGAAATATAACGGAACATTCGAAAATATATTTTTTAAATAACATAAAAAGTGAAGTAAAACAGTAAACAGGCAAAATGTAATAAAAAAGTTAAAAAATACTATTGAAAAAAATTAAAACATAAAAAAGTGGAATAAAACAGCAAACAGGTCAAATGTAATGAAACATTTTAAAATACTTGAAGCACATAAAAAAGTGGAATAAAAAAGGAAACAGGTGCAACATAAAGGAACATTCTAAAATACTTTTTAAAAAAGTATTAAAAAGTGGAGTAAAAGAGTAAACAGGCAATATGTGATGAGAAATTTAGAAAATACTATTAAAACATTTGAAATAAAAATAGGAATAAAAAAGTGGAATAAAACAGTAAACAGGCAAAATGTAATGACAATTAATAAAAAGAAAATAAACATAAAAAGCAAACAGGTGAAATGTAACGCAAAATTATTAAATACTTGAAAAAAACGTAAAAAAGTGGAATAAAACAGCAAACAGGTGAAATGTAACGGAAAATTCTAAAATACTATTTAAAAAAAAAAAGAATTTAAAAAGTGTAATAATAGAGTAAACAGATGGAATGTAACAATAAAAAGTTGCAATGTTAACTCTAATAACATAAAGTTGCCATGCAGGCTGTTTTCCTTTTATTTTAAAACTGTCTTTTCTTAAATAATAAAGAATCAAAATCAATATTGTTATAAATTATTGACCTAATCAAGGCCCCAATTACTTCACTTCAAATATCCCCTTTGAAATATTGTTGGGTAAAATATTGGATATGTCTTGTTTTTGTCATATGAAAAACAAAGTTTTCTTTGACAAAAAGGGCAATAAACAAACAAAAATAACAATGAAAGCTTATAATTGATGGATGGCTCCGAAGTTATTCAAGTGTTGGAAGTAAAAAAAAAAAAAAGTATGACTTATTTTTAACACTTTCATGATCGTTTGGAGCTCCCACATTTGTTGTGGGATTTTTTTTAAGATGTCATTTTTGGTAAAATAATAATAATAATAATGAATTAGAATGAATTGTGTTATCAATTATAGACCTTATGAAAACTCAAATAGTACACGCAAAATTTTCCACATATAATTTTTTGGGGGCGGAAACATTGCATATTTTCAGGTTTTGGTATAAACAAAACCTAAGTTTTCTTTGACAAAAAGGGCATACAACAGACATAATAATAATAATTATTATTATTATTATTATTATTGTAATAATAATAGTAATAATAATAGTGATAATAATAATAAAATCTTACCAATGGATACATCTGAAGTTCATCTAGAGATTTAAGTGTTGGCATTAAAAAAAAAAAGTATGAATCATCTTTAACACTTTCATGAGTGGGGGTCTTTTGGACCTCACACATTTTTTGTGAGATTTATTTATTTATTTTTTTAAACTAAGTTTTCTTTGACAAAAAGGACATAAAATAAACATAATAATAAAAAAAAGTTATTAATAATAACAGTAAAACAATCTTATGATCAATGGATGAGTGGGGCCCTTTTGAATACACTCAAAAAATGCAGTGGGATTTTAATTTTTTGTCTTTATTATTTTTGTTTTTTTATAATAATGCATTAAAATACATTTTGTTATGAATTACAGACCTATTTAGAGCTCAAATCAATTCACATCAAATATGCCACTTAGATTTTTTTTTTTGTGGGAGAAAATTTTGCATATTTTGCGGTTTTGCCATAAAAAACTACATTGGTTTGTTTGTGTTTTTTTTTTTTTTTAAAGGGCATAATCATGTTTTGGACGTAGACACAACTTGAGGGGCCCCTAAAGGTTAAAACAAATTTACAAATTGTATTGGTTTTGAAAAAGAAAAATATACAAAATGGGCCCTTTATGCTTTAATATTTCATAAATGACCTCACACACATTATGACAAGATGTTGTTGTTTTGTTGCTATGATATGTTGTGATGTCATATGTCAAAGTGTTGTGTTGTGTGTCGTTTTGGGTGTGATCGGTGTCAAAGCGCTGGCCGGTGAATAATTGATGCGTCGCCGCAATCAAGTGCATGCAGATCACAGCACGCTGACGTCCATTTGAAAGGCGACCCGGCGCTGAAAGCCACCTGTAACCAGTGTGTCACATCCAATCTGTAATTCTCCACTGGGGACGGACGGCGCACCCGTCCCCCCCACCCCCGTCCCCATTGTGAGCGCGCTCTGCCGCTCTCTGGGGAGTGTGTGTGACGAGTGCGTCTGCGTTAGGAGTGTGTGTGAGGCAGCAGGCAGAAGGCCTGTTGTCTGACACTGATTTGTAAAGGGAGACAATACGCCTCATTGACCCGGCCTGTTGGAGCGAGCTGCACTGTCTGCTGCACATACCTCCATCACGGCTCTTTAAACTGCGGCAGATTGCCACCAGGTCCCTGATGGGGGGGCAAGATGAGTTGCTTTGACAATGAGGACGCTCCTTGCAAACAAACTTTGACATCTCTAACAACTAACTAACGTCTCCTATTTACACCTCTTAACGACCTTATCTGCACTGTTAAACTGACGGGATGCTGCTACTATTAATTGTACGCAATATTATCAATCAATCAATGTTTACTTATGTAGCCCTAAACCACAAGTGTCTCAAAGGGCTGCCTAAAATGAACTAATATTAAGACTGTTTCCCTGAAAACTCTCAGAAAAATCCAACTTGCTAACCCGATGGTGTTTGTATCAAGGTGTTTTGATATTTTTAATCTAGCTAAAAAACAACTTGTGCTGAAAAGAAAAAGTTATTTGTTATTGTCATTGTTATGATCCGTTGCCCGGATCATATTATGATTTAGATTTTTGAGTCTTTTTGTGTATTCTGTTGGTTTTGGACTCCTTCGGTTCCTGTTTGTGCACCTCTCAGTTGGTTTCCATAGTTACTCATTATTTTCACCTGCCGCCTGTTCCGGACGTTCACCAGTTTTGTGATTACTGTCATTATTTAAGCCTGCCTTCTCCAGTCAGTCAGTCTTGCTTCCTAATTTGTTTTCACACAACAAGTAACGACTTCTTTTTTCCTGCTCGCTACCTTCTAGCTTCCACGCTTTTGTTTTCTAGCTCCCATGCGAGCTCTTTTAGTTTTGTCAAAGTCTGATTTATTTTTTTATGAATAATTTTTCCTACCTGCACGCTGTGTCCGAAGACCGTCTGCATTCCTGGGAGAACGAAATCCGCACCACGATGTGGCCAGGTCGTTACAGTCATATTTTTTTAAAACATTTTTAAACGGTTAGTATCAACACAGCAGCTATGGATTGCATTCCAAGTTATATGACTCTGGAGTGAACAAAAACTGACAAAATTGGCAAAAAAATTGTTAGCAGGCTAATGTTAGCATGCTAGGAGTTAGCACGTACCATGTACCAAGTTGTATGACTCTGAGGTGTACGGCGGAAAAATTGGGTAAAAAAAAGTTTGCATGTAAAAATCCGGTGTGAAAGTAAGCATTTGTCACGTACCAAGTTCTATGACTCTGAGGTGTACGGCGGAAAAATTGACAAAAAAAAGTTAGCACGCTAATTTTAGTATTATACTATCAAGTGTAAAAGTGAGCATGTGTTGCATTCCAAGTTATAAGACTCTGGGGTGTACGGCGGAAAAATTGGCAAAACATTTTTTTAGCAGGTTAATGTTAGCATTCTAAGAGTTAGCACATATCAAGTACCAAGTTATGACTCTGAGGTGTACGGCAGAAAAATAGACCAAAAAATAGTTAGCATGCTAAAGTTAGCATGTGAAAATCCGGTGTGAAAGTAAGCATATGTCAAGTACCAAATTCTATGACTCTGAGGTGTACGGCGGCAAAATTGACAAAAAAAGTTAGCGTGCTAATTTTAGCATGTTACTATCAAGTGTAAAAGTGAGCATGTGTTGCATTCCAAGTTATATGACTCTGTGGTGTACTGCGGAAAAATTGGCAAAATTTTTTTTAGCAGGGTAATGTTAGCATGCTAAGAGTTAGCACATATCATGTACCAAGTTATGACTCTGAGGTGTACGGTGGAAGAATAGACCAAAAAATAGTTAGCATGCTGAAGTTAGCATGTGAAAATCCGGTGTGAAAGTAAGCATATATCAAGTACCAAGTTCTATGACTCTGAGGTGTACGGCGGAAAATTGACAAAAAAAAGTTAGCATGCTAATTTTAGCATGTTACTATCAAGTGTAAAAGTGAGCATGTGTTGCATTCCAAGTTATAAGGTTCTGCGGAAAAATTGGCAAAAATTTTTTTTGCATGCTAAGAGTTAGCACATAGCATGTACCAAGTTATGACTCTGAGGTGTACGGCGGAAAAATAGACCAAAAAATTGTTAGCATGCTAAAGTTAGCATGTGAGAATCCGGTGTGAAAGTAAGCATATGTCACGTACCAGGTTCTATAACTGAGGTGTATGGCGGAAAATTGACCAAAAAAAGTTAGCATGCAAATTTTAGCATGTTACTATCAAGTGAAAAGTGAGCATGTGTTGCATTCCAAGTTATATGACTCTGGGGTGTACGACGGCAAAATTTTGGGAAAAAAAAATGTAAGCAGGGTAATGTTAGCATGTTAGGAGTTAGCACGCATCACGTACCAAATTATATGAGTCTAAGATGTACGAGGGCAACATTGGCAAAAAAAAAAAGAACGTTAACATGTTATTGTTAGCATGTTAAAATGTAGTTTAAAAGTGAGCATACGTCACGTACCAAGTTATATGACTCTGGGGTGTACGGCGGCAAAATTGGCACACAAAAAATGTTAGCAGGGTAAGGTTAGCACACTAGCAGTTAGCACGCATCACGCACCAATATGACTCTGAGGTGCACGGTGGCAAATTTTACAAAAAAAAAAGTTAGCATGCTATTGTTAGCATGATTATGCAAACACTAGAGAATAACTAAAGATTAATGTCATCTAAAATATGATGTAAAAATATTTCATGTATATATATATATATATATATATATATATATATATATATATATATATATATATATATATATATATATATATATTATGTGGGCCTATCGAGGATGTCGTAGTGGTTTGTGTTGTGGTCTGTGCAGCCCTTTGAGACACTAGTGATTTAGGGCTATATAAATGAACATTGATTGATTGATTGATATACATACATATGTGTATGTGTGGGGAAAAAAAATCACAAGACTACTTCATCTCTACAGAACTGTTTCATGAGGGGTTCCCACAATCATCAGGAGAGTACTCTGGAATGCCCTCCCGGTAACAGTTTGAGATGCCACCTCAGTAGAAGCATTTAAGTCTCACCTTAAAACTCATTTGTATACTGTAGCCTTTAAATAGACTCCCTTTTTAGACCAGTTGATCTGCTGTTTCTTTTCTTTTTCTTCTATGTCCCACTCTCCCCTGTGGAGGGGGTCCGGTCCGATCCGGTGGCCATGTACTGCTTGCCTGTGTATCGGCTGGGGACATCTCTGCGCTGCTGATCCGCCTCGACATCTCTGCGCTGCTGACCCGCTTCCGCTTGGGATGGTTTCCTGCTGGCTTGGGATGGTTTCCTGCTGGCTCCGCTGTGAACGGGACTCTCGCTGCTGAGTTGGACCCGCTTTGGACTGGACTCTCGCGACTGTGTTGGATCCATTGTGGATTGAACTTTCACAGTATCATGTTAGACCCGCTCGACATCCATTGCTTTCCTCCTCTCTAAGGTTCTCATAATCATTATTGTCACAGACGTCCCACTGGATCATTATTGTCACCGATGTCCCACTGGGTGTGAGTTTTCCTTGCCCTTATGTGGGCCTACCGAGGATGTCGTGGTGGTTTGTGCAGCCCTTTGAGACACTAGTGATTTAGGGCTATATAAGTAAACATTGATTGATTGATTGATTGAGATTCCCTCAATCATCTGATGATTGAGGGAACCCCTCATGAAACAGTTCTGTAGAGATGAAGTAGTCTTGTGTTTTTTCCCACACATACATATATTGCGCTCTACCACGGTATCGAGCACTATTCTCTGGATGATCTAATTAAGACATATATATATACACATATATATATACACATATATATATATATATATATATATATATGTATATATATATATATATATATATATATATATATATATATATATACACATATATACACATATATATACATATATACACATATATATATATATATATATATATATATATATATATATATGGGCTTCACGGTGGGAGAGGGGTTAGTGCGTCTGCCTCACAATACGAAGGTCCTGCAGTTCAAATCCAGGCTCGGGATCTTTCTGTGTGGAGTTTGCATGTTCTCCCCGTGAATGTGTGGGTTCCCTCCGGGTACTCCGGCTTCCTCCCACCTCCAAAGACATGCACCTGGGGATAGGTTGATTGGCAGCACTAAATGGTCCCTAGTGTGTGAATGTGAGTGTGAATGTTGTCTGTCTATCTGTGTTGGCCCTGCAATGAGGTGGCGACTTGTCCAGGGTGTACCCCGCCTTCCGCCCGATTGTAGCTGAGATAGGCGCCAGCGCCCCCCGCGACCCCAAAAGGGAATAAGCGGTAGAAAATGGATGGATGGATGGATATATATATATATATATATATATATATATATATATATATATATGTAGGTGTGGGAAAAAATCACAAGACTACTTCATCTCTACAGATCTGTTTCATGAGGGGTTCCCTCAATCATCAGGAGATTTTTTATATATATATATATATATATATATATATATATATATATATATATATATATATATATATATATATATATATACACACACACACACACACATAATAGCAGTAATAATTGCAGTAAATAATATAGAAAATAACATAGATGTTCATTAAAATGTGTGCAGGATCAGAAATAAAAACATGCATCCATACTTTTGATGGATTGTATTGATTTAGAGCAGAGGTGTCCAAACTTCTTCCACTGAGGGCCACTCACTAAAAATTCAAACATGCGGGGGCCATTTTGATATTTTTCATTTTCAAAACCAATACAATAAATAGATCGATTTTTAACTATTAGGGCTCCCCTCAAGTTGGGCCCTGGGGACTCAGAAGGGTGACAGTTATAAAAAAAATTAATATATTATTATAAATTAATTTATTATTATTCAATGCTTAAATCTATGGATCAAAGTCAGGTATATCTATTGATATAAAGTAAAAAAATATATATAAAATATTTTTTTATATATATTTCATGCTGTTTTTAGCAAAGATAAAAAAAATTGGGGTGCAAAAAAACTCAAAATATGGAATATTTCCCACCTTTAAAACATTCAAAGTGGAATATTCCATGTGAAATAATTGGAGACTTAAATAGATCAATGATTAATAACAACATTGATTTAGATATTTTTTGAGCAATGACAGTTTCTATCCATCCATCCATCCTTTTTCTACCGCTTATCCCTTTCAGGGTCACTGGGGGTGCTGGAGCCTATCTCAGCTGCATAAAAAAACAAAATCCCACTAAAATCCCTGAAAGGCTCGACTCTTAGTACTGTCAAAAATAAGTCATGTGTTTTATTTAGTTTTACTTTCAACGTTTTAGTGTCTGGATCAAGGGTCCCCAAACTACGCCCCGCGGGCCACATCAGGCCTGCCAGGGAAATTCCAAATAAAAAAAAAAGTACAAATAGATTTTTTTTAATTCGTATTTTTCAAAATCTGTCCTTTCTAATCCATTTTCTACCGCTTGTTACTCTCGGTGTATCCTAGCCACTCAGGGTAATTATACTGTCTAAAAATGCATTTTCCTATCAATAACTTGACATTATCGCGCTCGGAATATATACATTTTATATATATATATATATGTATGTGTATATATATATATATATATATATATATATATATGTATATATATATATATATATATATATGTATATTTACTTTCAACGCTTAAGTCTCTAGATCAACTTCGGATCTATCTGTTGATTATAAGTTTTTATTATTCTTGTTTGTTTGTTTCATGCCCTTTATGGCAAACCCACAAAATATGTCATATTATCCCCAGTGGAATATTTAATGTGAAGTAGTTGGAGCCTTGAATAGATCAATAATTCATTAATATTTTTTGACCAATGACCGTTTAAAAAACAAAATTCCACTAAAATCCCCAAAACACCCCACTCATAAAATTGTCAAAAATAAGTCATATATGTCATTTATCTATTTTTACTTTTAATCCTTTAGTCTCTCGATCAACTTCGGATCAATCCTTCGATTAAAAGTTTTTATTCTTCTTGTTTGTTTGTTTTACGCCCTTTTAGTCATAAAAGTGCCTGTTTTTATGGCAAACACACAAAATATGTCATAGTTCCCCCCAAAAATGTCAAAGTGGAATATTTAATGTAAAGTAATTGGAGACTTAAATAGGTCAATAATTTATTTCAACATTGATTTTGATTCATTATTATTTTTTGAGCAATGACAGTTTAAGAAAAAAAAATCCCACTGAAATCCACAGAAAAGCTTCACTCATAAAAGTGTCAAAAATAAATCATATATTTAAATTATATATATATTTTTTAACTTTCAACGATTTAGTCTCTAGATCAGGGGTCACCAACCACGGTGCCCGCGGGCACCAAGTCGCCCGTAAGGACCAGATAAGTAGCCCGCTGACCTGTTCTAAAAAATAGCTCAAATAGCAGCACTTACCAGTGAGCTGCCTCTATTTTTTAAATGTTATTTCTTTACTAGCAAGCTGGTCTCGCTTTGCTCGACATTTTTAATTCTAAGAGAGACAAAACTCAAATAGAATTTGAAAAAATCCAACAAAATATTTTAAAGACTTGGTCTACACTTGTCTAGATAAATTATTATTATTTTTTTTTACTTTGCTTCTTATAACTTTCAGAAAGACAATTTTAGAGAAAAACTACAACCTTAAAAATGGTTTTAGGATTTTTAAACACATATACCTTTTTACCTTTTAAATTCTTTCCTCTTCTTTCCTGACAATTAAAATCAATGTTCAAGTAAATCTATCTTTTTTATTGTAAAGAATAATAAATACATTTTAATTTAATTCTTCGTTTTAGCTTCTGTTTTTCCGACGAAGAATACTTGTGAAATATTTCTTCACAATTATTATGATTAAAAGTAAAATCTAGAAAATCTGTAGAATCAAGTTTAAATCTTATTTCAAAGTCTTTTGAATTCCTTTTAAAGTTTTTGTTCTGGAAAAACTAGACGAAATAAGGATTTGTCTTTGTTGGAAATATAGTTTGTTATATATTCTAACAAAGGGCAGATTGGATTTTAACCTATTTAAAACATGTCATCAAAAATATATATTTATTGTGAGAAATCGTTAAGATGATCAGTGTTTCCACAAAGATAAATATCAATAATTATTAATAATAACATAGAGTTAAAGGTAAATTGAGCAAATTGGCTATTTCTGGCAATTTAAGTGTGTATCAAACTGGTAGCCCTTCACATTAATCAGTACCCAAGAAGTAGCTCTTGGTTTCAAAAATGTTTGTGACCCCTGCTATAGATCAACTTTGGATCTATATTAATCTATTATAAGTTTTTAATCTTCTTGTTTGTTGAATGCCTTTTTTGTCATATAAATGCCTGTTTTTATGGCAAACACACAGTGGAATATTTAATGTGAAGTATTAGGGGCCTTGAATATGTCAATATTTCATACCATTGATTTTCTGTGATGAGGTGAAGACTTGTCCAGGGTGTACGCCACCTTCCGCCTTTTTGTACCTGAGATAGGCAGCAGCACCCCCCACGACACCAAAGGGAATAAGCGGTAGAGGATTGATGGATGGATGGGTATTAGGAGCCTTGAGTATGTCAATATTTCATACCAATGATTTTCTGTGATGAGGGGGCGACTTGTCCAGGATGTACTCCACCTTCCGCCTTTTTGAAGCTGAGATAGGCACCAGCACCCCCCACGACCCCAAAAGGAATAAGCGGTAGAAAATGGATGGATGGATTGAGCAATGACGGTTGAAAAAAACAAAAAAAAAACAGCCTGCATGTCAGCTTTGTGTTATTAGAGTCAACACTTTTTATCCTTTTATTTCACCTGTTTGCTCTTTTCTTCCACTTTTTTATACTATTTTCAAAAAATGAGCTGTGGTCCACAAATGGCCCTGTATCTGCACTTTGCACACCCTGTTTTGAAATGGTGTTTTTTTGCTATGTTATTTCTCCTCCTGGCCTCCAGAAAGTAAAATGTAATTTGAGTTCAATGAACTTCTGTTATATTCATACACTCATATTTATCTTGTGATATTTGTATTTCTGATTCAGAGATCAACAGGCGTCCATTCTCGGCGTGACGTCTCTGAGGTTGTAAACAAACACGTCTTCTATTGTCCTCCATTGTCAGAGAGTGGAGATGACCTTTTTCTCTTCCCTCTTTCTTCCCCCCACCGTCTCCTTTTTACCATCGATCCCAAGCTGTCGCGCTGCCACTCCCTCTCTTGTGTCCCCACCTGTTGAACAATTGTCTCCCTATTATCTCATGTCCCTCGCCATTGGCCCCGCCTCCGTCTGTTAGCCACGCCCCATTACCCTCTGCCCGTTATAAAAACGAGAGCGGGCGCGGCTGGGCGGTGACAGGCCGCTTGGCGCCACACCGAGTTTGGATTGCTTCTTCTTAATTTTTTTTTTTTTTTTTTTCACCCCCCCACACCCAGCATACAAATGGACACAGGCGTAGCCATGTCGCTGTGGTGCGAGGAAGCGGAAGACGCCGAGCGGACGGAGTCGCCTGTGCGCACCGCCGACCGGGGCCAGGCTCAGCTGCGGGCCGCCTGGGACCCGTCGGTGTCCGGGCATCGGGTGATCCAGAGGCTGCTTCACATGGAGGACCGCTACGCGCCCTCGCCGCTGTACGTCAGCATCATCCAGCAGGATCCGCAAAGCAGGGAGGAGCTGTGCAAGTGGACCCTGGAGGTACGTCCACAGTGTAAGAAGGTTTTTACCCCAAAATGTACAGTGTTTTTTTTTTTTACTGTAAATGGAAAATCAGTAACAGTAACACTGTTTTTTATTTTTTATTTTTTTTAAAATATGTATCCCATCCATCCATTTTCTACCGCTTATTCCCTTTTGGGATCGCGGGGGGCGCTGGCGCCTATCTCAGCTACAATCGGGCGGAAGGCGGGGTACACCCTGGACAAGTCACCATCTCATCGCAGGGCCAACACAGATAGACAGACAACATTCACACTCACATTCACTCACTAGGGCCAATTTAGTGTTGCCAATCAACCTATCCCCAGGTGCATGTCTTTGGAAGTGGGAGGAAGCCGGAGAACCCGGAGGGAACCCACGCATTCACGGGGAGAACATGCAAACTCCACACAGAAAGATCCCGAGGCTGGGATTGAACCCAGGACTGCAGGACCTTCGTATTGTGAGGCAGACACACTAACCCCTCTGCCACCGTGAAGCCCAGATTCCAATTATTTCACATCAAATTTTACACTTTAAACAATTGTTGGGGGGAAATTTTGCATATTTTGTGTTTTTGCCATTTAAACAGGGTTTTCTTTGAAGAAATGGCATAGAACATGCAAACTCCACACAGAAAGATCCCGAGGCTGGGATTTAACCCAGGACTGCAGGACTTTCGTATTGTGAGGCAGACGTGAAGCCTTTTAAATATATATATATGTAATTTTATTTATTTATTTATGTATTTTATTTACCGTATTTTTCAGACTCTAAGTCGCAGTTTTTTTCATAGTTTGGCCAGGGGTGCGACTTGTACTCGGGAGCGACTTGTGTGTGAAATTATTAACACATTACCGTAAAATATCACATAATATTATTTAGCTCATTCACGTAAGAGACTAGACGTATAAGATTTCATGGGATTTAGCGATTAGGAGTGACAGATTGTTTGATAAACATATAGCATGTTCTATATGTGTTCCCAGTGCCACCCACACTGCTTTAAATAGAACTTAGATCTTGGGTTTTCACTATGTAAAGCGCTTTGAGTCACTAGAGAAAAGCGCTATATAAATATAATTCACTTCACTTCACTTATAGTTATTTGAATGACTCTTACCATAATATGTTACGTTAACATACCAGCCACCTTCTCAGTTGGTTATTTATGCGTCATATAACGTACACTTTTTCAGTCTGTTGTTCACTATTCTTTATTTATTCTAAATTGCCTTTCAAATGTCTATTCTTGGTGTTGGGTTTTATCACATAAATTTCCCCTAAAAATGCGACTTACTGTATACTCCAGTGCGACTTATATTTTTTTCCTTCTTTATTATGCAGGTGCAACTTATACTCCGGAGCGACTTATGCTCCGAAAAATACGGTATTTAATAATTAAAGTGTTTTTTTTTCATTTTTATTGAAAAAAATATTTTATTTGTATTTATTTAATTTGTCCTGTCCAGCTACTCAGGCAAATCATATAGTTGATGGAGATGCCCAAAGCTGCTGTACAGATGTATTGTACAAAAGAGAAGTGTGGGATACTTTTCTTGTTGCCTAAATTGGTATTTGACTTTATTAAATTGATTTAAATTATTATTTGGTGTAGCCGGGCGGGAGCAGGAGGGGATAGAAAGAGTGGGTGAAAGGAAGACAGAGGGGGGATGAGAAAGAGAGACAACAGCAAACACAACAATAACAACAACAGAGCAACGTCAGAAAATAGGGTATGTACAAATATGATAGTAAAAGTGATAGCAAAGAAGCAGTTAGTGAAGTAAATATTAATAACACAGAAATGACAATGAATATTATTACTCTACAAATGGAACAATACAAATACCAATAGAAGTAGCACTATTGGTAATGAGTAATAACAATAACGATATATATATTAACTTGAAATACAAAAGAAAGCGGATAAATGAAAGGGAAGAAAGAGAAGCCCAATATATTAACCTTGTAGATTGTTATAGTAACATATAGGTAACTTTTGTCAGTGTGCCAGGTGTTACTTATAGTTTCCCTTAGGGCAACAACGTTAATATACGTTTGATTAAACATGATTATATGCATGATTGTATGTATTTATATATACTTGTATATCTACAGTATGTGTATATGTAATGTACAGTATATATGTATGTTTGTGCTGGGAATGTACAGTATATGTACAGTATGTGTACTGTATATATATGTTTGTACAGTGAATGTATTTGTACAGTATGTGTATATATATATATATGTTGTACAGTGAATGTACAATATATGTACAGTATGTGTATATTCATGTTTGTAGAGTGAATGTATTTGAACAGTATGTGTATATGTACAGTATGTTTGTACAGTGAATGTGTGTGTGAACTGAGCTGACGGTTTTTACCCTACAATCTACCGTTGTTTTTTTTACAGTGCATTACTGTAAATTGAAAAACAGCGTCAAATTTATTTTATGTTGACATTTTGGCGACTGAGCAGCTAGTTTATTTTTTTCATTTTTTTTTACCGTAAACACTACCCTTTTTTTTTAAACAGTACATTACTGTAAATAGAAGAACTGTACCACTGTTGTTTCTACTGTAAAATTCTGCCAACTGAGCTGAGTTTTTATCCTAAAATCTACTGTCGTTTTTTTACAGTGCATTACTTTAAATAAAAAAAAATTGTACCATTGTTATTTTTTTACTGTAAAATATGTGGTCCTTTTTACAGCACATTACTGTAGACAAAGAAATGGTACGACTATCATTTTGTACAGTAAATCTCTCAGTTTTTACTGAAAAACCTACGGTCATTTTTACAGCACATTACTGTAAATAGAAAATGGTATCAGTGTCATGTTGACGGTAAAATTTTGGCGACTGAACTGTATAATTTACAGTGGATGACTTTGTATTACTGCAAATGAAAAAGCGGTATTTTTACAGTAAAATTCGGGCGACTGAGCTGCCAGTTCCTTTTTTTTTTCTTTTAATTTACCCTAAACGCTACCGACTTATTTTTACAGTATGTTTTGTTTTTGAGTTTACAGTGCATTACTGTAAATAGAAAAACATAACCATTGTTTTTTTTTTTCAATTAAATTCTGGAGACTTAGCTGCTAAGTTGTTGTTTTTTTTACCGTAAACTCTGCAGACTTTTATTTTACAGTGCATTACTGTAATTGGAAAAATGGTAACAATTTTATTTTTCCTCAAAAATGATGGCGTCTGAGCTGTTGCGGAATCTTCCACTGACAACACAAACCTTCACCTTTTCCGCAGGTGTGCTGCGTCTGTGGCTGCGACGAGGCCGTCTTCCCCTTGTCGGTCTCGCTGATGGACCGCTTCTTGTCCGCCACGCTATCCCTGCCTGTCTCTTCGCATTGCCTGGCCGCCGCCTGCATCCTCATCGCCTCCAAGCTGACGGAGTGTGACAACATCCAATCAGACGCCCTCTGTGCTGCTGCAGACGACAACTTCCTGCCGTCCGACCTGAGGGTGAGTCTGACATCATCGCAGGAGCAGCTAAATGTGGTCTGTTTTAACCATGTGAGTACATTCTGACTACTTCTGCCAGCGGTCTTAACTCACTAGTGTCCAAACTTTTTCCACTGAGGTCCGCACTGTAATAAAATGTAACCATGCGGGGGCCAATACAATATAAATATTTTTATTTTACCTTGAGAGCTCCCCAGGACCCATAAGGGACCGTCTTAGTCACAAAATGTTAAAAATAAGTCATATATTATTAAGAATATTTTTTATTTATTATTTAATGCTTCAATCTTTCGATAAAGCATTAAAGTTAACAATTTTTTAAATGTTCTATGCCATTTCTTCAAAGAAAACCCTGTTTAAATGGCAAAAACACAAAATATGCAAAATTTCCCCCCAACAAATGTTTAAAGTGTAAAATTTGATGTGAAAAAATTGGAATCTTCATCAATCCATTTTCTACCACTTGTCCCTTTCGGGGTCGCGGGGCTTGCTGGAGCTTAGCTCAGCTGCATTAGGGCGCAAGGTAACGTGGACCCCGACTTAAACAAGTTGAAAAACTTATTCCGGTGTTACCATTTAGTGGTAAATTGTACGGAATATGTACTGTACTGTGCAGTCTACTAATACAAGTCTCAATCAATCAATCAAAAGGTTGGCTATACACCCTGGACAAGTCGGAACCCTAATTAAGTCAAAAATTCATAATTCATCCATCCATCCTTTTTCTACCGCTTGTCAATCTCGGGGTGGCGGGGTGTCGCTGGAGCCTATCTCAGCTTGGTGATCCAAGATTACCACACTCATAAAAGTGTTAAAAATAAGTCATACATTTTTTGTTTTACTTTGAACACTAAAAGTCTCTAGATCAGGGCTGTCGAACTTACGGTCCGCGGGCCAAACAGGTTTAATCCGGCACGCAAGATTAATTTGCCAAGTTGCAATTTTTTAATGACAAAAACTGCTGTTCTAAATGTGTCCACTGGATGTCGCTATAGCAATTCAAGTGTGACCCACGTCACACATGACAGTATTTAAAGATGACTTGTCAGCCGATTTTAAACACCCTCTGGATTGGCTGCCGCCACTCCAATCAGTGTAGGTGCAAGCAATCAGCTGCTCCTCTTGTGGCTGGTGGCAGATGGTGGCATAATGATGCAGTGGCGATGCACGATACCTTCTTTCAATGTAAATTATTCAGGATAAAATAACGGATCAAATAAAGAAATGGTGAGATGCGAAGACTTAAGTCAAAATGACCATCATCTTACATAAATATTTATCAGAGCTGTTTATCTATTTTATGGAGGGATGTAGTTAATCATAGAACTGGCACCCAATGTTATCAAAAAAGTGTTAATTTTAAATCAAGAATCGTTTTTAATATAACTAAGTGGAATCCTGTTGTGCCCAAAGATTCACAGCCCTATTAGCCGCCCAAAATGCGCAGGCCACATTTACACTAACCTATCAAGTTTAGTAGAGGGCCACGAAATACTGCAAATGGCCTGGAGTTTGAGACCCCTGCTTGAGAATTTTTGTACTCTTGACACAAATCGTTCAGTAAATCCAACATGACATAACAAAATATAATTATAGGTCAGAGGACCTGAGTAGGATTTTATTGGTATTTTCCATTATATTCTTATCAGTGAGAGACCAGGAAGGGGCTAAGAATACGTTTGCAGTGCCCTGTCAGTCATTAATCGGCATTTTACATGCCCTTTTTCATGTAAAAGGCACAACACGTTATCAGTGTATGTTTTAGGTGCATTATAATTTGTTGCTAGGTAAGATTCATCACTTGTTGCTAGGCAGAACTCGTGCCCACAGATCAATGTTATTTTTTTTTTTTCATTCCACCCAAATTTACTAGGACAGATATGTCCCCATTGCTGCGCGGAGGAACATTTTCGGCCTCACCAAGTTTGCTTTGTTATTGGCCATCTGCATTTTGTAAAAATTGCCAAGATGTTTTGTTTTAATAGATCAGCGTGTAGTAATCTATATTGGTTTGCTTTTAGCTTTATATATCAAATTGACACCCCACCAGCGTTGTCCCTAAATGTTCTGTATGTGGCCCTCGCTACAAAGAGTTTTCTAAACTCCTGTTAAACTCTTGAAAATTACTTTAAGCTAGGAAAAATAACAAAATATGAAGAAAAACAACAAAATAAAGATTATAGTATTTATTTTCCTGCGATGTATTAAATATATAGGCGGGGCACTGCTTCTAATGCAGGATCAGAGGTGGGTAGAGTAGCCAGAAATTGTACTCAAGTAAGAGTACTGTTACTTTAGAGATTTATTACTCAAGTAAAAGTAAGGAGTAGTCACCAAAATATTTACTTGAGTAAAAGTAAAAAGTATGTTGTGAAAAAACTACTCAAGTACTGAGTAACTGATGAGTAACCTGATTACGGCAACAAATGCACAAAAACATAAAAATAGCAATGAGCAAATTCAGAGCCAGGAATATCTCTTAAGCAACTAAAACAATAATATATATTAAATAATAGTACATTAAAATAAAATAAAAAAATGGCACATTGAGCCACAATAACTTAACAGCACCTTAACCTCAGTAGGCATTCATTGATTTGATTGATTGATTGAGTGATTGAAACTTGTATTAGTAGATTGTACAGTACAGTACATATTCCGTACAATTGACCACTAAATGGTAACACCCCAATAAGTTTTTCATTGTTTATCAATTACTTAATAAATGACCAAGTCGAGGTGATCTACCTCATATATACATATGTATACACACACATATCATTTATACACACACATATCATATATTCACACACATATCATATATATATATATATATATATATATATATATATACATACATACATACATTTATATATACAGTATATAATGTATATTTATTTATTTTGCCGTTTTTGTTGACATGTTAAAGGTGTTTTAATGAATATACATACATTTTTAACACATAAATTCCTATCTTTCATGAAGACAAGAATATAAATTGGTGTATTACCTGATTCTGATGACATGCATTGATTGGAATCAGACAGTATTGATGATAACGTCCACGTTTTCAAATGGAAGGAAAAAAAAGTTCCTCTTTTCTGTCCAATACCACATGAAATTCGTTGGTTTTTGGCATCTTATTTGTCCAGCTTCCATATTCGTTTTCATACACTTTTCAATAAATACATTGGCGGCAAGCTCCGTAGCTTGCTAGCTTGTTTGCGCTGGCTTTCGGAGACTCTTATTTTGTTAGCGCAGGCGCGATGGAGCGGCGCTTTTATTGTGAAGACAGGAACTGTGCGATCAGTCTTTAGGCTTTTGACGGGAAGTACGGTTGACATAAAAAGTGTCTTTTTTTTATTTTCACTTTTGATTGATTGATTGAAACTTTTACTAGTAGATTGCACAGTACAGTACATATTCCGTACAATTGACAACTAAATAGTAACACCCCAATAAGTTTTTCAACTTGTTTAAGTCGGGTCATGTGACCGCCTGGTTCTGTTTGATTGGTCCAACGTCACCAGTGACTGCATGTGATTGGTGAAAAGCAGGCATGCGTAGATCCTACTTTGAATCTCTGTCATAAACCAAAACAAACATTAATAGATCGATAAAAAAAAAGTAGCAAGTAGCGAGCTGAATGTAGATAAATGGAACGGAGTAAAAGTAGCGTTTCTTCTCTATAAATATACTCAAGTAAAAGTAAAAGTATGTTGCATAAAAACTACTCGTAGAAGTACAATTTATCCCAAAAGTTACTCAAGTAAATGTAACGGAGTAAATGTAGCGCGTTACTACCCACCTCTGTGCAGGACGACCATTGCTTGAACATGTTTGATCTTAGAAAACATCCAAAGGTGTTCAGTAATTAGTCTAATTGTCTTCATTAGAGAAGATAAGACTTTCAAGAAAACAAATGGCCGACCTGATCTGTATTAGGGCACTGTCCCTAATGCAGAATGACTATTGCTTTTACATTTTTGACCTTTAGAAAATGTCAGAAAGGGTTCAATAATTAGTCTAATTGTGTTAGAGAAAAATGGTCGCTAAAAATTACAAATGGCCGCCCTGTTCTGTATTAAATATAATGGTGGGGCACTGCCCCTAATGCAGAATGACTATTGCTTGACCATTTTTGACTTAGAAAACATCCAAAGGTGTTCAATAATTAGTTTAATTGTCTTCTTTAGAAAAGATGTTACTGTGAAGAACACAAATGGCTGCCCTGATCTGTATTAAATATAATATTGGGGCACTGCCCCTAATGCAGAATGACTATTGCTTGTACATTTTTGACCTTAGAAAATGTAAAAAAAAAGTGTTAAATAATTACTCTAATTGTGTTGATTAAAGAAAATTGGACCCTTAAGAACAAAAATGGCCGCCTACTGTACCACAGTGTTATGATTGACTTGTCTCAACCAGGAAATGGAGCGCATAGTGCTCGGCACCCTACGCTGGGACACAGCCGCCGTGACCCCGCAGGACTTCCTCCCGCACTTCCTGGCCTCGGTGCAGGAAAGGAGCGAGGGTGGCGACTCGGACCAGGAGCGGACCACCCTGCGGCGGCACAGCGACACGCTGGCGGCCATGTGCATCTGCGAATCCCGCTTCCTGGGGACACCGCCCTCGCTCATGGCCGCCGCGTCGCTCAACTGCGCCCTGCGAGGTCTGAGCGACAGGGGGCGCCCTCAGCGGTCCGAGATTAGTTTAAGGCTGGCCGAGTTGTGCCAGGCCGACCTGGTGAGTGCAACCCCCCCCCCATCCACCATGCCGCCGTGGTTCTTTGCCATCAAGCTTTCTGACAGACTTCCTGTGTGGGCCTACAGGTGGTCCTGCAGTACTACAGCCGGATGATCGAGTGTGCCCTCCATCAGCGGCTGAGCAGCGGCCTGGCAGAGGCTCCCACGGAGAAGGGTGACGAGATGGAGGACGAAAGGGCCGGCACGCCTACAGACATGAGAGAGATCGATTTCTGAACACAAAAATCATTTCACGCTGTCAAATTACAAGTGTGGATCAATCAAAAGTCTTCATCTTTTAAACTGATATAAATTATGACCTCAAAATAACGTATTTTTATACCCTGAAATGATTACGTGACTGTATTGTTTATTTATTTTTTGCATTATTTATTTCCATCCATCCATCCATTTTCTACCGCTTATCCCCTTTCGGGGTCGCGGGGGGCGCTGGCGCCTATCTCAGCTACAATCGGGCGGAAGGCGGGGTACACCCTGGACAAGTCGCCACCTCATCGCAGGGCCAACACAGATAGACAGACAACATTCACACTCACATTCACACATTATTTATTTGCCAGACTTTTTTAAATGACGTGCTCTTTACTTGTGCCATATTTGCTCTATTTCTATTAGATTTTTTCAAGGCTCATGTATGTTACTTTTTGAATATTTATACGTTTTATTTATTATCATGTGCAATTATTTACTCTTAATGTTAATTTATTTGTTTATCTGCCATCCCTTTGAGTTTTTGTGTTTGCTTGATAAAATAATTATAGTAAATGAAGAAATCTATTTTTGGAAACAAATAAAAACGTTTGAAAACATTTAGCGTCCATGTTTTGTTGTTGACGTTAAAGCTTCCTTCACGTGCTGCTCGTAGGACGGTAATGACAGAAAGGTATCGAAATGTCAACGTTGTAAAAAACAATTTGTTACGGTTTATATATACAAAGTAGAAAAACATCTTGACTACACATATTTTCCACTTTTATAACCCGCCGGACCCATTCCACTAACGTTCTTAATTTGCATTACCGTATTTTTTACGAGTCTTTGAAGGCACCATATAGGTGACGTCATTAGCTCCAACACCAACACGGCTTGCACTTCCTGGATCTCGGCCCACACGTTAAAGATGCACCTGCGGTAAGAGAACTCTATAAAACCGTTATTTTTAATCAGAGCGGATGTCAATTATTATCTGTAAGCATATTGTTTAGGTTCATGTGGAGCAAAGCATTTAAAGCATTGGGTTGCTGCTTATATATATATTGTTGGCTTTGCGACAGCTAGCTAGCTATTTTAGCTAGCGAAGAATTTAAGAGGCAAAACATTCTGTTTACTTCTTAACCAAAGCAGTTAGCAAACAAAGCAAAAACATCTGTAAATTGCGTAGTTAAGTACAAGGTCTGTGTTTTAAATTCGGCATGTGATCACCAGCCAGCACGTAAATCATTTAAACACTTCATTAGGTACACATAACAAAAGTGAAAGTGTGCTTTAAAATAACTTAGAGCATCCATCCATCCATCCATTTTCTACCACTTATTCCCTTTCGGGGTCGCAGTGGTTCTCAAATGGGGGTACGCGTGCCCCTGGGGGTACTTGAAGGTCTGCCAAGGGGTACGTGAGATTTAAAAAAAATATATTCTAAAAATAACAACAATTCAAAAATCCTTTATAAATATATTAATTGAATAATGCCTCAACAAAATATGAATGTAAGTTCATAAACTGGGAAAAGAAATACAACAATGCAATATACAGTGTTGACAGACAGATTTTTTGTGGACATGTTCCATAAATATTGATGTTAACGACTTCTTTTCTTTGTAAAGAAATGTTTAGAATTAAGTTCATGAATCCAGATGGATCCCTATCACAATCCCCAAAGATGTCACTTTATGTTGATGATTACTTCTATGTGTAGAAATCTTTATTTATAATTGAATCAGTTCTTCTTTTTCAACAAGTTTTTAGTTATTTGTATATATTTTTTTCCAAATAGTTCAAGAAAGACCACCACAAATGAGCAATATTTTGCAGTGTTATACAATTGAATAAATCAGAAACTGATGACATAGTGCTGTATTTTACTTTTTTATCTTCTTTTTTCAACCAAAAATGCTTTACTCTGATTAGGGGGTACTTGAATTAAAAAAATGTTCACAGGGGGTACATCACTTAAAAAAGGTTGAGAACCACTGGCTTAGAAAACTTGCAAGGATAATAAATCAGTCAAAAGCACTATTGCCGATTTAAATGCATGTTTTTAACCAGTTCACAAACTGAAGCTTTAATATTTAGGTCTAATAAAAATTAAAACGTGGGGCCCATTTTGATACTTTTTCACAACCAATACAATATAAATATTTTATTTTACCTTTAGAGCAGTGGTCCCCAACCTTTTTGTATCCGCGTAATCCTTTTTTTTTTTTTCTTTGTCATGAAAAAGGGATGTTTTTGTCTTGAAAAAGGGAGGTTTTTGTGGTTGGTGCACTAATAGTAAGTTTATATTGTGTTTTTTATGTTGATTTAATTAAAAAAAAAAATATATATATTTATAGATTTTTTTTTAAATAAAAATGAATTAAAAAATTCTTCTGCGGCCCGGTACCGAGTGGTTGGGGACCACTGCTTTAGAGCTCCCCAGAAGGGACCATCTTAGTCATAAAATGTTAAAAATAACTCATAAATTATTCCAAATATTTTTAAATTCAATCATAGATAGAGCATTATTAACGTTAACCCTCTATCCATCCATTTCTACTGTTTGTCCGTCTCAAGGTCAGAATCAGAATTCAGACTCAGAATCAGAATACCGTATTTCCTTGAATTGCCGTCGGGCATATAGTATGCGCCTGCCTTGAATTACTTGAATTCCATCCATCCATTTTCTACCACTTATTCCCTTTCGGGGTCGCAGTGGTTCTCAAATGGGGGTACGCGTGCCCCTGGGGGTACTTGAAGGTCTGCCAAGGGGTACGTGAGATTTAAAAAAAATATATTCTAAAAATAACAACAATTCAAAAATCCTTTATAAATATATTAATTGAATAATGCCTCAACAAAATATGAATGTAAGTTCATAAACTGGGAAAAGAAATACAACAATGCAATATACAGTGTTGACAGACAGATTTTTTGTGGACATGTTCCATAAATATTGATGTTAACGACTTCTTTTCTTTGTAAAGAAATGTTTAGAATTAAGTTCATGAATCCAGATGGATCCCTATCACAATCCCCAAAGATGTCACTTTATGTTGATGATTACTTCTATGTGTAGAAATCTTTATTTATAATTGAATCAGTTCTTCTTTTTCAACAAGTTTTTAGTTATTTGTATATATTTTTTTCCAAATAGTTCAAGAAAGACCACCACAAATGAGCAATATTTTGCAGTGTTATACAATTGAATAAATCAGAAACTGATGACATAGTGCTGTATTTTACTTTTTTATCTTCTTTTTTCAACCAAAAATGCTTTACTCTGATTAGGGGGTACTTGAATTAAAAAAATGTTCACAGGGGGTACATCACTTAAAAAAGGTTGAGAACCACTGGCTTAGAAAACTTGCAAGGATAATAAATCAGTCAAAAGCACTATTGCCGATTTAAATGCATGTTTTTAACCAGTTCACAAACTGAAGCTTTAATATTTAGGTCTAATAAAAATTAAAACGTGGGGCCCATTTTGATACTTTTTCACAACCAATACAATATAAATATTTTATTTTACCTTTAGAGCAGTGGTCCCCAACCTTTTTGTATCCGCGTAATCCTTTTTTTTTTTTTCTTTGTCATGAAAAAGGGATGTTTTTGTCTTGAAAAAGGGAGGTTTTTGTGGTTGGTGCACTAATAGTAAGTTTATATTGTGTTTTTTATGTTGATTTAATTAAAAAAAAAAATATATATATTTATAGATTTTTTTTTAAATAAAAATGAATTAAAAAATTCTTCTGCGGCCCGGTACCGAGTGGTTGGGGACCACTGCTTTAGAGCTCCCCAGAAGGGACCATCTTAGTCATAAAATGTTAAAAATAACTCATAAATTATTCCAAATATTTTTAAATTCAATCATAGATAGAGCATTATTAACGTTAACCCTCTATCCATCCATTTCTACTGTTTGTCCGTCTCAAGGTCAGAATCAGAATTCAGACTCAGAATCAGAATACCGTATTTCCTTGAATTGCCGTCGGGCATATAGTATGCGCCTGCCTTGAATTACTTGAATTCCATCCATCCATTTTCTACCACTTATTCCCTTTCGGGGTCGCAGTGGTTCTCAAATGGGGGTACGCGTGCCCCTGGGGGTACTTGAAGGTCTGCCAAGGGGTACGTGAGATTTAAAAAAAATATATTCTAAAAATAACAACAATTCAAAAATCCTTTATAAATATATTAATTGAATAATGCCTCAACAAAATATGAATGTAAGTTCATAAACTGGGAAAAGAAATACAACAATGCAATATACAGTGTTGACAGACAGATTTTTTGTGGACATGTTCCATAAATATTGATGTTAACGACTTCTTTTCTTTGTAAAGAAATGTTTAGAATTAAGTTCATGAATCCAGATGGATCCCTATCACAATCCCCAAAGATGTCACTTTATGTTGATGATTACTTCTATGTGTAGAAATCTTTATTTATAATTGAATCAGTTCTTCTTTTTCAACAAGTTTTTAGTTATTTGTATATATTTTTTTCCAAATAGTTCAAGAAAGACCACCACAAATGAGCAATATTTTGCAGTGTTATACAATTGAATAAATCAGAAACTGATGACATAGTGCTGTATTTTACTTTTTTATCTTCTTTTTTCAACCAAAAATGCTTTACTCTGATTAGGGGGTACTTGAATTAAAAAAATGTTCACAGGGGGTACATCACTTAAAAAAGGTTGAGAACCACTGGCTTAGAAAACTTGCAAGGATAATAAATCAGTCAAAAGCACTATTGCCGATTTAAATGCATGTTTTTAACCAGTTCACAAACTGAAGCTTTAATATTTAGGTCTAATAAAAATTAAAACGTGGGGCCCATTTTGATACTTTTTCACAACCAATACAATATAAATATTTTATTTTACCTTTAGAGCAGTGGTCCCCAACCTTTTTGTATCCGCGTAATCCTTTTTTTTTTTTTCTTTGTCATGAAAAAGGGATGTTTTTGTCTTGAAAAAGGGAGGTTTTTGTGGTTGGTGCACTAATAGTAAGTTTATATTGTGTTTTTTATGTTGATTTAATTAAAAAAAAATATATATATATTTATAGATTTTTTTTTAAATAAAAATGAATTAAAAAATTCTTCTGCGGCCCGGTACCGAGTGGTTGGGGACCACTGCTTTAGAGCTCCCCAGAAGGGACCATCTTAGTCATAAAATGTTAAAAATAACTCATAAATTATTCCAAATATTTTTAAATTCAATCATAGATAGAGCATTATTAACGTTAACCCTCTATCCATCCATTTCTACTGTTTGTCCGTCTCAAGGTCAGAATCAGAATTCAGACTCAGAATCAGAATACCGTATTTCCTTGAATTGCCGTCGGGCATATAGTATGCGCCTGCCTTGAATTACTGCCAGGTCAAACTCCCTTCGCAAAATAATTAGCGCATGCTTAGTGTTACCGCCTGGTCAAACTCGTGACGTCACGAGTGACACTTCCCCCGTCATCATTTTCAAAATGGAGGAGGCTGATTTCAATACCGCTAATTTGAAATCGCATAAAGGGAAGAAGATTAAGAGCTATTCAGTAGGATTCAAGGTCCAAGCTATTGAATACCGGAATGCTAAAAACAACCGTAAACAGCTATGTTTTATTAATATACCTGTGGAGCCGACGGTCCGACAGACAGGCGAGGAGACGGCGAGCGAGCGGAGAGGAGGAGCGGAAGAGTGACCTGGACTGAGGTTTTATTGAAAAATAAACAAAGTCAAACTGTTCAAGCCATGTCCTTCCTTGGTGGTCCTGGGAACCCGCAAGACGACGGCTTAAGATCGTCACAATACCGTAGCTGCGTCTGTCAAATATGAGTCATTAAATGACTCCCGCCTCCTGGTGGTAGAAGGCGCTAGTGATCCTTCTTGCGACTATTCGGCTGCAGAAGAAGTGAAATGAGTGACGTGATATGTGCTGGAGGAGGTAATAAAGGAAGATCTCCATCGAGAAACAGAGACTTAAACTGAAGAAAGATAAGGAAGACTTTTATAAACAAGTTATCAATGCTTTTGTTTAGAAGGAGCTGGCATGGACTATATTTATAAGTAAAGGTAAGACCATAGTAACGTTTTTTTTTTTAAATAAATGTGCTTTTTATGATGGTATCCTTACATTACACTCAAATTTTTACTGCATGCCTTTGGTAAGTGCCGGAGTGAGAAGAGGTTTTAAAATAATTAGCGCATGCCTTTGGTAAGCGCAGGAGTGAGAAGATGTTTTAAATTAATCAGCGCCCCGGTGGCAATTCAAGGAAATACGGTAGTTTTTATTGCCGTTGTTTGAAAAAGGGGTTTAACAAACTAGGAATTTTTCTTGGTGCAATTGTGCAACATAAAGACATATAACATAGAATAGAATAACATTAGCCGTAACTGTAGCTGTAAGGTAGCGGGACAAGCGACTATCCCAGTTGCATTTATAACATTGATTTGAATTCATTATCCTTTTTTGAGCAATGACAGTTTTGTTTTGTTTTCAAATACCAGTAAAATTCCCGAGGGTGAGTCCGGTGTCATGGCGGGAGCAGTTAAATGTGCTCCACCATGAATTGATTAACCTGAACCCCGACTCAAACAAGTTGAAAAACTTATTCGGGTGTTACCATTTAGTGGTCAATTGTACGGAATATGTACTGTACTGTGCAATGTACTAATACAAGTTTCAATCAATCAATCAATCGCTTTATTAGTGCAGGGGTCTCTAACCCCGACACGTTTTAACCATGTGACTAAATGCTGACTACTTCTACAAGCGGGCTTAAGTCACAGGCGTCCTAACTTTTTCCACTGAGGGCCGCACCCTAATAAAATTAAAACATGTGGGGGGCATTTTTATACTTTTCATTTTCACAACCAATACAATATAAATATTTTATTTTACCTTTAGAGCTCCCCAAAACCCAGAAGGGACCTGGATAGCTCCCCAGGACCCGTCTTAGTCATAAAATGTTAAAAATAAGTCATATATTATTAAAAATATTTATTTAATTATTATTTAATGCTTCAATCTCTAGATAAAGCATTAAAGTTAACCATTTTTAAAATAATGCTGTGAGCAATTTCTTCAAAGAAAACCCTGTTTTAATGGCAAAAACACAAAATATGCTATATTTTCCACCCAACAAATGTCCAAACCCTAATTAGGTCAATAATCCATAACCCATCCATCCATCCATCCATTTCCTACCTTTACTCTCACTTTCCTCATCCACAAATCTTTCATCCTCGCTCAAATTAATGGGGAAATCGGCACTTTCTCGGTCCGAATCGCTCTCGCTGCTGGTGGCCATGATTGTAAACGTGTTCAGATGTGAGCAGCTCCACAACCCGTGACGTCGCGTGCAAATCGTCTGCTACTTCTGGTGCAGGCAAGGCTTTTTTATCAGCACCAAAAGTTGCGAACTTTATCGTCGATGTTCTCTACTAAATCCTTTAACAATGTCATTGCTCAAAACATAATATTGAATCAAAAGCAATGTTTTATGAATTATTTATTCATCATAGGCTCCGATTACGTCACATCAAAAATTCCACTTTGAAACATTTTTGTGCAATATTTGCATATTTTTTGTATTTGCCATAAAAAACATAGTTTTCTTTGACAAAAAAGGGCAGGAAACTAACTAACAAAAAACAACATTAAAAAAACCCCTAAAACTTAGAATTGAGGGATAGATCTGAAGTTGATGTAGACTCTAGATATGTAAGTGTTAAATAAATGTATGTATGCCCTGGCACACCATTATGAATACAATAGAATAGAATAGAAAGTACTTCATTGATCCCTGGGGGAAATTCAGCACCACAGTTTGCTCACAATAAACAATAATAATTATAAATAATATATGACATATATTATATACACAATATATGAATTATATAAATATATTCTACATTTAAGTGCAGTCAAGAAGGAACATATGCATCATACATGCATCATTTCATAACCGAAACAAACAACTTTTTACACTTTTATACTGAAATAAATACACTTACAACTTACTAGATATAAATATAGAAAAAACTGTGGTTTCAAAAAAGGGGGACCCCAAAAATTTACTATGGGGACCCATTTTTATGACTTGACTTGATGACTTTAAAATTTGTAGCGCCAACACTGTTAAGTATGTTGTTGCACATACAGTTTTACATACTGTTTTCTACATGACGTTGCAAAGCTCCGGGCTGCTGCTTCTCCTCGTCTCTGCGGGCGTGTGGTCGGTGCCCATCGACCGCAATGAGGTGCACCAGGATGCCAAAGACGACGGTCAAGAGGAGAACATGGTTCGAATACCCGCCACCTTAGGCTCGTTTGTGGTCTGACAAGTTTTAACTATCACTTTAACCTTGACCCTGTAGGACACGGGTCTGTACTACGACCGATACCTCCGAGAAGTCATCGAGGTTTTGGAGACAGACCCTCACTTCAGGGAGAAGCTGCAGACGGCCAACACGGAGGACATTAAGGTAACTTGTCCGGTTTGACATCGCACGCAAACGATCTCTGAAGGTGCCGTCACCTCCTGATAGAATGGTCGGCTGAGTAAAGAACTGGACCTGGTCAGTCACAACGTCAGGACTCGTCTGGATGAGCTGAAGCGGCAGGAAGTGTCTCGTCTGAGAATGCTGCTCAAAGCCAAACTGGACAGCACCAACACACAAAGTGAGTCCACCTCAATCCGGGATTGTGACGGTCCTGAATGTAACGTTTGCGTGTAGCAGGTGTGCAGATGGACCACGCCTCCTTGCTCAAACAGTTCGAACATCTGGACCCACACAATCAGAACACGTTCGAGGCGAAAGACCTAGAGCTGCTCATCTCCACGGTAAGACCCGCCGGCCATGTTTGCAGTCCGCCGTACCGATCTACTCCGCCCACGTCCCTAGGCCACCAAAGACCTGGAGAACTACGACGCTGAGAGACACGAAGAGTTCAAACGTTACGAGATGCTGAAAGAGCACGAGAGGCGCGAGTACCTCAAGAGTCTGGACCAGGAAAAGAGGGAGAAGGAGGAGAAGCGAATGCAGGAGCTAAAGGAGAAACACCGCCAGCATCCCAAAGTCAACGCTCCCGTGGGTGACAAAATGAGCCGCGTGTTATTTTTCAGGAATGTGGACAATCACGTGTGTGTCTTTGCTTCCTGTCATCAGGGCAGCGTTGCTCAGCTGAGAGAAGTCTGGGAGGAGACGGACGGACTGGACCCTAAAGAGTTTAACCCAAAGACGTTCTTCAAGCTTCACGGTGAGTGAGATCTCCGGTCTCCTGTCCTGCGCACCATGTGACCTGGTTTGCCCTCTGACCTCGTCAGACACCAACGAAGACGGCGTTTTGGACGAGCAGGAGCTGGAAGCTCTTTTTACCAAAGAGGTGAGAGGCGTCACTCTGCGGCGTTTATGCGAGGACATACTTTGACTAGGGATGTTTATAGTCGAATCAGATTGGTCGGATTTTACCCAAAATCCACAGGCAGAATAATCCATGGTAGGGCTGGGCGATAAAACAATATCAATATATATCGCAATAGACATGTAATCGTATACATATATAGGTATACATTAGGATTGTGTCAATACTAATATTTTTGTGCTGGTACCGGTACCAAAAATCTATTTTGATACTTTTCGATACTTTTCTAAATAAAGGGGACCACAAAAAATGGCATTATTGGCTTTATTTAACAGAAAAACTTATGGTACATTAAACATATGTTTCTATGTCTAGTCCTTAAATAAAATAGTTAACATAGGAGACAACTTGTTTTTTAGGTGTAAGTAAGCAAACAAAGGCTCCTAATTGGTCTGCTGACATATGCAGTAACATATTGTCATACCCCATTCTAAATTAAAAGAGGACAAGCTGAAAAAAATGGATTTTTAACATACTATCTGGTTATTTTCCTTTTGAACATGTTCTGTCTAAACTTCTGTTAAAATGTAATAATCACTTATTCTTATGTTGTTTGATACTTTACATTAGTTTTGGATGATACCACAAATTTGGGTATCGATCCGATACCAAGTAGTTACAGGATAATACATTGGTCATGATTTAATTTCCTGAGTTTATGAATATAATCTCAATTTAAAAAAGAAAAAAGATTTTGTGACGATAAAAAATATTGTCGTAATAACAGTAGTATTGACTAGATACGCTCTTGTACTTGGTATCATTACAGTAGATGTCAGGTGTAGATCCACCCATAGCATTTGTTTACATTGGGACCCCGGTGAACTATTGTATCCTCTTATGTCAGGGGTCGGCAACCCAAAATATTGACAGAGCCATATCGGACCAAAAATGGTTGCCGACCCCCGTCCTACGGTGTGGAGTGAAGCATGTTTAGTTATTCCTCGTCCTGCAGGGATGAAAC
Source organism: Nerophis ophidion (assembly GCF_033978795.1). Taxonomy (NCBI): domain Eukaryota; kingdom Metazoa; phylum Chordata; class Actinopteri; order Syngnathiformes; family Syngnathidae; genus Nerophis; species Nerophis ophidion. The sequence goes on from NC_084617.1 coordinate 21,180,601, forward strand.
TTAATTTATTTGTCGCAATGGAGGCGAGGGTTAGTGATTTAGAAGTAGCTAAAAACTGCTGATTGCGGATGGACATTAGCGGCTAGCTAGCTAGCCATGTCTTAAAGCACCTCTTCCGGTGGGCTTTTCAGTGTTATACCTTCACCTTTATCGTTAGGTTTTAAGCTGAAATGCGTCCGTTCTCCCTTTTCTGTCTACACACTGCTTGTAAGTACTACGTGATTGTGCGCTGCCGAACATGCTCCTCTGCTCGTAAACCAGCAATGTCATGACGTGACGATGCGTCGTCATGCCTGTAAAAAAAATAATATGGCGAACCAGTACTTTTCAAACATAGTATAGTACCGTTTTTGATTCATTAGTACTGCGATGCTATAGTAGTACCGGTATTCCGTACAACGCTAGTGTACATATATACGTATTCATATCCACATACAGCATATATAAATACAACGCACACACATGCATAAATCTGTAAAAAAAAAAAAGGACATGCACACACAATATATATGCTAAGTACCATGACTGAGCACTTCTTCATTTAAACAGGATGTTAGTGTGACCATCCCCTTGATCGAGTTGGTGGTCAATGTTTTTTAATGGGAAAAAAATTTACGAGATAAAGAAAGAGAAAATATTAAGTTTTTTTTGTTGGCGGTGTTGGTCTGGACCCAAGCTATAGAGACGGAAGGCAACGTGCAGGTTAGAAGCCCTTCTTTATTAGGGAAAACACATTAGCCAAGATCTGTGACGGAAAAGGCAGGCATTGCATTAATGCAGGCTACAAACTGGAAGTAGCAAAAAGCAAGGTTTATTGCGTAAACAAAGGCACTCGCTTTCTGGTAACTGAGCAATGCAGGTAGTGATCAGTAGGAGTGACACGCTAGTATCGACTGTCAAGTTTGGTTGCGCCATCTTGCTGTCTGGCGGTTGATTCTTTGCATGGAGTGAGAAGGAAAAGTAAAAATGAAGAAATTGTGGATAAAAGAGGAAAAGTCACCTGGACAGGATGGCTGTTTTGGGGGATTTTTTGAAAATGGACCGCAGTCAGACCAATGTGGTCTGCAAATGATGCAAGGTGCTCGTCCCCAGCAAGACCGGTAATACCACACCACCTTAGCCGCGCTCACCCTTTAGAGCACAGCTGTAACTTCCTGACATTAAACCTGCAGAAAATAGTTCTTCTCTTTGTTTACATTTTCACACATTGCACTATTTTGTTACACTTTATTACATATTTCTTCATTTTGCACTTTTAATAAACAAATTTTGCATTTTAAGAGGTTATTGTTCAGTGTTCAATGTGATTTTAAAATTATGTTTGCATGGAATGAGTATTTTCCATGATTGTGTTGACATTTCCTTTCTGCCTTGATAGCTGAGGGGATTATAATCAGAGGAAGGTTACATTTGAAATAAAATTGTTTACATTCCAAATACTTTTTCTCCCAGTCTATCTTTTCGATAAGATTTAAAAAAATATCGATATTGAACGATAAAAAACTTTAATATTGTGATGCAGTTTTCAGCCATGTTACCCAGCCCTAATCTATGTATCTAATGCTAAAATATATGATATGATTGTGAGCCCTGGAGCGCCGAGAAGACTTCAAACCTGCTACGTCATTATTGTTATTATCTTGGACTGCTGGAAGACGGGCCTAGATTAGTTTGTTGTCCATGACCCTCTTTTAGCTGGAGAAGGTCTATGACCCCAAGAACGAGGAAGACGACATGATGGAGATGGAGGAGGAGAGGCTGAGGATGAGGGAAGATGTCATGAAGAACGTGAGTCGCCTTTGTTTGTTTTTTTTCTTCCTGTCGCCGTGCGCCGCCTTCACGTATGTCTTCACTTCAAGGTGGACACCAACAAAGACCGACTGGTCAGCCTGGAGGAGTTCCTCAAGTCCACAGAGAAGAAGGAGTTCAACAACCCTAGAGAATGGGAGGTGAGACTCGGGACCTTTTGTAGGTCTTTTTATTGCCTTTAAAAAATGACATCATGCAACAGAATGTTCATTTAAAAGGTTAGCGGGATGAAATATGGTTCATCTAAAAATGTACAATGTCTGTAGATTGCCAAGTTATTTTTAGCAGAAGCTATTGAGTATACTTTGGAGTTCCCTGGGACCCTTTTGTCCCCCTTTGACTCCCTTTCATGATGAACATTTTTTGGTTATGCTGTAAAACTGCTATTTTAAAACATGTTTTCAATGTACAGCAAATTAATCAATCATTTCTCTTTGAAATACGTGTAAATCTTATTAGAGGTGTAATTTGACCCCCAAACCACTAAGTACCACCATGGTATAATAGAGTACCATGCATTAATATTAGACATAATCTGCCATCAATTTGTATGTAATAAAAATCATGTTGGTGTAGATGTGGTTACAAAAAAGTGGTGCGAAGTGAAAAGATATTAATATACAGTCGTGGTCAAAAGTTTACATACACTTGTAAAGAACATAATGCCATTGCTGTCTTGAGTTTCCAATACTTTCTACAACTCTTATTTTTTGTGATAGAGTGATTGGAGCACATACTTGTTGATCACAAAAAACATTCATGAAGTTTGGTTCTTTCATGAATTTATTATGGGTCTCCTGAAAATGTGACCAATTCTGCTGGGTCAAAAGTATACATACAGCAATGTTAAACGGGAACATTATCACCAGACCTACAAGCGTCAATATATACCTTGATGGTGCAGAAAAAAGACCATATATTTTTTAACCGATTTCCGAACTATAAATGGGTGAACTTTGGCGAATTAAAGGCTTTTCTGTTTATCGCTCTGTTGGCGATGACGCCAAAACGTGACGTCTCCGAGGTAATACAGCCGCCATTTTCATTTTCAACACATTGCAAACATTGGGTCTCAGCTCTGTTATTTTCCGTTTTTTCAACTATTTTTTGAAACCTTGGAGACATCATGCCTTGTCGGTGTGTTGTCGGAGGGTATAACAACACTAACAGGGAGGGATTCAAGTTGCACCACTGGCCCGAAGATGCGAAAGTGTCTGCCGCCAGACCCCCATTGAATGTGCCGTAGTTTCTGCACGTGACAGACATGGCACAGAGCTGTATGGATAACCTGCAGATGCATTTGCAGCGATAAAGTCAACGAAATCACAAAGGTGAGTTTTGTTGATGTTGACTTATGTGCTAATCAGAAGTGAAGTGAAGTGAATTATATTTGTATAGCGCTTTTCTCAAGTGACTCAAAGCGCTTTACATTGTGAAACCCAATATCTAAGTTACATTTAAAACCAGTGTGGGTGGCACTGGGAGCAGGTGGGTAAAGTGTCTTGCCCAAGGACACAACGGCAGTGACTAGGATGGTGCAAGCTGGGATCGAACCTGCAACCCTCAAGTTGCTGGCACAGCCGCTCTACCAACTGAGCTATACCGCTTGGTTGCGGTGTGACTGCCAGCTAATCGATGCTAACATGCTATTTACCGGCGGTGCTAAAGCAGACATGGCACAGAGATGTATGGATAACCTGCAGATGCATTTGCAACTATATTACGTTTCCTTCCACCCACATTTAATGCGAAAAAAACACTTACCAATCGACGGATTTAAGTTGCTCCAGTGTCAAGAGATGCGAAAGTCCTGATCGTTTGGTCCGCACATTTTACCGGCGATGCTAACGCAGCTATTCGGCCATGCTATGGCTATGAATAGCGTCAATAGCTATTCGCTCAATAGCTTCAGTTTCTTCTTCAATACTTTCATACTCCAACCATCTGTTTCAATACATGCTTAATCTGTTGAATCGGTTAAACCGCTGAAATCCGAGTCTGAATCCGAGCTAATGTCGCTATATCTTGCTGTGGTGTCCGCCATTGTTTGTTTACATTGGCAGCTCTGTATGACGTCACAGGGAAATGGATAGTTGCATCGCAAATAGCGAAAATCAAGCACTTTAAAGCTTTTTTTAGGGATATTCCGGGACCGGTAAAATTTAGAAAAAAAACTTCAAAAAATACAACAAGCCACTGGGAACTGATTTTTATAGTTTTTAACCCTTTTGAAATTGTGATAATGTTCCCCTTTAATAGTTGGTTACATGTCCCTTGGCAAGTTTTACTGCAATGAGGCACTTTTGGTAGCCATCCTCAAGCTTCTGGCAAGCTTCTGCTTGAATTTTGGACTACTCCTCTTGACAAAATTGGTGGAGTTCAGCTAAATTTGTTGGTTCTCTGACATGGACTTGTTTCTTCATCATTGTCCACACATTTAAGTCAGGACTTTTGGAAGGCCATTCTAGCCTGATTTAGCAATTCCTGTACCACTTCTGACATGTGTTTGGAGTCATTTTGCTGTTGGAACACCCAACTGCGCCCAAGACCCAACCTCGGGGCTGATGATTTTAGTTTGTCTTGAAGAATTTGGAGGTAATCCTCCTTTTTCATTCTCCCATTTACTTTCTGTAAAGCAGCAGTTCCATTGGCAGCAAAACAGGCCCACCACCATGCTTGACGCTCGGTATGGTGTTCCTGGGATTAAAGGTCTCACCTTTTCTCCTCCAAATGTATATTGGTGGGTATTGTGGCCAAATAGCTCAATTTTTGTTTTATCCGACCACAGAACTTTTCTCCAGAAGGTCTTATCTTTGTCCATGTGATGTCAGATGAAACAAAAATCTGCTCTAATTGCTCTGTCACAAAAAAATAAAAGTTATAGAAATTATTGAAAGCTCAAGACAGCCATGACATTATGTTCTTTACAAGTGTATGTAAACTTTGACCACGACTTTATATGACTTACTTTATGAAACCCTGACACATTCACCACATTTTGGGGATCCCTAAGACTTTTAGCCACCTGGAGTCCTTCAGGCTTTGTGAACGTCACCTTGCCCTCGTCTCTTCTGCAGACACTGGACGCCAAGTCCTTGTACACTGAGGAGGAGCTTCAGCGCTTTGAGGCTGAGCTCCGAGACAAAGAGGAGGAGCTAAAGAAGAGGGCGGAGACTCTGCATCAGGAGCAGGAGCTGCTGAAGGAGCGAGGCAAAGCCCTGGAAGCCCAGAGGAGAGAGTACCAGCAGGTAACCTCCACCTGACATCTGTCCAGCTGCGACAAGATGTGAAGATGTTTGCTCTTCCAGGCCGTCTTGGAGATGTCCCAGCGGCAGAAAGAGCGGCAGGCGGCTGATGGACAGCCGCCTGCCGGGCCTCGTGGAGAACTACAGTTCCAGCCTCCGAAAGCGGAAGATAAAGGTGGGCTTTCCACGGCCAGGAAACAGACCGAAAGCTCCAAAGTTGGGCTAGAATGAATTTGCTTCCTGTCTTTTTTAGCAGGGAAGGTTGCAGTTGAAGCCGAAGTACAGAATCATCTACCTGCTGAACCACCCCAGAATCTGCCAACACACACTTGAACAGTCTCTCACACACACACACACACACACACACACACACACACACACACACACACACACACACACACTCCAATGACGTGCACCGCTACAGAAAAGTTTCCATATACAAAGTGTTCTTTGCCGTGGTCCTCATGAGATTAAAGATGTCAATGAAGTTTTATTGCTGCTGTGAGTTTAAATAAATTCTTAATTTAATGTCCAGATTGTATTACTTGGATTTATTCCACCCATGTTGTTTTCTTTCGGGAATGGATCTTAAAACTGCAGCTGATCTTTAAGTTAATTTTGAAGAGGTGCTTTCAAACGATTACATTTTTTAAAACCGATTAATTGTGATTAATGTTAGTAAATTATTTGCATGCATCATTTAAATAAATTTATAATGATAATTTTTACCCGTGATTTTAGGGAATGGATGTTAAAACCAGGGTTGGTATTAAAGTTAATTGTGATCTAGTGCTGTCAAATGATTGCATTTTTTAAACGGATTAATTGCGATTAATATCTGTAAATTACTGATATTAATATCAGTAAATTACTGATTACTGTGTGCATAATTTAAAATAATTTATAACAATAATTTTCACTTGTGTTTTTAGGGAATGGATCTTAAAACCAGGGTTGATCTAAAAGTTAATTTTTAATTGGTGAGGTCAAACAATTACTTTTTAAACAGATTAATCTCAGTAAATTATTTGCATGCATCATTTAAATAAATTATAATGATAATTTTTACCCTTGGTTTTAGGGAATAGATGTTAAAACCAGGGTTGGTATTAAAGTTAATTGTGATCTAGTGCTGTCAAATGATTGCATTTTTTTAACGGATTAATCGCGATTATTATCAGTAAATTACTGATATTAATATCAGTAAATTACTGATTACTGCGTGCATAATTTAAAATAATTTATAATGCTAATTTTCACTTGTGTTTTTAGGGAATGGATCTTAAAACCAGGTTTGATCTGAAAGTTAATTTTTAATTGGTGATGTCAATCATTTTTTAAACAGATTAATAATGATTAATCTCAGTAATTTACTTAAATGCATTATTTATATTAATTTATAACTGTAATTTTCACCTATGTTTTTCTGGAATGGATTTAAAACCAGGGTAATCTCAAATTTAATTCTGGATTAGTGCTATCAAATGATTACATTTTTTAAACAGATTAATCGCGATTAACCTCAGTAAATTACTTGCATGCATAATTTAAATTAATTTATAACGATCATTTTTACCTGTATTTTTAGGGAATGGATCTTGAAACAAGAGTTAATCTTAAAGTTATTTCTGAATTAGTGCTGTCAAATGGTTGCATTATTTCAAACATATTAATCGTGATTAATCTCAGTACATTACTTGCATGCGTAATTTAAATGAATTAATAACGATAATTTTCACCCGGGTTTTTAGGGAATGGATGTTAAAACCAGAGTTGATTTTAAAGTTAATTCTGAACTAGTGCTGTCCAATGATTACATTTTTAAAACGGATTAATCGTGATTAATCTCAGTAAAATTACTTGCATTCATAATTTAAATGAATTTATAACTATATATTTCACCCGTGCTGTTTTAGGGAATTGATCTTAAAACCAGTTCATCTTTAAAGTTAATTCTAAATTATTGCTGTCAATTACAGAATTGCCATTAATCTCAGTAAATTGCCGGCATGCATAATTTGATGTAATCTATAAAAATATTTATCACCTGTGTTGCTATTGGTAATGTATCTTAAAACCAGAGTGGATCTTAAAGTTAAATCTGAATTAGTGTTGTCAAAATGATACATTTTTTAATTACATTAATCACGATCATTCTCACTTGTGTGCATCATTTAAATTAAAACATATCTTTCACCCCTGTTGTTTTAGGGAATATATGATAAAACCAGAGTGGATCTTAAAGTTAATTCTGAATTAGTGTTGTCAAAATTATAAATTTTTAAATTACATTAATCGCGATTAAGATTAGTTAATTCCTTGTGTGCATAATTTAAATTAATAATTTATCCTTTTTTTAGGGAATGGGTCTTGAAACCAGAGCTGATCTTAAAGTTAATTCTGAATTAGTCCTGTCAAATGATTAAATGTTTTAATCAGATTACTCATGATTAATTGCACTAAAATCCTTGCGTGCATAATTTGAATTAATTTATAACAATATTTTTCACCCCTGTTGCTTTAAGGTCAACCAAAGTTGACCTTAAAGTTAATTCTGAATTGATGCTGTCAAAATAATAAATTTAAAAAATGTGATTATTTGCGATTAATGAAAAAAAAAAAAATTTAATTGCTCGCTTGCATTATTTAAATTATTTTATAACAATACTTTTCACCTGGCTTTTAGGGAATGGATCTTAAAACTAGAGTTGATCTTAAAGTTAATTCTGAATTGGTGCTGTCAAAATTATACATTTTTAATATTAGATTAATCACAAATATTAGTAAATTGCTCGCGTGCATAATTAAAATTGATTTATTACAATGTTTTTCACCAGTGTTTTTTTAAGAATTAATTTTAAATCCGGAGCTGATCTTAAAAGTTAATTCTGAATAAGTGCTATCAAATAATTACATATTTAATCATTCAAATTAATAGTGATTAATAATTACAATTTATAACAATATTATGACAGGTACAATTGCTCGATAAACATGCGTTTATACGTTTTAATGTGTGATCAATTGCATAAGATAACACGTTAACTTTGATGAGAGTCTTAGTTTAATAGAAACTACTCTGTTTCCATTATTTTTGTATTTGTTGAGGTCAACAAAAGGAGATGGAATTATTTAACTGCCTTGAAAGTTCTTGAATTTTCTCCCGCTTTAGAACTCTGTTGTCTTTATAAGTCGCAAATTCTCTGCTGGGCTGTCATCCCATCACAGCCCCTCGGGGACCCCTGAGGTCCTGAGATGCTCCCTGGCCACCACCCTTCAGGACATTCCTCTCAGCCGCTGACCTGCTGTGACCCCGCCAGGCCCCGCCCCTCCGGGTGTCCATGCAGCTGCTTACTGTCCGTCATGTCCCCCAAATAAAGACGCCTTGAGGAAAGGGTTGGGAGGCAAAATTAAATAGTTGAAATTCCGCTGTCGTCCGTATTGGGAAAGCGTCACTCATTCGACTATCGAACACTTTCTAAGTCATGAAAAAAGCTACAAAAATAATAGATTTTTTATTTTTTATCCTTTGACTCTTCTGTTTTCACCAAACGTCTTAAAAATAAGATACCTTGAAATAATAAATGTCTTTATATCTTTAGTAATGATGAACTATTAAAGGCCTACTGAAACCCACTACTACCGACCACGCAGTCTGATAGTTTATATATCAATGATGAAATATTAACATTGCAACAGATCATGCCAATACGGCCGGTTTAGTTTACTAAATTGCAATTTTAAATTTCCCGGGAGTTTCTTGTTGAAAACGTCGAGGAATGATGACGTGTACGCGTGACGTCACGGACTGTAAGGAAATATAAGCGCTGGGCACACACACAGCTATAAGTAGTCTGCTTTAACCGCATAATTACACTATATTTTGGAGATCTGTGTTGCTGAATCTTTTGCAATTTGTTCAATTAATAATGGAGAAGTCAAAGTAGAAAGATGGAGTTGGGAAGCTTTAGCCTTTAGCCACACAAACACACGGTGATTCCTTGTTTAAAATTCCCGGAGCTGAAGCTTTACCATGGATCAGAGCCGTCAAGCGAACATAGATCCCGACCAAATGTCAACCAGCAGTTTTCGGTGAGAAAATTGTGGTAAAAAGTCGCCACTTACCGGAGATCAGCTGAGCTTGTGCCGTCGACTTCCCTCAGACACTGGCCTCAAGACACCCGTGGACAAACCCCTCCGACTATCAGGTACTATTAAACTCACTAAAACACCAGCAACACAATAGAAAGATATGGGATTTCCCAGAATTATCCTAGTAAATGTGTCTAAAAACATCTGAATCCGTCCCAATGCAATCGCCTTTTTTTTTTAACTTTTTTTTTTTTTTCCAGCCCTTTGCTATCAATATCCTCAAACACAAATCTTTCATCCTCGCTCAAATTGTCGTTTTCTCGGTCAGAATAGCTCTTTTTGTTGGAGGTTTCCATTAAAAACAATGTGAGGAGCCCTCAACGGCTGACGTCAAGGCAAGGCTTTTCTATTAGCGACCAAAAGTTGCGAACTTTATCATCGATGTTCTCTACTAAATCCTTTCAGCAAAAATATGGCAATATCGTGAAATGATCAACTATGACACATAGGATGGACCTGCTATCCCCGTTTGAATAAGAAAATCTCATTTCAGTAGGCATTTAAGTCTACCTTTAGGTTGTTTTGCTGAAAGAACATTACGTCACCTCTTCCTCAGCATCCTCTGCTCTCATGGAGACGAAGACCCGCCTCCGCCGAGCTCTGATTGGCTGAGAGGTCTAAAGGTGGAAATATTTATATTTTTTAAAGCCTGCGAGTCTCGTCAAAGTTAGCAAATCTAGAATATACAAGAAATGCATTAAAAAGTTATGTCTATTACAATGTAGTGACTGTTAAAACATCTGATATCACTTTAGTATACACGTTTTAAACTTTTAAAAAATATATTATTGTTATAGTAAATTAGATTTTGAAATTAAGTACAGTAATTAAAATGTCAATTTTTAAATGTTAGTTTATAACCAAACCTCTTTACACTTTGGGGTTTTCCCTTGCCCTGAGAGAATGTCACTGCTTTCAGCACCATGCAGTTCTGTCCTTCACACACCAGAGGGCGACATTGTCTCTACTGTGGCATCAATTGAAATGTGTCGATTTCCAATTTAATAATTCATTTGAGCGTTCAAAAATGATGAGTGTAGTATCTGAATGCGGTAAAAAATAGACACCATCCTACGTGTAGACTACTTTTATTTGCGTCTTAAGGCGTCTTCCACGAGATGCGGGAAGATAGATGACAGGAAGTGGTCAGGTGCACACACGTCAGCTGAGGGCGGAAGAATTGGTATTAGCCTTCAGAATAAAAATATTTCAGGTTTAAGGAACAATATTCACAATAGTTGTGAGATAAAGTGAATATGGATTGCCAAGTAGTACTCTAACGTGGGTAGTTTTTCTCCTAAGCTTTTTTGGAAGTGAAACTCGATAATTATGTAAAAGAAAAACGTTCAACGTTGGTTCGGTTGCACCTTTTATTGTGAAGTCGTCTCCGGAAGTGTATCGAGCACAGGCCGTCCATCTTGATAGTCCAGGGCACCGTCGCTCCCATCGCGCAGGGAGGGGATGGAGCAGCCTGCTACCCGGGCTGGAACCAGGACAACCCGCGGCCGCCGCCTCCACGACGCCCTAATGGACTGAGGCCGGCCTCCATGCGCCTTTTCTTCCCATCCTCGGTCGACCATGACTCGGGTAAGGAGCCGCTCGACCAGGCCCCGGAAATCACCACCATCATCTCCACCACCATCATCATCATCATCGGCGGTTTGACCGTCCAGCTGTTATAATGGGTGTCAGGGTGATGTGTGGCTCCGAAAAGGAGACGAAGGCGTGTTGATAAGAACCGAACGTCGACGGTTTTTCTACCATGCTGAAATGTCTTAATTAGGCCTCGTGCTGACGAGAGGGGTGATTGACACCTCCCACCTGCACGTCTGGGAGTGCACGAGACAAGCCCCGCCCGCCCAGGCGTCACCAGGACAATAACAAACACATCTTTCACTACAATTCGCCATGACAACACCTTTTTTTCTTACAAGCGAGTGCCTCCCTAGTCCTGACACCTCCCTGAGGCCTGCTGTTAAATGTTTTCCTGCTATCACACACACACACACACACACACACACACACACACACACACACACACACACACACACACACACACGCACACACGCACACACCATGGATGCCAGACTGCACCATCAGTGTGTGTGTTTAAGAAATGTTTGTCATCTCTTCCTCGCAGGTTCGTCTCTGGTGTCAGTGAAGCCTGGGCCAGGGGGTCAGAGGTCGTCCACCCCAACCTGCACTTTTCCCTCTCTCACCCCTGCACTGCCCCTCCTCACCCCGGCCCCGCACCTTACCCCGCCTCACCCGAGGACCGGACCACACCCTAGAACACACGCACACACTCGGGCCCCAAGATGATGTGCGAGGTGATGCCCACCATCTCGGAGGACGGGCGCGGCGGCGGCGGAGGAGGCGGCTCGTCCTCGCCGGCGGGAGGCGGAGGAGGCACAGCCGGCGTGGGAGGCGTCGGGGGCTACGGCAGCAGGGACCCCCGGGGAGGCGGAAGCGACGAAGGGGGCAGCACGGGAAACCTGGAGTCCCTGATGGTCAACATGCTGACGGAGAGGGAGAGACTGCTGGAGAGCCTGAGGGAGACCCAGGACAGTCTGGGGACGGCGCACCTCCGCCTGCGGGAGCTGGGACACGAGAAGGAGTCGCTCCAGAGGCAGCTATCCATCGCGCTCCCACAGGTAGGACAGCAGACAGGAAGTAGGAGACGTCTGTACCTGGGTCAAACTGTGGCCGCCAGAAAAGCTTAAAGGCCTACTGAAACCCACTACTACCGATCACGCAGTCTGATAGTTTATATATCAATGATGAAATCTTAACATTGGAACACATGCCAATACGGCCGGTATAGTTTACTAAATTGCAATTTTAAATTTCCCACGAGGTATCCTGTTGAAAACGTCGCAGAATGATGACGCGTACAATGACACGTGTGCGTGACGTCTCGAGTTGTAGCGGACATTTTTTTCCATCCCAATCCAAGCTATAAGTAGTCTGCTTTAATCACATAATTACACAGTTTTCTGGACATCTGTGTTGCTGAATCTTTTGCAATTTGTTCGATTAATAATGGAGAACTCAAAGTAGAAAGATGGAGGTGGGAAGCGGTGCACTGCAGCTGCCTTTAGCATCACAAACACAGCCGATGTTTCCTTGTTTAAAATTCCCGAAGGTGAAGCTTTACTATGGAACAGAGCGGTCAAGCAAACATGGGTCCCGACCACTTATCAACCGGCAGGTTTCGGTGAGAAAATTGTGGTAATAAGTCGGCTCTTACCAGAGACATCAGCGGAGCTTGTGTCCTGCTGCAGCTGTGTGGCTTCCCACAGAGACACTGGCGGTCAACACATCTGTGGCCACACCCCTCCGACTTTCAGGTACTATATAATCTCACTAAAACACTAGCAACACAATAGGCAGATAAGGGATTTTCCAGAATTATCCTAGTAAATGTGTCTAATAACATCTGAATCCCTTTCACTGCCCTTGCCTTTTCTTTTTAAATTTTTTTTTATAACTTTTATTTATTTATTTATTTATTTTTTTTCTAGTCCTTCACTCTCATTATCCTCATCCACAAATATTTCATCTTCTTTCAAATTAATGGGGATATTGTCGCTTTCTCGGTCGGTCCGAATCGCTCTATCTGCTGTTGACTATGATTATAAACAATCTGAGGATTTGAGGAGCCTTACAACCCGTGACGTCACACGCACATCGTCTGCTACTTCCGGTACAGGCAAGGCTTTTTCATTAGCGACAGAAAGTTGCGAACTTTATCGTCGATGTCCTTTCACCAAACATTTGGCAATATTGCGAAATGATCAAGTATAACACATAGAATGGACCTGCTATCCCCGTTTAAATAAGAAAATCTCATTTCAGTAGGCCTTTAACGAGGCACATTTCCAGAGTTAAAAAGTAGTAGCATAATTAACTGTGAAACTTAACCTGTCACATGGCATCGGTCGCCACCAGATGTGTCCAAAGTGCAGCACGGGGACGACCCGCAGCACATTCTAAGAATACTATTAAAAAAACAAAGACATATAAAATAGCAAATGGGAGGACTGTAGCAAGAAAAAATTGTAATGTTGATTCAAATAACACAAAACTGCCATCCATGTTGTATGTTTCCTTAAAACTGTCATTGCTCAAAAAATAATAATGAATCAAAATTATTGTTGTTATAAATTATTGACCTATTGAAGGCTACAATTACTTCATATCATATATTCCGCTTTGAAATATTTGGGGGGAAAATATTGCATATTTTTGCTGTATAGTAAAAGTTTTATTTGACAAAAAGGGCTTAAAACAAACAAAAAGATCTGAAGTTGATCTAGAGCAGGGGTGTCTAACTCATTTTAGATTGGGGGCCACATGGAGAAAAATGTACTCCCAAGTGGGCCGGACTGGTAAAAGCCCGGCACGATAACGAAAAATAAAGACAACTTCAGATTGTTTTCTTAGTTTAAAAATAGAACAAGTACATTCTGAAAATGTACAAATCATAATGTTGTTGTTGTTGTTTTTTTACTATTATATGTTGCGGTTAATAGTATTTTACCTTTATTTGTTGTTGTTTATATTTTTTGAATAAATTATGGGATAATGTTCATCACACAACTCATTGGTGTTAATTTTCAATCAATCAAGATACATATTTTTATATCAAAATCAAATGACAGTATGTTATTTATGTAGTCAGATCATTTTCCTCGACTGATGTACTACCATAATGTGATTTATTTTTTACATATGGTGCATGATCTACAAAGATAAAAAGAATTGCTATTGTGACATCCAGTGGACACATTTAGAACAGCAGTTTATTTCATTCAAAAATTTCATGTTAATTTTTATACTTGGCAAACTCAACCCGCGGGCCGAATAAAACCTGATCTAGATCTCTGATCTAGAGACTTAAGTGTTGAAAGTGGAAAAAAAAGAATGACTTATTTTTGACAACTTTAAGATTTGGGGCCCTTTTGGATGCCCAAAAATGTTTGTGTTGTTTTAATCTGTCATTGCTCAAAAGTAATAAATTAAAATACACTTTGTTATAAATTAAGGCCTTTTAAGGTTCCAACTACTTCACATCAAATATTCCAATTTGAAATATTTTGAGGGAAAGTATTGCATATTTTGTGTGTTTGCCATATAATACAAGTTTATTTGACAAAAAGGGCATTAAACAAACAAATATAGAAAACTGAAAAATAAAACTTATAATCCATGGATGAATCTGAAGTTATTCAAAAGACTTAAGTTTTAAAAGTACAAAAAAAAAGTGACTTATGTTTGATACTTTTAAGAGTGGGGCCCTTTTGGATCTCCAATAATTTTAGTGTTTTTTTTTTTTTTTTCAAAAACTGTCTGCTCAAAAATAATAATGAATCAAAATCAATGTTATGATTTATTCACTTTTTGGAAATTCCAACTACTTCACATTTAATATTCCACTTTGAAATATTTCAGGGAAAAATATTGCATATTTTGTTATTACTATATAAAAATACAAAATTTTCTTTGACAAAAAAAGCATAAAACATATCGGATAGATCTGAAGTTGAACCAAAGCAGTGGTTCTCAAAACATTTTTCACCAAGTACCACATCAGAAAAGTACCACCATAATGACCAACATTAAAATACAATAGCGTAGTAGGCCAAAATATTAATTAAAAACAAGGTAATGGTTTTATCTAACTAGTATATTTAATATTTTGGCCGCTGTAACATTACACACAGTTTGAACAGTAACACATTGTTTGAATATTTAATCAAGTGATTTTTTTTGTGTACCACTAGTAAAAAACAGGGTTTTCTTTGGCAACAAGGGAATTAAAATAAAACAAAAAAATGGCTTAATAGCGACACATAGACCTGAAGTTGATCCTGAAATTTAACACTAAATAATATATATGTATAAATATATATATAAATATATATATATATATGTATATGTGTATATATATATATATATATATATATATATATATATATATATATATATATATATATATATATATGTATATATGTGTATATGTATATATGTGTATATGTATATGTATATATATATGTATGTATGTGTATATGTATATATATGTATATATGTGTATATGTATATATGTATATATATATATATATATATACACATTGTATTGGTTTTGAAAATGAAAAATATCAAAATGGCTCCCGCATGCTTTAACTTTTCAGTGTGCGGCTCTTCAGTGGAAAAAGTTTGGACACCCTTGCTGTAAATATGAACATGTCAGTCTAGACTCAGTCCAAAGTCCCACCATTGACGTGTCTTTACTTGACCCACAGTATGTACACGTTTTATTAAATTAGCAAAACAAATAAATCAAAGATTGGCAAAACTTTTGTAGTTATATAGGTAGCGGCTTTTCTCGCGATTGCAGTCTAGATTACCAGCTATTATTTCGGGTATTGCTGATGGAAGCCACTCCTACCTGCTCATTGGTTGAGCAAATTTTGTGAAGCGTGGCTCACATGACAGCGCTAATTTGGCGTTTGCCCAAGCTGAGAAGGCAATGTGCTGGTAAAAAGGTTTTTAATGTAGGCTTTAATAAACAGGGCTTCACGGTGGCAGAGGGGTTAGTGCGTCTGCCTCACAATACAAAGTTCCTGCAGTCCTGGGTTCAAATCCAGGCTCGGGATCTTTCTGTGTGGAGTTTGCATGTTCTCCCCGTGAATGCGTGGGTTCCCTCCGGGTACTCCGGCTTCCTCCCACTTCCAAAGACATGCACCTGGGGATAGGTTAATTGGCAACACTAAATTGGCCCTAGTGTGTGAATGTGAGTGTGAATGTTGTCTGTCTATCTGTGTTGGCCCTGCGATGAGGTGGCGACTTGTCCAGGGTGTACCCTGCCTTCCGCCCGATTGTAGCTGAGATAGGCGCCAGCGCCCCTCGCGACCCCGAAAGGGAATAAGCGGTAGAAAATGGATGGATGGATGGATGGGCTTTAATAAACAAAAGATGAGTGCTGCTAGCAAAGGGAAGGCTATGCAAAACAAACAGTATGCTGGACGACAGCAAAAACTTACAAAAAATGTGGCGCATTAATTTTCTCGCTGCCCTCAATCTCTCAAAATGTATTATTATGGACGGATAGACATCTGTCCATAAAGACTTAAATAGTCCCGATTGCAAACAAAAAACCAATGCGCGGACTAGCATTTGAAGGCAGGTGTGAAGCTGCTGCAGCAAACAATAAAACAGAAGCGAAAACTACAAAATAAGAGCACAGGACAGGAAGTAAATCACCAAACAAATTTAAATGTTTTAGGATACAAAGCTTAAAAAAACGGGGACACATGCTAAAGTAACTTAACTTGTTAATACTACTTTATAGCGATATGGTGCATGTCTTGCCAGAACACCGGCTCCATTTTTAATAGCAAGCTGCAACAGTGCGAAGCCGCTTCAAAGATACCAATCCTCACCACCATGGTGTAAAATAAACTAAGTTTATTCCATGTTCTGTTATCACTGGAGGACTAGAGGAAAAAGGATGTCTCAGCATGCTACACACACACCAAGCAAGATGACACAGATGTCGATACTATCAATACCCAGAATGATATCAGTAGATATAGACGATACTGAAGTGATTACATTGATATTTTTTTGTTCTTATTTTTAGAAAATGAGTAAGTCTCCGATAGAGGAAGGCATTGAGGACAAAACCCACATAATTTAAAAAGGAGCCATTTGTTTTTATTTACTTATTTTGTACAATAAATGTTGTTTTGTTAAAAAATAGTATGTAGCATTTAATACATTACAGCTATGACTAGCAAATTCTACTTTTACTAAGTTAAGCTTTATAAAATACAATAAAAATGACTTCTATGAGGCCAAAAAATGTGATTGAGACATCCCAACTAGTCTTCTATATATTAGATATAACTATAATGTTTAGATATTTTTAAATTGGTGCACGTCTGTCAGTGCACTTCAACAAGTACACTAAGTACACTGCATAGTGACAGTGTAGTTCTGTCCCTAAATGATTAGTCTTACCGGAAATGACAATCACAATCTTTGAATGCTTTTTCTTCTTTTCTTTTTTTTTAATGGCGAATTGCAATCACTCAAGTTAGCCCCTCCCCTTCCATTATGTAGCCAAGACAGCGGTGATTAAGGGATCCATACTTGCACACTCAGCATTTAAAAGTGCATAAATACGCTTATTGAAACACTTTTTTATTAGTGACTATTTTTAAAATATGCATTTTTATTTTTTATTAATGTATTTATATTTTTTGTATTTATTATTATTATTATTAATTTATTATTATTCTCTCGCTGCCCTCAATCTCTTAAAATGTATTTCCTTTTTTATCAATGTATTTAAATATTTTCTATTTATTATTGTTATTATTTTTTATTTTATTTCTCGCTGCCCTCATTCTCCTCTTGGATAGATTGCAGAAAAGTAGCAATGTCTAAGGAGGAAGTTATCCGTCAGGTGCTGCCACCTACAGGCGATGATGGTCGTGTGTGGCCGAGAAACGTTGGCGGCAGATTGTGGTCTTTTGAGCTCGCTGGGAGACACACGGTGGCAAACATGGCGGCCGTGATGGATTCCACGAGAGACGAGTTCACCGAGTTTGTCTGCGTCTTACCAAGACAGAAGGAGCTGAGTGGTGAATGAAAAACGGCGCACGTGTCATGTTTTGCTGGAGAGAAACGATTCTAGAAAGTGTGACGCACTTCACACCATCCTTTTGCTTGAACCGCTCCCAAAAAGTCTCCCAGAATCCTTTTGGGGTCCCAGAACACGCCATCTGTACACTCGACCATCTTGTCAAACAAGCGTCCTCAGCCCAGTCAGCAAACTATTTAGATGGTGCAGCAGGTGGCGCTGTCTTCCTCCTAAGCAGACAGCAGCTTTTAATGGCTAATTAGCGTTAGCAGGACTTATATTTCTACACACTTTAATGCAGGGGTGTCCAAATTTTTTACACATAGGGCCGCACACTGAAAAATGAAAGCATGCGGAGGCCATTTTGATATTTTTCATTTCAAAACCAATACGATATATCTATTTTTTTTTAACTTTGAGGACTGCCCTCAAGTTTGGTGCCGGGGACCCGCAAGGTTCTCAGTAATAAAAATGTTATAAATAGGGCATATTTAATTTTTTTAAATGATTAAATTCTTAAATCTCCAGATCAACTTTAGCCCTGTCTCTCAATAGAAAGCAAAAAAAGTTTTATAACCTATTTGTCAAAGACAACCTTGTTATTTATTGCAAACACACAAAATATGCTGTGACTTCCCTAAAAAAATTTCTTATGTGGAATATTTGATGTGAAGCAGGTGTAGCCTTATATAGGTCAATAATTGATACCATTTATTTTATTTTATTATTATTTTTTGAGCAATGACAGCTTAAAAAAAAAACTTTTTTTTTTTTTTTTAACACTTAAATTTCTAGATCAACTACAAATCTACTCATCATTTATAAGTTTTAATTCATTAAAAAAAAGTTTGTTTGTTTTGTAACCTATTTGTCAAAGAAAACCTTGTTTTTTATATGGCAAAAACACAAAATATACAATATTTTCCCAATAATTTGAAGTGGAATATTTGATGTGAATTAATTGTAACCTTAAATGGATCAATATTTCATAGCAACATTGATTTTGATTCATTATTATTTTTTTAACAGTGGCATTTTTTTTGTGTGTTTTTTTTTTAATCCCACTAAAATTCTTAGGGGTATCCCTAAGAATTTTATTGGAATTGTTCGTCGGATTATACATTTTTATAGTTTATATGGGGGTTTTTTCTGTTGGATTTTTGCAATTTTTATCAAAGAGAACTTTGTTTTTTTATATGAAAGACACACAAAATATGCAATATTTCCCCCCAAAATACTTCAGAGTGGAATATTTGATTGGTACGAAGACCCTAAAGGGACATGGATGTTTTTGCAAGATCTCGCAATACTTTTTGCCAGATCTCGCAAAAGTTTTTTTTCCCTATCTCAGTGCACCGGAAGTAAAAAAGACACAGTGATGGTGAACCGAAAGTGAAACAGACACATCGATGGAGGAGCGGGAGCCTACCCATCATCTGTGCTCTGTTGTTTTACCATAATACGATTTGATGTCTTTATATGTTAGGCCAATACTAAAATAGAAATCAATAAACTTCTCCCACAAATGATGGGTAGGCTCCTCCATCGCTTTGTCTGTTTCACTTCCGGTTCACCACCGCAGTGTCTGTTTTACTTCCGGTTCACAGTAATAGGAAAAAAACCTTTTACAAGATCTCACAAAAACTATTGCGAGATTGCGCAAAAAGTATTAAAAAGTATTGCGAGATCTCGCAAAACATTGCAAAACATTTTTTTCCATCCATGTCCCTTTAGGGGTTCCGTAGATTGGAGCTTTTGATTGGTCAGTAATTCCTAACATCATTGATTTTGATTAATTAATATATTTTGTGCAATGACAGTTTAAAAAAGAAAAATCCCACTAAAATTCTCAGTGACCCAAAAGGGCCCCACTCATAAAAGTGTGAAAAATAAGTCACACCTTTTTTTTTTTTTTTTTCACTTTCAATACTTAAATCTGTAGATCTAATTCAGATCTATCCCTCAATTACGTTCCTAATATAATGAAAAGGTTGTGTGTTTGTTTTATGCCCTTTTGTCAAAAACGTTTTTTATGGCATAAACACACAAAATATTTACCCCCCAAAACATTTCAGACTTGACTATTTGATGTAAAGTCATTCGAGCCTTGAATAGGACAATAATTCATACCATATTTCCTTGAATTGCCGCCAGGGCGTTAATTAATTTTACACCTCTTCTCACTCCGGCGCTTACCAAAGGCATGCGGTAAATTTAGGCCTGTGCTTATGAATTTGAGTGTGATGTAAGGATAGCATCATGAAAAGCACATTTAATTTAAAAAAAAACTTTATTATGGTCTTACCTTTACTTATAAATGAAGTTCATGCGCAGCTCCTACTGATCAAAAGCATCGATAACTTGTTTATAGAAATCTTCCTTATCTTTCTTCAGCTTTAAAAGTCTCTCTATCTCGATGGAGATCTTCCTTTATTACCTCCTGCTTCGATTGAAAGTCCAGTTTAGAAAACTGTTTTATTTTAGATATATAATCCTCCATGTTAAAAGTGCAAGCGAGAGGAAAAAATAAACGATTGCTGCTCACTCTTGCTGCTTGTTGTCACTTCTTCTGCAGCCGAGTAGTCGCAAGAAGGATCACTAGCGCCCTCTACCACTAGGAGGCGGGAGTCATTTAATGAGTCATATTTGACACACGCAGCTACGGTATATTAATAAAACATAGCTGCTTACTGTTCTTTTAGCATATTCAATAGCTTGGACCTTAAATCCTACTGAATAGATCTTAATATTCTTCCCTTTATGCGATTTCAAATTATTGAAATCAACCTCCTCCATTTTGCAAATGATGACAGGGGAAGTGTCACTCGTGACGTGACGAGTTTGACCCGGCGGCAATTCTAGGTTTATACTAATTATTTTGCGAAACGAGTTTGACCTGGGGATAGGTTGATTGGCAACACTAAATTGGCCCTAGTGTGTGAATGTGAGTGTGAATGTTGTCTATCTGTGTTGGCCCTGCGATGAGGTGGCGACTTGTCTAGGGTGTACCCCGCCTTCCGCCCAATTGTAGCTGAGATAGGCGCCAGCGCCCCCCGCGACCCCGAATGGGAATAAGCGGTAGAAAATGGATGGATGGATGGAGTTTGACCTGGCGGAAATTGCAGACTTGTGCTAATAAAAATAATATTTTTCGAAACGAGTTTGCCCCTCCGTTAATCCTGAGCCGGCGGTAATGCTAAGCATGCGCTAATTATTTTGCGAAACGAGTTTGACCTGGGGATAGGTTGATTGGCAACACTAAATTGGCCCTAGTGTGTGAATGTGAGTGTGAATGTTGTCTATCTGTGTTGGCCCTGCGATGAGGTGGCGACTTGTCCAGGGTGTACCCCGCCTTCCGCCCGATTGTAGCTGAGATAGGCGCCAGCGCCCCCCGCGACCCCAAAAGGGAATAAGCGGTAGAAAATGGATGGAAGTTTGACCTGGCAGTAATTCTAGACAAGCGCATTCTATATACCCGGCGGCAATTCAAGGAAATATGGTAATATTGATTTTGATTCATTTTTTTTTTTTTTTGGATTAATGACAGTTTTAAAGAAAAAAAACAGCCTTCATGGCAGCTTTGTGTTATTCGAGTCAAAAAGGCAACTTTTTCTCGTAACATTTCACCTGTTTGCTCTTTTATTCCACCATTATGTCTCTTTTAGAATGTGCCGCAGGCTGTTAAAATTGAGCTGGGGGTGGCAAACAGCCCCCGGGGCCGCACTTTGGTAAGCCCTGCTTTAATGCAATGAAAAGCAGTTGTTTTGTGCATTTAAAGTATGGATGCTACACACGCACTATAGCAATCAGAGTGAAGTGTACCGCCTTTCTTTGTTGATGCGTTGTCATGGATACTGCATTGCTGCATCATTACAACAATTACATGAATTGCACATTTGACAACTGCTGCCAGTCAGTCGGGGTGTCGGCGTCACGCCTGTCATGGCGGTGCTCCGTTAACCTCCGGGCAAACGCACACAAACAGTCTCTGGGTTGTTGCGCAATAAAAAAGTAATTTCAGTTGCGACATAAACATAATGTTTGACTTTGTGACCCTGATGTTGAAAGAGTCAAGCCAGGTCAAACTACTTCAGTAGAATTTCGTATTGTATTGTGTATTATATTTTATTATACGTGTTTTTGAACTACTGTAAGTCTCGCAATATTTGCACAATCCAAATAATTTGTGATTGTAAAGGCTCCGTACTTTCCAGTGGTGGACATAAAGATGTCATTTCTGTAATCCAGGTCACAGCAGCCACAAAACACAGTGAGGCTCGCAAAAAACAAACTTTTTATGACAAAGATGTGCGGAAAAATTATATTTTATCACCAACTATGGTTGTAGTGTATGTGCAATAAAAATAGAGACTGAAAAATAAAAAGTTACTCAGTACTTGAGTAGTTTCTTAACTGAATACTAACTCAAGTAATTATTTGGATGACTGTTATCTTTAACATTTGGTTTAGTCATATTGCTCTAATACTTTCACTTCAGTACATTTTTTGGCTACGCTGCCCACCTCTGATAGTTTTGCACATTTGCTGTGTTTGTGTTGGGTTGCAAACACGTCAAGTCATCCAAAGTTAAAATTGGAAATCTTTTATTCACGTACATTCTGGGACCCTGATTCTTAAGAAATCTTTAAAATTCTATTTGTTTTTTGGAACTGTTCTGTTATTATATTGCTATAAACTTAAATAACGCATCTATTTGCTTCTGGACACATTTTAGAAAAGTATTTTTAAAATAATTTAAAATAATCTGCATACTTTTTTTTTGTAATAATGTGGTAGTAACACATGTCCAGACTTTAAAAACGAAAATAATACAAAAAGTGGACAGACTTTTTTCTTAAATAATAATGATAATAAAAAGGTGCAAACTTAGGAAAAATAATTGTAAAATAATGTATGATAAATGATGATAATTTCGAATAATCATAAAAAATGTTAACGCACATCTTTTTTTATTATTATTTTTTTGTAAAACGTCTGCACATTAGTATCTAAAAAAGTCTGCCCTTTTTTTATTATTTAAATAAAAATGTGTCCAGATTTATATTTACATTTTATTTAGTAAGTCTGCAAGCCTTTTTATTATTTAAAAATGTTTGCACTTGTTTTATTATTGTTAGAAAAAAGTGTACATACTTCTGTCTTTTAAATAATTCAAGTCTCCACACTTGCTTTAAAATGACAAAAAAAACAAAAATTTTTAATAAAAAAAAAATATGCAGACGTTTTTTGTTAAATAACATTTTCCAAATAATAATCTTTGAAAAAAGTTTGCACACATATTTTTTTCAACTCATAATCATTTAAAAAATGTCTGCACACTTTTTAATTATTATTTTTTATTATTAATTAAATATATATATTTTTTGAATGTGCGGAGTTTTAAAAAATAATTTTAATTAAAAAAAAAAAAAGGTTGCAGACTTTTTGTTAAATAACACTTTAAAAAAAATGTGCACACTTCAAAAATTAGTAGTCATTTTAAAAATTCTGCATACTTAAAAAAAAAGTATATTACTGTTTTTTAATATAAATGAATGAAAAATGTGCGCACTTAAAAAAAATTATTTACAGTAAGTCTGTAGACATTATGTTCAATAACAATTTAAAAAAGTGTGTACATTTTTTTCCCCAATAATAATCATTAAAACAAAAGTTTTTTTTAATAATAATAATTCAAACAAATTGTGCACACATTTTTTAAAAATATCAATTTAAAAAAAAGTGTGTACACTTTTTTTTTCCCAACAATAATCATTTACAAATCCGACACACTCCCCCCCCCAATTAAAATCATTTGTAATATTGTTGTTTTTTTAATATATATATTTTTTTAAGTGTTCAAACAATTTTCAAAAAATAATAATAAAGGAAAAAAGTGTTCAGACTTTTATTTCCAACAATAATTGCAAAATAATTATGCACGTATTTTACAAATACTAATCATTAAAACAAGTCCACACACTTAAAATGTTTATAATTATTTTTAAATTATGATAATAAAAAAAGTGGGCAGACTTGTTGATTGGTGGACCACACTGTGGCCAGAAGAAAATAGCACATTCCTGCTCCTAAAGGCATTCTGGTTACTGCATTCTATATAAAAGTGTTTACACTATGAAGCCATTGAGTCTGTAACAGCGCCCTCTTGTGGCCCTGCAGGAATTTGCCGTGCTGACCAAAGAGCTGAACCAGTGCAGGGAGCAACTGTTGGAGCGAGAGGAGGAGATCGCCGAGCTGAAGGCGGAGCGCAACAACACCCGAGTCAGCACATTTCTGAAACACACGTGTAATTATACTCAATATTTTTTTGTTACCGACTTACTTGTTTGCGCTCTTCAGCTGCTGTTGGAACACCTGGAGTGCCTGGTGTCTCGTCACGAGCGCAGCCTGAGGATGACGGTGGTGAAGAGGCAGGCCCAGTCCCCGGCGGGGGTCTCCAGCGAGGTGGAGGTCCTGAAGGCCCTCAAGTCCCTCTTCGAGCACCACAAGGCTCTGGACGAGAAGGTCCGAGAGCGACTGCGCGTGGCGCTGGAGCGCGTAGCCACACTGGAGGATGAGCTGCAGTCGTCCTCGCAGGAAGTCCGTTTGTGCACGTTGGACAAGTAGTCCCCCCCCTCCACTCATGACGCCCACTCTTGATGTTGTAGGTTGTGTCGCTGCGAGAGCAAATCAAACGCCGACAGCAAGGACTGGACAAGGAGGTGGTTTCCGCTGCACGTTCCGACATCAAAGTTCCTCATTCACTCCATAAACGTTCTCCACAGCGCCTGCCCAACGGCCCGTCCTCCATCTTGGATGACGGCGAGATTGAGCGACAGAGGGAGGGCGAGATTGAGCGCCAGAGATCGGAGCTGGGTCAGCTGAAGGAGAGACTGGCCCTCATGTGCAGACAGGTGCCGGGGGTGGGGGGGTCAGGTTCACGACTCCATGACCACAGAGCTGACGTGTCCCACGCTCTCTCACTTCCTGCCAGGTGGGAGAGATTGAGGAGCAGCTGACGTCCGCCAGGAGGGAGCTGGCCCGGTCGGAGGAGGCCAACCAGAAGCTCCAACGGGATGTGAAGGAGGTGAGAGGGGGTCAGCAAAATGTTCGACTTCCTGTACGTCGTACACATGACAACCAATCAGACGCAGGTCAGGTGACACATGAAGGATGTGAGAGGGGGTCAGCAAAATGTCCGACTTCCTGTACGTTGTACACATGACAACCAGTCAGACGCAGGTCAGGTGACACATGTTTGTCACTGAGCAGACTATCAGGATTTTTATTCCACACCACCATGTAGTGGATACAAAACAACTATTTTCTTAACTCTTCATTCTTCTTCTTCTTCTTCTTCTTCTTCTTCTTCTTCTTCTTTCTCCTTCTCTTCTTTTTCCTTTTTCTTTTTATTTCTCCATCCCCTTTTTTATAAATTTTCTTAATCTTTGTCCTTGTCCTCTTTTTCATTCTCTTTCATTTCTTCTTTCTCTTCTTGTTCTTCTCTTAATCCCTGTCTATATTTTTTTTCTCCTCCTATTTCTACTTCATTTCCTTCTCTTCCTTCTTCGCATTCTCTTTCTTTTTCTCCTCTTCCTCCTTCACCTTCTTCTTTTTCTCCTCATATTTCTGTTCCTTTCTCCTTCTCTGTATCCTCCTTCTTTCTCATTCTCTTTCTCCTTCTCATTCTATTTCTCCTTCTTCACCTTGACCTTTTACTTCTCTTTCTCCTCCTCCTCTTTTCACTTCTCCTTCTCTTTCTCCTTTGCTTTCTCCTCCCTGTTTTCTCTTTATTTTTATTTTTCCTTCTTCTCTTTCTCATTCTCTTCATTTTCCGTACCCTCGTTCTTTTTTACCTGCTCTTCCTCCTTCTCCTTCACCTTCTTCTTTTTTCCTCCTCTTCTTTTTCCTTATCTCCTCCATCTTTCTCATTATCTTCCTCTTTTTCATTCTTCTTCTCCTCTTTCTCCTCCTTCTCCTTCGCCCCCTTGTCCTTCTTGTTTACATTCACCTTCTTCTTTTTTGTCCTCCTCTTTCTCTTTTCTCTTTTGCTCTTTCCTCTTTGTTTTCTCCTTCTTCTTTTCCTCCTTCTTGCTTTCCTTCCCCTCTGTCTCCTTTGCCTCCTTCTTGGGCTTATCCTTCTATTCTTTTGTCTTCATTTTCTCCTTCTCTTTCTTCTTCTTTTGTCTGTCTTCTTTCTTCTCCCACTTTTGCTTCTCTTCTATCTCCACTTCCTCTTTGTATTCCTTTTCTTCTTCCTCCTTGTTTTCCTTCTCTTTGTCCTCCATTTCCCCACTCTTCCTTTTCATTCTCTTCTTTTTCTTCATCCTCTATCTCTTCCCTTTCTTTTTCTTCCTCTTCCATCTTTCCTGATCCTCCTTCCTCTTTCTCTTTCACCTTCCTCCTCCTCTTCCATTTCCTGCTCTCCTTCCTCTTCATTAATTGTTTTCCTCTTCCTCCTCTTCTTCTTTCCTCTTCCTCTTTATTCTTCCTCTTATTTCCTCCTGCGCATCATCCCGTCTCCTTCCTGTGCAGGCGCTGTGTCAAAGAGAGGACATGGAGGAAAGGATCACCACACTGGAGCGCAGGCATGTGGTTTTTGTTGCTCCTCTCCCCTGGCCCGTCTGATGTTGTGGTGCCGCCTGCAGGTACCTGAGCGCCCAGCGGGAGGCGACGTCTCTCCACGACATCAAAGACAAGCTGGAGAACGAGCTGGCCAGCAAGGAGTCTCTCTACAGACAGGTGGACCAAAGTCTATCATATCTGGCCACATTCCTGCTAGCGCGAAATGCTACATGCCGATGTTTCTCTGCAGAGCGAGGAGAAGAACCGTCAGCTGCAGGAGCGCCTGGATGACGCCAAGCAGAAGTTGCAGCAGACCTTGCAGAGAGCAGAGACGCTCCCAGAGGTGGAAGCTCAGCTGGCTCAGAGGGTGGCGGCCCTCAACAAGGTGCGTGACACTGAGGGACAGAAAGAAAGAACTCGAACCACGTTCACGTTTCAGAGACAACCTGCCTAGTCAAGAACGTTCGCCACTTTCACGCTCAGCAGGAGCTCCTTTGCTCATGTGTGCAAGCTTTTGACTGCTGCCAGAATTTAAAGACTTTTGTTCTCCTGCCAAACATCTCGAAGGTCCACAATTAGTTGATGCGTGTCGAGGCAAGATGGAGGATGAGAGCGAGGGATAAGCGCAGCATGTGATGTGTGCCTAATGTCAACACGAGGTCAACTAACTCTCCTCCTAACACTTTAGGCCGAGGAGCGTCACGGAAACTTTGAGGAGCGCCTGCGACAGATGGAGGCGCAACTGGAGGAGAAGAACCAGGAGCTGCAGCGGGTAAGTCACCACTAGCCCCCCCCCCCCAAAAAAAAAGTTATTTCCTTGAAGGACACACAAAGGTGTTATGATTTCCTTCGCCTTCTTCTCCTTCTTCTCCTTCTACTCCATCGACTCCTCTCCTGCTTCTTTTCATTTTCCTACTCCTTCTCCTCACCTTTCTCCTTCTTACTCTCCTCTTATTCTTTCTCCTCTTTTTCCTCCTTCCCTTCTCCTTCTTGTCCTCCTTATTCTCCTTTCTTTCCTTTTTGTCATTCTCCTTCTCTTCCTTTGTCTTCTCATCCTTGTACTCCTTCTTCTCCTTCTCCTCCTATTCCTTTTTTGCCCTTATCCTCCTTTTCCTTCTTCTTCCCCTCTTCCTCCTTATTCTTCTTATTCTTTCATCCTTTTCTTTATTTTCCTTGATCTTTTTTTTACTTTTCTTTCTTCTCATACTCTTTTTTTTCTCCTCCTTTTTCTTTTCCTCTTCCGTCTCCCTATTCTCGTTATTTTCTTTTCCTACTTTTCGTTTTTTTCTTCTCATCTTTCTCCTCCTCTATCTTTTGTCTACTTATCTTCTTCCACATTCTCATTATCTTCTCCTCCTCATCCTTTTCTCCATATCCTTCTTATTCTTTTTGTCATTTTCTCTCATGTCCTTCTCCTTTATATTTTTTCTACTCCTCCTTCTCATCCTTTTTCTTCTCCAATTTCTTCTTCTCATCTCTTCTCCTCATTTTCCTTCTTTTCATTCTTCCCCTTCTCCGTCTCTTTATCCTCCTCCTTCTCCTTCTCCTCCTCCACTTTCTGGTCCTTCTTTTTACTCTCCTTCTACTTTCCCCCTTTTTTTTCCATCTGTTCCTCTTTCTACTTCTTATACTCCTTCTCTTCCTCCTTCTCCTCCTATTCCTTCTTTTCCTTCTTCTTCTTTTCCTCATTTTTCTTTTCCTTCTCTTTCTCCATTTTCTCATTTTCCTTCTTCTCTTTTTTCCTCCTACTTCTTCTCCTCTTTCTCACCTGAGTGAGTCACCTTCAAACACCATTCACGCCTAAGTCAGTTCCCAGCACGGCACACAAAGGCGCCGTGATTTTTTAAAGCTGAAAGATGAGAATCTAGAAGGCTTGTTTTGAATGATGGTCACACACGTGTTCATGCTGCTGGTCAGGCGAGGCAGCGTGAGAGGATGAATGACGAGCACAACAAGCGTCTCTCAGACACAGTGGACAAGCTGCTGTCCGAGTCCAACGAGAGGCTGCAGCTGCACCTCAAGGAGAGGATGGCCGCCCTGGAGGAGAAGGTGAGAAGTCACCTTGACTACAGCACACTTTGATCAAGGTGTTCTTAGGCCACACCCTCACTCATCACACAAACATGCATCAGCAGGTACGCCAATAAACTTTTACATTAAAGCAGCTTAAAAGGAAATACACTAGCATGCTTGTACACTTAGACTTTTCGGTGCATCGCCTTCCTCAGGCTTGTCCGATCAACAGTCGGGACACATCTATGGCCTCCCTCTAAAAACAAAAACATTTAAAAAACCTTTGTAAATTAATATGTTTTTTGATGTTGCCCGCCGGCATTTTCCTACCTGACAAACTGTACTATATTTAATAAATGGCAGTAGCATGGCCGCCCTACTCGCTGTGCCTTGCAGGTTTAAAATAAAAACAAATGTTAGACTTACACTTAGACAAACTTTATTGATCCACAAGGGATATTTGTTCCACATAGTAGCTCAGTTTCAAAGGATGGAAAGGGTAAGGCTGGAAAGGATAATGCAGGTATTAAGTATACTAAAAATGTACCATAGTAGCAATATAAGATATAACATATATGTAATATTTACATATTATGCAGTAAAAATGTGAGTTTGATGTATGCTTGGACCATAAATCCTACTGAATAGCTCTTAATCTTCTTCCCTTTATGCGATTTCAAATTACCGGTATTGAAATCAGCCTCCTCCATTTTGAAAATGATGACAGGAGACGTGTCACTCGTGACGTCACGAGTTTGACCAGGCGGTAATACTAAGCATGCGCTAATTATTTTGGGAAGCGAGTTTGTCCCGGCCGTAATTCAAGGCAGACGGATACTATATGCCCTGAGGCAATTTAAGGAAATACGGTAATTATTATTTGCAAAAAAAAAAATAGAGTGTATGAGTTTGAACATCAAATATCTTGTGTATATATGTATATACAAATATATGTATATACATATATACAGAAGGTATTTGATGTTCAAACTTGGTATATATATATATATATACCAAGTATATATATATATGTATATATATATATATATATATATATATATATATATATTCATATTAATATACACACATAAAGAATTTAGCTGCGGGCCGCAGTTTGAACACCTCTGGTTTAAAGCAAATACATTTTCAGAGCGCTAATGCATTTCATTTTAAGACGCTTTTTGTAAACAATCATATTAATCAAATATAATAATAATAATAATGATAAAAATACTGCTCGTCACCACGCCTTTCTTGTAGAACGCCCTTTCTGAGGAGCTGTCCAACATGAAGAAACTTCAGGATGATCTCCTGGTAAACAAGGTGAGGGTTCACTCCCTAATTATTATTCGATGCTCGTTATGTTGTTCACCTTTCTTTTTCTCCCTTCTCAGGACCAGCTGATAGCGGAGCTGGAACGTCTTCAGCTGGAGTTGGACCAACTGAGGGCGAGGCCCGGCGGCTCTTATTCCAGGTGGGGCCCCTTCATACCTCATTAAACGTACAACGTGATTTTTAACAGTCCCACCCTGACACCCCAGCATGTGTGTGTGTGCTGCGCGACTTCATCACTTGGCGCCGGGCCAAAACCAGCCCTTTTATCTCCTGTCTCGCCCTCGCCCCTCCAGTCGATCCCTGCCTGGCAGCGCTTTGGAGCTGCGGTATTCCCACGGGGGCGGGTCTCTCCCGATGGGCTCCACCACTCACCTGGATGCCTTCGGTAACTCCTCACTTGGGGGCGGAGTCAGGCGGAGTCACCGCGCCCGTTGGAGCTCGGTGCGCGAGGACACCACCAAGGTGGGCTTGGAACTCTGCCAGTCGTCCAATCACACGTCTGGGTGAAGATAACCCTATCACTGCAAAGATGAAAATAACACTGCCACTCCTTTTTGCTACCGTTTGTGCTGTTATGGGTTTTAAGTTAATCTAAAATACATCTTCTGACTAGTGATATCACAAATTGTCAAAATCTCCACAAACTTTCCCCATTTGTTTGTGCACAATGTTTTTTCTCCGACTGTTATATTTTTTAATATTATTTACGTGTTATTATTCGTAAAGAAGAATTTTAATGGTAGGAAAAAATGGGACACGATTGGGATATTTTGATGTGGTGGGGGGGCTGGTTTTTAATAATAAAATGTTAATAACATAAAAATCATAATAGTCACACAAAAAAAATTTGCACAAACAAATGTTATTTTGATATTTGCAATGTTAAAAGGTGCCAACTTTACACAGGCCAATCAAACGACTGCGTGAAATAATTTTTCACATTGAGAGAAATCTTTTTTATGGAACCAAAAAAAGCTTTAGTTTTTTGGTTACAAATACTTTTTTAATGTTTGGGATTCAATTTCAATCTTGTGGGTGTGGCCTCTTCTGAACAAGATATTAGAAGCTTTTCCATTGGTCCGTAGTGCCCAACCCTCGTCTTAGAAGTTTTCCCTCCAGAAGTGTTGAGGGCAGAAGTAGACAGCAGTCCCACTCATATATAGACACGTCATCTTCCAATTAAAAGCAGTGGTGCGCACAATACTTTCTAATAAAGAACAGGGGTGCGCACCATACTTGCCAACCCTCCCGATTTTCCCGGGAGACTCACTAATTTCAGTGCCCCTTCCGGAAAATCTCCCGGGGCAACCATTCTCCCGAATTTCTCCCGAATTTCTCCCGATTTCCACCCGAATAACAGTATTGGGGGCCTTTAGCGCCCTCTACAATCTGTCATCACGCCCGCTTTTCCTCCATACAAACAGGGTGCCGGCCCATTCTCATAATATGTGCAGCTCTTACACACACATTAGTGAATGCAAAGCATACTTGATCAACAGCCATACAGGTCACACTGAGGGTGGCCGTATTAACAACTTTAACACTGTTACAAATATGCGCCACACTGTGAACTCACACCAAACAAGAATGACAAACACATTTCGGGAGAACGTCTGCACCGTAACACAACAGAACAAATACCCAGAATCCCTTGCAGCACTAACTCTTCCGGGATGCTACAATATACACCCCGGTGCTACCACCAAACCCCGGCCCCCGCATCCCCGCCGCTCCACCCCCTCTCCCCCATCTCCCGAATTCTAAGGTTTCAAGGTTGGCAAGTATGGTGCGCACAAAAATGGACTCACATCCAAAATGGGATTATTCTTCATACTGATTTTAAATCAGTTAATAAAAAATAAATAAGTAAATAAAAAATATATGTTTTTTTTTTTTTATTGGAATCAATTTAAAAAAATAAATATGTTTTCAGGTTATCTTCTTGCAACCAGAATGAGCTTTTCTAATTTGTAACCTGATTTGAAAAGGTTTCATTTTAATTATTAAACCAAATAATACATTGTGAGAATAGTTTCTGAATAGAATCGCCACCCCAGAAATCGGAATTGGATTGAATCGTTAGATGCCCAAAGATTCACACTCCTAATCCAATGGCTTGTAACCAAATTAATGATTTGCTATGTCAGCAAGGAGACAGTATCGAATGATAAATGATATCAATGCATTTTAAATGTCTGATACTTGTACAAAGCTGGACAGCCAGTTAACATCTGAATATAATCTAATAAGCGCACAATTTCTTCTAGTTTACTGATGTCATTCACAAAAGGTAAACATGCTCAGCTATAGGCTACTAGGAGCTAGTTACCACACAACAGCTAAAGTTACACACACCCTAGGTGTGGTGAAAATGTTCCTCTGCATTTGACCCATCTCCTTGATCACCCCCTGGGAAGTGAGGAGAGCAGTAGCGGTGCCGCGCTCGCGAATCATTTATGGTGATTTAACCCCCAATTCCAACCCTTGATGCTGAGAGCCAAGCAGGGACGTAATGGGTCCCATTTTTTTTATAGTCTTTGGTATCACTCGGCTGGGGTTTGAACTCCCAACCTACTGATCTCAGGGCGGACACTCTAACCACTAGGCCACTGAGTAGCTAAGCACACAATAGAACACAAGCTCAACATACGTAATACTAATTGAACTTACACATACAAATTCTACAAGGCAGTAGGGAAAGTATCCAGTAACAAACGTGCCCACATCATTCAACTTACTGCACCATGATCTTAACTTCATAAATTATTGTGACAGCTAAGTGTCGTCAGCAAAACAATCACCATTCCACTTCAACTGAAAGACAGCATAAGTCCATTCCAGACAAGTAACAATAAATATTTCAGTGTTTTTCATACCTACCATTTTTCTGTTTAACTCATTTCACTTGATCAAACCTTCTCAAACATTCCCCACTACAAAATAATGATTGTTTGCATGATTCTTCCTGATGTCGGATTAATATCGGTATCGGCCAATTACTCAAGGCTCTTAAGATGTGAAAAAATTGGGCAACCCTTATTTGCACCTTTTTTTGTTTGAAAATAGTATTTGTGATTTGAAAAATATATATATTTTGGTTTTAAATCTTTTTTTATGTTTAGTTTTATAAAAATACAAATTTCTCTCCAAAGTATTCATTAATTAATTAAATTAGTTTTGATAAAATGTGGTTATGCTCACGAAAATAGCGAACTGTCATGGAAATACAAATACATTTTTCCCAAACAATCAAAGAATAGGAAAAATGAGGCACCAATGTGGCCGAAATTCTGTCTGATTGTATTACGTATTAAACATCATGTATCATTATAATCGTATTGGTGTGCAGTATACCGACTGGGAGACAGGGGCTCTGCTGGGGGCGGGCTACGATCACGGCGTGGACGTGTGCTGCTCCGACGATGAGGACGACGGAGACCATCGCTTCGGTTCCGAGCTGCTGTCCCCCAGCGGACAGACGGACGTGCAGACGCTGGCCATCATGCTGCAGGAACAGCTGGAGGCCATCAACAAGGAGATCAAGTGAGACCGCTTCAAGGCGCTCCCATGCTACGAGCAAAGCTAGCCGCTATGTCCTCTTTCCCGCCACCACCCAGACTCATCCAGGAGGAGAAGGAGAACACGGAGCTGCGAGCCGAGGAGATCGAGAGCCGAGTCAGCAGCGTGGCTCTGGATAGTCCGCCCATGCCGCCGTCCACGCTTGGGAGGGACGGCACGGGGCGGGGCTTCATTCCTTCCTCCATCACCTCTTCCACGCTGGCGTCTCCCTCGCCGCCCAGCTCTGGACACTCCACCCCTCGCCTTCCGCACTCACCTGCCCGCGAGAACGACAGACAGGTGCGTCGGCAACCATCATTTGTAATGACAAGATCCGAAAGATGCCCAGTGGGATACATTGCGGTGGTCTGCCATTCATCATTTTTAGAACAACAAAGACGACGAGCGCTCCCTCGCCCTCCTGGACTCCACGCCTCCTCCCACGCCACGCGCGCTGCGGCTGGACAGGATGACACTCACCCACCCTGGGGCGATGCTGGAAGACTTCCGCAGGTAAGACAGATTCAGACGTCCCAAGACCTTAAACTAGGGGTGCCCCAATACTGATATGGGATATTCGTCCGGATATCGGTCCGATATCAGCCAAGAAAAAAATATATATTAGATTATGTTGGCCTGTTTCTAAAACGTTTGATATAAGAACTTCAAGATACAAGCACTCTGTTCCCCTAACGTCTCTGATGAATGAATAATACAATAGATACAATAAAGTATGTCAATATGACTTATATTACTCACTTTTTTTTTCAACTTTTTATAAAATTACTTACTTACTTTAAAGGGGAACATTATCACAATTTCAAAAGGGTTAAAAACAATAAAAATCAGTTCCCAGTGGCTTGTTGTATTTTTTGAATTTTTTTTCAATGGGGGTCTGGCGGCAGACACTTTCACATCTTCGGGCCAGTGGTGCAACTTGAATCCCTCCCTGTTAGAGTTGTTACACCCTCCGACAACACACCGTCGAGGCATGATGTCTCCAAGGTTCCAAAAAATAGTCAAAAAAATGGAAAATAACAGAGCTGAGACCCGGTGTTTGTAATCTGTTGAAAATGAAAATGGTGGGTGTGTTACCTCGGCGACGTCACATTCTGACGTCATCGCTTCCAGCGCGATAAACAGAAAGGCGTTTAATTCGCCAAAATTCACCCATTTAGAGTTTGGAAATCGGTTAAAAAAATGGATGGTCTTTTTTCTGCACCATCAAGGTATATATTGACACTTACATAGGTCTGGTGATAATGTTCCCCTTTAAGCTTGCAACTTACATGAGGTACAAAATAATTTTTCTGTAAAATGCCAACAAAAAAGAAAGGCTTAAAAAAATGCCCTACCTCGATGCTAATTAACATTGGTTAGGCGACTGGACAAAGTATTTGCAATCAAATAAAGTATTTGTGTCCAATAAACGATTCATAAACCCCCCAAAAGTATTTGCGACCAAAAGAACAATTTGCCATGAAAAATACCCCCATTTTGTAACCAAATAAAAACATTTTTGCCCCCAAAAAATTTGTGACTAAAGAAAACAAGATTTGTAACAAAAAAAGCTGGTTTTGCCGCCTAAAAAAACAATTTGTAACACAAAAAAAGATTTCCCGACCAAAAATTGTGATTCGTATCAAAAAACGGATTTGTGACCCAAAAAGAATGTTTGACCAAAATTGCAATTTGTAGTAAAAAAAACACAGATTTGCGACCCAAAATAATTTTTGATCGAAGATATACGATTTTTAGAAAAAGAATCCTGATTTGTAACTTAAAATCATTTGTGACCAGAAAATGCCATTTCATGCAAATATACTGATTTGCGACCAATAAAAGGTTCTGTTTCCGAAAAAAAACATTGCAAAAAAATAATTACAACCAAAAAATAAAGATTTTTTTTTAAATTTCAAATGCATTATTTTTTGTTTGCAGTCTGTTTTTCACATGCTAGCTCGATGCTAGTTTACATTGGATATGTCATATACATGTTACCAAATGGCATCAACAATTTTACATGCCTATTTCACCACCTTCAAACTTGGTAATGAAAACTACAACTAAGATGCAGGTTACAATCAAACAGCCGGTGTGTAATAAGTACAATTCTTACAGCGGTAACACTATTAAGGGCGCAACAAAAGACAAGAATGGCACATTCAACTTATTGGCAACGACTACTTCCTGACTACAGGAAGACACCTACAAAATAATAAAATGAAAATACCAAAAGTATGTATGATTCCTGCTGATATCTGATCGGATGGACAATCCTGCTTGAAAGGCAAGGTGGTCGCTGTCAGCTGACTCGCATGCGTTTCCTCCAGTCTGTCAGCAGATGGCAGCAGCACCAACAGCAGCCAGGATTCTCTGCACAAGTCCAGCAAGAAGAAGAGCATCAAGTCTTCCATCGGACGACTTTTTTGGAAGAAGGAGAAGGGCAGGATGGGTCAGCCTGGACGGGAGGGCTCGTCGTCTCTCGGTAAGCACAATGAAATACTAACTTTTTTTTTTTTTTTTTTAACATTTCCTGTGTTTCCACTGACATTAATGTACTTTTAAAGACATAAATCATCAAAATATCATATTCTGTAGCTCATTTCAACTTCCTGTGTGTCCGCCAGCATCGACTCCTTCAGAAGACATGGCCCCTGGAGACCCAATGGGTTTGAACAAGACCGGTACTTTGGGTCCAGCTGACAAAGATCGTCGCAGCAAAAAGAAGTACGTCGCTTTTTATTCATTGAGGATTTGAAGAAAGAGAAAAAACTGATCCTCTTTTTAGGCACGAGCTCTTAGAAGAAGCGTGTCGCCAAGGTCTGCCCTTCGCATCCTGGGATGGACCCACTGTGGTGTCCTGGCTGGAGGTACGTCCTTACGTCCCCTTCCAAGAGTTCCCCCACACCTGACCTATCCATGACCTCCTCCAGCTGTGGGTGGGAATGCCGGCCTGGTACGTGGCGGCCTGCCGAGCCAACGTGAAGAGTGGTGCCATCATGGCCAACCTGTCCGACACGGAGATCCAGCGTGAGATCGGCATCAGCAACCCGCTGCACCGCCTCAAACTACGCCTGGCCATCCAGGAGATGGTGTCCCTCACCAGCCCGTCAGCCCCCGCCAGCACTCGCTCCGTGAGACTCCTGCTTCTAGAAGTTTCAGTTTACAACTGTTACACATGTGGGATCAGCAGCTCCTCTATTTCCGCTTTCTCTGGTTCTTCATCTGCCCATCCATATGCGACTGCTAATATATATGGGGGGAAATAGGGACGGCGTGGCGCAGTGGGAGAGTGGCCGTGCGCAACCCGAGCATCCCTGGTTCAATTCCCACCTAGTACCAACCTCGTCACGTCCGTTGTGTCCTGAGCAAGACACTTCACCCTTGCTCCTGATGGGTGCTGGTTAGCGCCTTGCATGGCAGCTCCCTCCCTCAGTGTGTGAATGTGTGTGTGAATGGGTAAATGTGGAAGTAGTGTCAAAGCGCTTTGAGTACCTTGAAGGTAGAAAAGCGCTATACAAGTACAACCCATTTATCATTTAAATGTGTGTCTTTGTCAGCAAACAAACACAAATATTGAAAAATGCATTGCAAAACATTTTTTGTTTACAAAATCCTTTTTATTGGTTACAACTCAATTTCATTTTGTAACCCAAAAAACAAGTTGTAACCACAAAAAGTAACAAATGAATTTGTGACAAAAAAAATGATTTGCAACCAAAAAACATGTAGCCACAAAAAATTAATTTCAACTGTGAAAAAGCTATTTCGACCACAAAGAAACCGATTTGCAACCAGAAAAACAATAAGTGATAAAAATAATAACAATTAATCCATCCATCCATCCATTTACTACCACTTATTCCATGGTGCCTATCTCAGCTACAATCGGGCGGAAGGCGCAGTACACCCTGGACAAGTCGCCACCTCATCGCAGAGCCAACACAGATAGACAGACAACATTCACACACTATGGCCAATTTAGTGTTGCCAATCAACCAAATAACACAATT
This sequence comes from Nerophis ophidion, assembly GCF_033978795.1. Lineage (NCBI taxonomy): Eukaryota > Metazoa > Chordata > Actinopteri > Syngnathiformes > Syngnathidae > Nerophis > Nerophis ophidion. The sequence goes on from NC_084617.1 coordinate 21,217,944, forward strand.
TTTAACCCAATGGAACACCATTTGTAATCAAAAAAAGATTTGCAACCAATGGTTTTTAACCAAAACAAAATTTGCAACAAAAAAAGCAAAACACAAAATCCAACCCGAAAAATTGCCACCAAAAAATAAAGGATTTGTAACAAAAAAAATGTTTGAACTGGTAACTAAATGAAAAAACAAAATAGCAAACAAAAAATAAAGAATTACAACCAAAATTATTTTTTTTATTTAAAAATATATTTTTTTACATTTCAAAGACATAATTTTTTTTTCAGTCTTTTTTGGTGACAAGTCCATTGTTTGCTTGGTTGCATAAAAAGACACATTAATTGGTAAAAAAAAAAAAAAAAAAGGGAGGACTAAAACAAAGAAGCACAGGTGCAACACATTATTGGACCATATGGACTTTGTGAGAAACAAAAGCAGTAAAAGAGAGAATATAAAACTTGGTTGAGAATTAAATGCAATAAATGTCAGCAGCATTCATGTTTTGTTCCTCCGGAGACTTGGAGTAAATTCCATAGTAGAAGATTCAGTTCCTGCTGGCACCAAAACAACCCTTTCATATGTCATAAACGTTAAAGCAAGCCTTTGGAGGAGTTGGAAGATGGAGAGACTTTTTCTCGTCTTACGCTGTTGCTTTTGTGTCCGCAGTCGACCAGTAACGTTTGGATGACCCACGCCGAGATGGAGTCCCTGAATGCAGCAACCAAGCCGCCGGTGAGCACCGTCATTAAGATTTGGAATCCTCAGGAAACCAAGTTGATGAATGTCCCTCCTCCCCCCTTCTCTGGTTCTGTGTGTGTGTGTGTGTGTGTGTGGGCCCAGGCCCAGACCCTAGTGTGGAGCATCCTCTGTTCTGTCCCTCTGGTTGCTGTTTCACTGTTTCAGCTAATTGACTAACACTCTTCCTCTTTGTGTCCTCTGCGCTGTCCTTCGCTCCCCCCACCCACCTCCTGGCTCTCTTTCTGCCCGCCCCCTTTTCGCCGCCATCCAGGAGCTGAAGGAGTTCAGCTGGGATCAGGTGAGTGATCGGCCCTGAAGCTTTAGTCCAGACGAGCAGATGGACGTCCATCACGACCGCCTTTTGTCTCCAGATTCTGGCGTACGGCGACATGAATCACGAGTGGGTGGGCAACGACTGGCTGCCCAGCCTGGGCCTGCCGCAGTACCGGAGCTACTTCATGGAGTCGCTGGTTGACGCCCGCATGTTGGACCATCTGACCAAGAAGGAGCTGAGAGGACAGCTCAAGATGGTGGACAGTTTCCACAGGTGAGCGCAGTTGAGAAGTTTAAGCGTCGGGGGTCGAAGGGCATCAGGTGAGCGTGGAAACCGACCCGGCAAACCTCTCGCCCCTCGCAGGGTCAGCTTGCATTACGGCATCATGTGCCTCAAGCGCCTCAACTACGATCGCAAGGAGCTGGAGCGCAGGAGGGAGGAGAGCGTCCACCAGAACAAAGGTGACTTCAATCAATCAATGTTTACTTATATAGCCCTAAATCACTAGTGTCTCAAAGGGCTGCACAAACCACAACACAAACCACTACGACATCCTCGGTAAGCTCACATAAGGGCAAGGAAAACTCACACCCAGTGGGACGTCGGTGACAATGATGACTATGAGAACCTTGAAGAGGACGAAAGCAATGGATGTCGAGCGGGTCTAACATGATTCTGTGAAAGTTCAATCCATAGTGGATCCATCACAGCCTTCACACTCACGCTAAGGTTCATTCAGGGACACCACCATTCTGAACATCCACGCTCCGACACGTCATCATGAATAACCCCAAAAAAAGAACTGTAAACGCCCCACCTCAAAAAAGATACTGTAGTTTTGTTGTTTTTTTGGTTCCAAATCAACTTCACTTTGGAACCAAAAAAACTGATTTGGCAGCAAACACACGATTTTTAACCGCCCCCCAAAAAAGATTTGCAACCAAAAGACGTTTTGTAACCCCCAAAATTTTTTGGAACAAAAAAATTGCAACCAGAGTAAAGATTAGTAACCAAAAATAATGATTTGTGACTAAAAAACAAAAATTATAACGCAACAAATTTGCAACAATATTACATTATTTGTAACTAAAAACTACATTTGCAACCAAAAAAGATTTCTAACCAAAAAAAAAAAACAATTTGCCCCAAAAAAAACAACTTTTGTTACAAAAAATAGATTTGTAACGCCCCCAAAAGAATTTGTAACCAAAATCTCTTAAAAATAAAATGTTAGGACCAACTAACGATTTGTAACCACAAAAACTTCAATTTGCAAACCAAACATTTTTTAGTAATTCAAAGAAATTTGCAACACCCCAAAATTATTTGTAAAAAAAAAACAACATTTGCAACCAAAAAATATTTCTGACCGCAAAAAACCTCTATTTAATCCTCCCAAAATGTTTTTTAATCCCCAAAAATATTTGCAACCCAGAAAACAATGATGTAACCAATAAAAAAAAAGTTGCAACGCACAAAATATTTTAAACCATAAAAAATTGCAACCAAAATATCCATTTGTCAGCACAAAACGTCAATTTACGACCCAAACATTTTTTTGTTACCAAAAGAAAAAATTGCAAACATTAAAAGATTTGTAACGGAAAAAACCCCAATTTTCCCAAATATATTTTTGTAACCCAAAAAAACCCAAAAATGCTACCAAAAAAAAACATTTTGGTGCATTTGCAAACAGCCAAAATGATGCACAAAACAAACAATAACCTGCTAGCCAAGAATATACAACAATTCTTCTCAACAAAATAGGATAAATATAACCTTGGAGAAAAATGTAACCTGAAACATTTGTATGCACGTACAACCCTTAAAACCTTTAGTGTATCAGTATGTGGAATTAAATTATAGAGTGGATCAAAAAAAATAAAATAAAAAAAGAGTGGATCAATGAACAATGTACTAATATGATCCAGTTTAAGAAACTGTTCAAACTCAGATACAAAGAAGAACAATCATGAATAATATTTTAAATATTTTGATAATCTTATTCATTTCACTAACCTACTCAGTGGCCTAGTAGTTAGAGTGTCCGCCCTAAGATCGGTAGGTTGTGAGTTCAAACCCCGGCCGAGTCATACGAAAGACTATAAAGAAAAATGGGACCCATTGCCTCCCTGCTTGACACTCAGCATCAAGGGTTGGAATTGAGGGTTAAATCACTATAAATGATTCCCGGTCGCGGCACCGCTGCTGCCCACTGCTCCCCTCACCTCTCAGGGGGTGATCAAGGGGATGGGTCAAATGCAGAGGACAAATTTAACCACACCGAGTGTGTGTGTGACGATCATTGGTACTTTAACTTTAAATGAAATACAGCTAACTTCACAATTAATTGATAAAAAATGTTTTCATAATTATATTATTCATGGAGAATATTGTGAACAAATTGAGAACAGGAAGTGAACAAAAGTGTTAGCGATTCCTATGTAATGGAAAAGGGGTAGGATAAGATGAGCTCCTTTTTGAGCACATTGAAAAGAGAAACTGGAAATTGAGACGTTTCATCTTGTAACTGTATGTATGTTTGAAATGAGCTCAAACCATTTGTAACTCCCGCACCCTCGAAAAATAATTTCGTGACCAAAAAAACCGATTTGTAACTTAAAAACAAACAAAAAATATTTGCATTTTAAAAAAAAATGTATTAGCAACAAAACAAGAAAAAGATTCATATCCCCAAAAACGATTTTGAACAAAAAAAAAACAAGTTAGATTAAAAAACGATTTTCAGATTTCACAAAATCGGATCGGCCACTGATTCTGATCCCACTCAGAGATGATTGGTATCAGAAAATCCGTAATTCATAGTATTGAAATATTAAAATCAGGTTTTTTTTGGACCATTTCGACCATCGGCCCAACATTTCCACGACAGAGGGGCCCCGAGACTCACATATTCAATAATTATATTTTAACGACAATATTGGCAGTTTAACAGGATAAACCTTGTCAATTCTAACTAAATTAATAATCATTATGTTTATCCAAACTGTCAATAAGATTAAAGTACAAATACAGCTTTGCCACCTTTCAAACTTCTTATCTCCAGACTTCTTCTCTTTTGTTTGACGTTGTCATTACTGCCACAAGTGGTGGAAATGAGTATTACAACTGAGTATTCGTGGCCCAAAATTGGTAAAGAAACACTGATTTAAATGACTATTTTCTTCACCTTGCTAGTCACAAAATTCACAAAAAAAATTGGGAGAACTATTTTAGATTTTTCTTTTTTTAAGAACCGGTTCTAGCACCGTTCTGGGATAATATGTCAACGATGCTATTCAGGACTCGCCCCTTTTTGTCTTTTGCCAAGTGGTTTGGTTGTAAAGTAATGACGTCAAACCCAAAAAGTTGTTATTCAGTGATAAAAGACATTCATCATGGCTGGAAGACATTTTGCTCATTATAGTAAACACAACAGCGACGTCTCAAACCACAACTTTGTGTGGAATGCAGCAGCTGAAGGAGGACACAAAGGAAAAAACGCGCGCTTCTCGGTGAGACACGCCTATGTTTAAACCCTGTTCCTAATGAACTGGCCGCTCTTCCAGATGTGATGGTGTGGTCCAACGAGCGGGTCATGTGCTGGGTGCAGAATGTGGGCCTGAAGGAGTACGCTGACAACCTCCGTGAGAGCGGCGTCCACGGCGCCTTGCTGGCCCTCGACGACACCTTTGACTACACGGACCTCGCCCTGCTGCTGCAGATCCCCAATCAGAACACGCAGGTATCTGAGGGCCCTGAGTAATCTATTATAGTGCTACCTCAGTTTCGTATGCCCCATTCTTTGCGCGATTCGATTTTTCACAAATGTGTGTGTACGACTGCATAATAATCCACCATCATGGGGCCAAAGAAAGTTGCGAGTGCCAACACTTTGATAAAGAAGATGAGAAACACTCTTGCATTCAAAAAATAATTTGTTGTACATAGGAGGTGTCTGGGATTTTAAAGGTCCATTTATACGTTTCATTCATCATTTATGTACGTATTTCATATAGTTTTCTGTATGTAATACTATGATTGTGAATTATGAAAACGTATTTACACAATTATTCCCTTTAATCCTCATTAAAGTGTTCCTACTTCTACATTTCTTAACCGATTCAAACCGTTCCAAAGTCGCAATGCTCCTTGAACATATTAGTCAATTACTGTTAGTCAGTTACCAGTATGCTAATATTAGCATGCTAGCTGTTGAACTTGTTTTTACAGGTATACACCTCAGAGTCCAATATTTTGTTCCAGCAAAATTACTTGCAAAATTATTAGCATGCTTGCTTTTGTCTCAGTTAGCATGCTTGCCTTTGTTTTATTTTGCAGGTATACACCTCAGAGTCATATATTTTATTACTGGACGCATTCTAATTGTTGCTAACAATTAGCATGTTAGCATGCTTTCTTTTGTCTAGTTTTTCCAAGTATACACCTTAAAGGTAAATATAATGTTACTTCACACATGCTCTGTGTCAGAGGTGGGTAGAGTAGCCAGAAATTGTACTCAAGTAAGAGTACTGTTACTTTAGAGATGTAGTACTCAAGTAAAAGTAAGGAGTAGTCACCCAAATATTTACTTGAGTAAAAGTAAAAAGTATGTTGTGAAAAAACTACTCAAGTACTGATTAACTGATGAGTAACCTGTTCGTTTAATGATTACGGCAACTAATAATGCACAAAAACATAAAAATTGCAATGAGCAAATTCAGAGCCAGGAATATCTCTTAAGCAACTAAAACAATAATATATATTAAATAATAATACATTAAAATAAAATAAAAAATAAGGCAAATTGAGCCACAATAACTTAACAGCACCATAGGCTCAGTAGGCATTGATTGATTGATTGATTGATTGATTGATTGATTGATTGAAACTTTTATTAGTAGATTTCACAGTACAGTATATATTCCCTACAATTGACCACTAAATGGTAACACCCTAATAAGTTTTTCAACGTTAATCAATTACTTAGTAAATGACCAAGTCGAGGTGATCTACCTCATATATACATATACATACACACACATATCATATATATATATATATATATATATATATATATATATATACACACATTTAAATATACAGTATATAATTTATATTCATTTATTTTACCGTTTTTGTTCACATGTTAAAGGTGTTTTAATGAATATACATGCATGTTTAACATATAGATTCCTATCTTTCATGAAGACAAGAATATAAGTTGGTGTATTACCTAATTCTGATGCCTTGCATTGATTGGAATCAGACAGTAGTGCTGATAATGTCCACGTTTTCAAATGGAGGAGAAAAAAAGTTCCTCCTTTCTGTCTAATACCACATGAAAGTCGTAGGTTTTTGGCATATTATTTGTCCAGCTTCCATATTCGTTTTTATACACTTTACAAGAAATACATAGGCGGCAAACTCTGTAGCTTGCTGGCTTGTTTGCGCTGGTTTTCGGAGACTTTTATTTTGTTACCGCAGGCGCGATGGAGCGGCACTTTTATTGTGAAGACAGGAACTGTGCGATCAGTCTTTAGGCTTTTGACGGGAACTACGGTTGAAATAAAACGTGTCTTTTTTCCTTTACACTTTTGATTGATTGAAACTTTTATTAGTAGATTGCACAGTACAGTACATATTCCGTACAATTGACCACTAAATGATAACACCCCTATAAGTTTTTCAACATGTCGGGCTCTACGTGACCGCCTGGCTCTGTTTGATTGGTCCAACGTCACCAGTGACTGCATGTGATTGGTGAAACGCAGGCCTGCGTAGATCCTACTTTGAATGTGTGTCAGACAAAATCAAAACAAACAAAGCGTGCATTAACAGATCGATAAAAAAAAAGTAGCGCGTAGCGAGCTGAATGTAGATAAATAGAGTGGAGTAAAAGTTGAGTTTTTTCTTCTATAAATATACTTAAGTAGAAGTATGTTGCATAAAAACTACTCTTAGAAGTAAAATCTATCCCAAAAGTTACTCAAGTAGATGTAACGGAGTAAATGTAGCGCGTTACTACCCACCTCTGCTCGATGTTAGCAGGTTAACTTTTTGCAAATGTTACAGTTTTATGCCTCATAGTCAACAAGTATATTTAACTTTAAAAATCGGGCACGTCGACATGCTGAAGTTTTTGCATGTGAACATGTTGACTGTTAGCATGCTTGCTTTTATTTGCAGGTATACACCTCGAGAGTGTAATATATTTTTACTTCATGCATGCTAAGTGTTAGTATGCTAACTTTTAGCTGATTTATGCACTTCACAGTCAAATATTTTGTTAGTTTACTTTCAAAATGCTAATGTGAGCATGCTAGATTTTAACTCATTTTGCCGCTATAACCTCACAGCCAAGTTTTGTTACGTCATCCATGTTAACTTTTAGTATGTTTAAGTTGGCATGCTAAGTTTTTACATAATTTTGCAGACATACACCTCAGTCAAATATTTTGTTGTCTCACCTTTAGTATGCCAACATTAGCAGGTTAAGCTTCTCTTTTATTCTTAGCTAATTTTGCATTATACACCCAAGAGTCGTACATTTTGCTACTTGACTTTTTCCGGCTAAAGCATGCTAACTGTTAGCATTGGAGTTTGGCTTTGGCTTTTCAGCATTGACACACAATTTCTACCAAAATTGCGTTTTCTACTTCTCTCTGTCGCCTCTCCTGCAGGCCCGACAGCTCCTGGATCAGGAGTACAACTCACTCATCACCATGGGAACGGAGAGACGTCCTGATGAGGTGGGCGCCAGCTAGCAGAGGACGGTTGTGTATGCCTTCTTCTCACCCCTCCTCTCTGTTCCCCGCAGGATGGAACCAAGACGTTCACACGCTCGCCTTCATGGAGGAAGATGTTCCGAGAGAAGGACCTGCGGGGCGTGACCTCCGACTCCGCCGAGACCCTGCCTGCAAACTTCCGTGCCTCCGCCATCGCCACGCCCTCCGTCACCCTCAGGAAGGTTCAGAGTGACGGTGAGTGCGCCCTTCGACCCCTCTCATGTTCACATTTGCGGGCTTTAGTGACCCCGCAGGCTCCTTTGTAGACAAGGCGTGACTCGCTGAGGCAGAACTACAAGAATATGGCCACAAGCTTCAAAATCCACATGCTGATCATTTGAAATTTTGTCTTCCTACTTGTTGAAGAGCTAACATTCCCGTTGCTGCCTGTTTGTTATGCCACTTTGTATTATAATATTTGTAATTGGAGCCTGAAATAGTTCAATAATTCATAACACAATTAATTTAAATTTATTATTATTTTTTTAGCAATGACAATTTAAAAAAATCCCTCAAATTCTTAGGGATCCAGTGTTAAAAGTAAGTCTTTTTTTTTGTTTTATAGTATTTCTATTTTTTTTACTTTCAACTTTTAAATCTTGAGTTAAATTTTAGGTCTACTAGTCGATTATACTTTTTGTTTTATTTTATTTTTTTACTTTTTTGCCCTTTTGTAAAAAAAAAAAAGTTTTTTATATGGCAAACACAATATATGCCCCCCTCCAAAAAAAAAAAAAAATTCAAAGTAGAGATTTGAATAGGTCTATAGTTCATAACAACATTGATTTTGATGCATAATTATTTTTGAACGACAGTTCTAAAGAAGAAAACAGCCTTTGTTTTATCACAATCAACATTGCAACTTATTATTGTTGCATATTACCAGTTTTCTTTTTATTTAATTTTTTTAAATAATATTTTTAGAATGTGTCGCAGACCGTTAAAAAAACAGCAAATGGCCACATTTTGACTTCCAGTGTGTTTTTTGGCTAAACGTTTTAGGTTGAATTTCTTGACAAACTGTCTGCGCTTCAGAGGTTGGACATCAAAGCATTCCAAGCCAACAAAGTCAGACGTAAACAAACAACACGGCCGCTCAAAAACATTTAAACTGTCAAATCATCAGGGGAAACTAATGAATACAAATACTGTACTTAATGTATTTGTATTCATTTACTGCACCTATTTTGTTGGGGGTCACATTAAGTACTTTTTTTTCCTGCTTTCATGTCAGAAACAGTAAAGGTCACTGGAATGCAGCGTAACAGCTGTTGTAACGTACACACACACACTAAGCGATAAAGTTCCTGCTGAGTTGGTAATCACCTCCACACACAATGTATGTTCCTCACGGCGTGTTGAAACATGTCCTCACCAACCCAGACGCTCGCGGTGCTTTCTGGACAACATGACACGAGTCTCACGTCTTTTTGACATTCTTGATCGGGCTTTGAATCATGGGGGGCATTTGCGGCCTGCGGTTCATTTTTTAATGGCCCGCAGCACAATCCAAAAATACTATGAAAAAAACAACAAAATCATTTAATAAAAGAGCAAACAAGTGAACTCTAATGTGTAAAATTTGCAATGTTGACTTTAATAACATGTAACTGCCATGCAGGATGTTTTATTAAAAACTGTCATTACTCAGAAAAATAATAATAAATCAAACTTAATAATGTTGTGAATTATTTACCTATTCAAGGCTCCAATTACTTCACATCAAATATTCAGCTTTAATATGTTTTGGGGCGGAAATATTTCATGTTTTGCGTTTTTGTCATATAAAAACATTAGCAAAAATGGCATAAAACAAACAAATTAAAAAAAACATAAAATACTTATCGATAGATCTAAACTTGATCTAGAGCAGGGATGTCAAAGTCAAGGCATGCCTGTTATGTTGTGCTGAGTTCATCAAAATTAATAATGAATATGTTTCCTAAATAAACTGCCAATAGAAGTAAAGTGCAAATGAAAACACAGCTTCATCACTTTAGTCATATTTTTTTGCGCTTAAGAAAGTTCTCTATGACTTTAGCTCCAAATGTCTTCTGTTTGGTTGATATTGGCATCACTGCCACAAGTGGTGGAAAAGTGTATTACAACTGAGTACAACTGCGGCTTATACAGCCACAGCTGAGAAACAAACATTTTACGGTTAATGTTATGGTTAAGAAACATTGGGCATCTAGGTAATGTTGCAATTCTCAATGCCAACATAGTAGCTGAATCAAAAAAGTCTCCAACCGAAGTTGAATTAGGCTCCACATTCCTACAAATGTGCTAGCTTGATGCTACTATACATTACCATGAATTGATTAACGTGGACCCCGACTTAAACAATTTGAAAAACGTATTCGGGTGTTACCATTCAGTGGTCAATTGTACAGAATATGTACTTTACTGTGCAATCTACTAATAAAAGTTTCAATCAATCAATTTCAATCAAAGGCTTTTTGACATGCTACTGATTAGCATGTTAGCCTTCAACTCTAAAGTGTCTTTCAGAATTAAATTTTTTTTTTTTTTATGTTAGCATGTTAGCATTCAACTGTAAATTGTCTTTCGTAATTAGGATTGTTTATCTTTTCAAATTAGGGTGTTTTAAATATATATATATATATATATATATATATATATATATATATATATATATATATATATATATATATATATATATATATATATATATATATATATATATATATATATATATATATATATACATATGTCTTGATTGGATTATCCAGAGAATAGTGCTCGATACCGTGGTAGAGCGCAATATGTAGGTGTGGGAAAAAATCACAAGACTACTTCATCTCTACAGATCTGTTTCATGAGGGGTTCCCTCAATCATCAGGAGATTTCCTGATGATTGAGGGAACCCCTCATGAAACAGATCTGTAGAGATGAAGTAGTCTTGTGATTTTTTCCCACACCTACATATATATATATATATATATATATATATATATATATATATATATATATCCATCCATCCATCCATTTTTCTACTGCTTATTCCCTTTTGGGATTGCGGGGGTCGCTGGCGCCTATATATATATTCCTCGCGCAATAATTGACTGAAAGAGCGCTCACTTGGCGCGTGCTCGCCCAACATGGACATGTTATAGATAGGAAAATGCAATTTTAGGCAATATGATTTGCCTGAGTGGCTAGGAGACACTGGGAGTAACAAGTGGTAGAAATGGATTACAAAGGAGAGAATTTTTAAAAATAATAATAAAAAAATGTAAATAATTTTATTTTGTTTTATTTTATTTTTTAACTTGGGACTTCCCGCGGGACAGATTTTGGGGAGTCCTGGTCTTGAAAATGAAAAATATCAAAATGGCCCCCGAACACTTAGATTTTTTTAGTGCGTTAAAATGTACACACACATACAGACTGTTGTTGGACGGCAGTAGTCCGAAATAAGCATTAGTGTTTTATAAGTTGATACAATGCAGTTCCCACAGGACTGCAATCTATTCGTGGCAGCGTGGTGCACCTTTTTGTTTTTTTAAACAAGCTGCTCAGCTCATTGTGGCGTAAAAGACACAAGACACGTGTACTCCTTTCCGTGCCAGCCCTCCATTATCCCCACCTGTGGAATTTGTGGCTTCCTTTTGCGAGAGGAAGCGTCGATGACAGGGAGCGGCGTCCTCCAAAGTAGAGCATGGGGCGTTTAACCGTCATCCCTGTGGGAGGTCAGTGGTGATAAATGCGCCGTGTCTCCCTTTTCGCAGCCAGCTCCGGTGCCCGGGGTGAGTCTGCCTCCGTGAGGACGTACTCCTGCTGAGGTGAGCATCACCTGCTCATTAAGACCAGCACACCTCTCCCGTTGTTGTTGACGTCTGTCCTTCCGTAGGGCGCCACCGACCATGCCGACACCCTCGGAGGGAGCATCCCAACACTTCAAGTCTGCAATAACACGCATGGACGGGAACGGGATGAAGCCATGAATGTGTCCTCCCAGCTGGAAGGTACATCAGATGTTCTTTGTGGACCAGCTAACGTGTCTTCATTTCTTCTCTTCAACTAGTCTTTGTTGGCCAACAAGAAGAGGACGTAAACCAGTCAGAGTGACAAAGCGAGGCTCCATTGTGACGCGAGCAGTAAAACATGGCCGACACCGAGCCTCAAACCACATCACAGGGACACTCGTCGTCCTTTTGTCTTGAAAGCCGATACGCCCAGGAAGCCCTTTTTCGAGGCAGACCATAATAATAGGCATCAAATGCTCCGTGGGGGCAGGGGCAGGGGGGTTCAACCTTCTTGTGGCAAAACGTATCTACAAATTGGAGGTAACTCTGCAAACTGTAAAGCCTAAAGTATCGGGACACAAATTGGCCGACAAACTCGCAGCAGCGTCCAAAAAACAAAAAACACATGCAAATGATAATTACTGCAACTTCAAAAATCCTGCATGATCAAAAACACAAATGCCAAAAACAACCAAACTGTCGTTTTTTTTTTACAGAATATTCTACACATTTTTTACCTAAATTAGGCATAAAAAATGTTGAAATGCTATAGCAGTATGGCCCACTAGATAAGACCGAACCAATCAGAACGTGCTGTTCAGTATCATTGTGAAACTGACTAAAGGGCGTTCAAAAAATTTAGAAGGTCTTAAAAACATGCTTTTATGCTATAAAAATGTTCCATTTATAGTTAATGATTCATACTTTGCATGAATTAATACTCCACAGTCTGGCCTGAAACCAATTAACATCAATAAACAAAGAGCGACTACTATAAGAGGAATGCTGCAAGTTACCAAGAATACCGGGAAGTTAGAAATGCTACCAGGAAGTTAGCAACCTTACCAGGAAGTTAGCAATGCTATCAGGAAGTTAGCAATGTTGCTGTCACGCCAAATTTCTTCCCCCCTACAAAAACCTTCCCCCCCACCCCATTTACTTCCGGGGTCACGTTTCCTCTTACATCAGGAATATCCTCAAGTTAATTTGTCCGATTAATACGCTATATTATAAAAATATAACGCTATATTCTGAAAATACAGACATTTTGTTAAAGCTATATTATAAAAATATAACGCTATATTATAAAAATATAACGCTATATTATGAAAATACAGACGTTTTGTTAACGCTATATTATAAAAAATAAAAAAATATTTAAAAAACAAGTTACAAACACAAGCTATGGGATGACGTTAGAGGAAACGTGACCCCGGAAGTAAATGAGGGGGAAGGCTTTTTTAAATTTTTTTGTAATATATCGTTAACAAAACGTCTGTATTTCTATAATATAGCGTTATATTTTTATAACATAGCGTTAACAAAACGTCTGTATTAATCGGACAAATTAACTTGAGGATATTCCTGACGTAAGAGGAAACATGACCCCGGAAGTAAATGGGGGGTTAGGTTTTTGTAGAGGGGAAGAAATTTGGCGTGATACTACCAAGAAGTTATCAATGCTACCAGGAAGTTAGTACCGTTACCAGGAAGTTTGCAAAACTATCAGGAAGTTAGCTAGGCTACCAGAAAGTTAGGTAGCCGGAATAATGAATTGTGATTGTTTTTATGATAATTTATTTTTGTATTTTACGAGTTTTTTATTCGAATTATGGTTACTTTCATTGTTATTTATTTTTTTATTTGTGCCGTCTTGTACTGTAATTTGCTGTAAAATACTCTGAATTGCCTTGTGTACGTAGTGTGCTCTATAAATAAACTTGCCTTGCCTTGCTTAGGCTACCAGGAAGTTAGCCAAGCTACCAGGAAGTTAGCCAGGCTACCAGGAAGATAGCTAGGCTACCTGGGAAACCAGACCTTGAAAGACATGAGATGAATGACCATAAAAAAGTTGGCAGAATGAAAAGGTACAATTTTGATTATGTTGGTTGGGATATATATGTCTGCTGATCCATAGTAGCCTAGCTCACTTTGGTTTTTGTTCTGGGAACTCGCAGTATCTCTTTCAAATGTGTCACATGTGTTTGATCTGTTTTTGGCATTTGTAGCATTTTTTTCCGCACGTTTTTCATCATGTAGCGTTTTTGTGTTTCCAGCCTTTTTATAGTGTTTGGGTTTATATGATTTCTGTATTTGGAGTGTTTGCTTCTTAGGGCCACTGTTAATAATAAATCAATCAGTAGGAGGACTTTGGTTATGTTCACACTGCAGGTCAATACAGGTCATCTTTGTTGCCCACTTTTTTTCCAAATCCAACTCAGGCTTCTTTTGTATGTGGAAATAAATTAGATTTTATATCCAGCCTATACGTACAGGGTGCGTTCATCTGACGCGTGCCATCAAAAAGCAACAAATGTCATAATTCTGGTGGGAAGGGCTAATTTTTTACAAATTTGAAAGGGGGAGCTGGAGAGCCAATGTAAAAGGCCTACTGAAACCCACTACTACCGACCACGCAGTCTGATAGTTTATATATCATTGATGAAATATTAACATTGCAACACATGCCAATACGGCCTTTTTAGTTGACTAAATTACAATTTTAAATTTCCCGTGGAGTTTCTTGTTGAAAACGTTGCGGAATGATGATGCGTATGTTGACGCGTGCGTTGGAGGGGACTCCTTCACTATCAATATCCTCAGCCACGAATCTTTCATCCTCGCTCAAATCAATAGGGAAATTGTTGTTTTCTCAGTCCGAATAGCTCTTGCTGCTGCAGGCTCCCATTAGAAACAATGTGAGAATGTGAGGAGCCCTCACACCGGTGACGTCATCGTCTGCTACTTCCGGTAAAGGCAAGGCTTTTTTAATAGCGACCAAAAGTTGCAAACTTTATCGTCCATGTTCTCTACTAAATCCTTTCAGCAAAAATATGGCTATATCGCGAAATGATCAAGTATGACACATAGAATGTACGTGCTATCCCCGTTTAGATAAAAAAAAACCTCATTTCAGTAGGCCTTTGAAATGTCACCATACCTGACATTCCTGCACTTTGATGAGTTATTGTGCATGTTAATGGCCTCAAAAAGGTGTCAAAATGGATAGAAAAATAATAATTGAAGCTGAACAGCGTTGATAGAGCCCTTGCACTCTCGTGCCAGTTGGGGTTCACGTGAGTCAGCGGGTACGCATGACGCACATACTTGCCAACCCTCCCGAATTTTCCGGAAGACTCACGAATTTCAGTGCCTCTCCCGAAAATCCCCCGGGACAACCATTCGCCCGAATTTCTCCGATTTCTCTTCCAGGTTCATGCGGAATTGAGTGAGGACAGCCTGAATTGAGTGAGGACAGCCTGTAGTCACGTCCGCCTTTCCTCCATTTAGCAGCGTGCCGGCCCAGTCACGTTATAACATCTACGGATTTTGGAGAGCACATAACTGTACACACAACAAGAAGTAGACGAAGCAGAAGAACGAAGAAGAAACAGTCATGGCGATGACGAGTAAGAAGAAGTACACTTGCAAGTTCCAAAATGATTGGAAACAAGAATTTCAGTTCATCCAGGACAGCTCAAAGGGGAAGGAGTATGCTGCCTGCAAATTTTGTATGTCAGACTTCTCCATTGATCATGGTGGCCAAATGCATATAGTCACTCATGAACGGTACATAAATATATAAGAAATACTTGAATTTCAGTGAATTCTAGCTATAAATATACTCCTCCCCCTTTTACCCCGGATCCGCCCACCCTGACCCCGCCCACCTAAACACCCCCCACCCCCCCTCATCTCCTGAATTCGGAGGTCTCAAGGTTGGCAAGTATGATGACGCATACGGCCTAATGTTAACATGCTAACCAATACCATGTTTCAAGTACCAGGTTATACTGTATGACTTTGAGGTGTATGGCTACAAAATTGGCTAAAAAAGTAAGCAATATCATGTTAGCATGCTACTGTTAACATCTTAACAGTAGCATGCTAACAGTTAGCATGTGTCAAGTACCAAGTTATACGACTCTGATGTGTACGGGTTTAAAATTGGCAAAAAACAAGTTAGCATGAGAATGTGTGAATGTTGTCTGTCTATCTGTGTTGGCCCTGCGATGAGGTGGCGACTTGTCCAGGGTGTACCCCGCCTACCACCCGAATGCAGCTGAGATAGGCTCCAGCACCCCTCGCGACTCCGAAAGGGACAAGCGGTAGAAGATGGATGGATGCTAGTGTCAGCATTTTAACAGCAACTGTCAATTCCCAGATTGTATGACTGTGGGGTATTTTGCTAAAAAAAATGGTTAGGATGCTATTGTTAGCATGCATGCTATTGTTAGCGTGCTAACAGTTAGCATGTGTCAGGTACAAATTTATATGATTCTGAGGTGTACGGTTTTAAAATTGGCTTACAGTTAGCACATGCCAATGCTCCCAATGCCCAGACCCACCATCAAACATTCCGGAAAGATCGCGTAAGGGGGGCGATATTGGTGTTGATATCAAGGCTTAGGTGTGGCTGATTACAAAAAATAACTACTATGTACTGCAAAAGAAGGCACTCAAAAACTGATGACTTTTTTTTTTTTTTTTTACAGTACATACAATTACACAATGCTCAAATAAATAAATATGAAGTAAATTATTAATAAATATGTTTAACTAAACTGTCGATAACATTTAAGTAAAAAGGAAAGTACAGCTACACACTTTAAGTCATAATTTTTGCACTTAAGAAACATATCCATTACTTTAGCGCCAGACTTACTCTATTTGTTCAGGATTGTCATTACTGCCACAAGTGGTGGCAAAGTGTATTACAACTGAGTACTGCCGGGCCCATACGAACCACAAGAGAAACGCACATATTTTGGCGGCCCTCTAGGGGGCACTTGCAGCCCAACAAAGGTTCAGAAACAGTTTCCTGTGCTAAATAATTCGGTAAAGAAGATGTTGACTCTGTTTGCACAAAATTCTGTCTACTTCCACAGATTCAGGGAGTTTTATTTAATAATTTTTATATTGTGAATGACGACATAAAAACATTGGATGTAACAAAAAGTGTGTTTATTTCATTCAATTTAGTATGTTTATGAATAAATATACATTTGTATTTAAATTTAATAATATTTATTAATTATATATATATATATATATAATATATATATATATATATATATATATACATACATATAAATATTTTTTTTATGATTATTATTATTATTATGTGAATTAGGCATAATATCCTGCAGTGTGAATTCAGCCTTACAGTCAGTGGTCCCTCAAAACCTATTCTTTATCCTCTAAAATATTTTGGACAGTTGTATGCAGGGCCGCCCTTCTCTACACGCTGTAGGGCCCAGTGATCTTTTGGGGCCCCTTTTGCGTCAATAGGCGCATGTCAAATGTTAATTAGTGAATGACATAGCACTTCATATGACATTTTACCACAAACCTATTCCTAGCCCCTTCCTGTTCCGTCACTGATGAGGGGGAGGAGTTTGGTGAAAGGTAGCAGCAGGTGTTTTTGCTGAAAGCAAACACTTCTTAAAGGAACATGAGGCTGCATGAGGACTGAGGAATGATGAGAGGACACATACACATACACCACACCACACACACAGACACACACCCACAAGCCATAAGAGCTTTCTCAGTGGCGATGATGATGAGGCCGAGGACAAAACAGAACTTTGAGCCTCCATGTTTACGATGCATGTCTTAAAAGAAAAACCACAATGAACTTTTTCTTTGTCGTGGTAAAGATAATGATTAAAGAAAAAAATATTTATCTGTATGATACTGATCTGTGATCTACAAGGGGGGGAGAGGGTGTTCAATTTGTAAAATGTGTGGATTTTTTTCAGTTGTAATTTTTATTTTTTACGATGATACATTTATTTTCCTGAGGTATGTGTCGGATAAATGTACACGCCCCTTGCCCCTCTTCGACGCCCGCTTTATCCTGAGCTTGTTGTAAAAACAAAAAACGTGTCCATACGGAGAAACATTCTTTCCAGTTGCGCGGTTGTACGTGTGTGTGTGTGTGTGTGTGTGAATATGTGTGTGTGTACATTTTGACAACACGTTGTGTAAAAATGATCGTTATGGCTCTCTTGGTCGTTATACAAAATGAAGATATCCTATGGAAAAGTAACAAATTCATTAAAAAGATGATGTAAAAAAAAAAAAAGAAGAAAATAAATAAAATAAGCAATCCATGTGGATCTGCTCATCATCTCAAACTGCTCTCACTTCTTATTGATTATCACGGTTGTGAATCTTTGGGCACCTAACGATTCACTCGGATTCAGCTTCCTGGAGTGACTATTTGATTCCGAATCAATTCTCTATTCAAACCGATTCTCAATGTATTATTTGGTATATACATCATAATGAAACTTTTTCAGAACAGGTTACAGGTTAGAAAAGCTCCTTCTGGTTGCTTACAATCATTAAAAATATGTATTTTTTTATGTAAAATGTTATTTTTATGTTTGAAATAATTTTTGGGGGGGAAAATCATGAATTCATTTAGAATCGGTATGAATAAGAATCTACAAATGAACATAAAACAATCACTTACTGTAGAATGTCTGCTCTCAATAAGATGCTGACTGATGGGATGTTTATGTCTTTCAGCATAATTCAACTGAGGTAAAAAAGATGGGAGCAAACGATCGTCTTTTCGTGAGCTTGCAGCGATGTCTTGGGTCTAAAGGGAATGTCAAAGTTGACCAACTTCTCAGTTTATGGCCTAAAAACGTATTTTTAAGAACTGATTGTTATAAAGAAATGTTTAAAAACATTTGTATTTATATATCTTTGTGTATATATATATTTATATGTGTATATATATATATATGGATGTGTATACATTTATACATATGTGTGGAAAATATATATATGTGTGTGTGTGTATATGTTTATATGTATGTGTGCATATATATACATATATATATATATATATACATATATATATTTGATTTAGAATCAGGATGACTAAGAATTGCAATTGTATACATATATGTATATAAAAACAAACATATATATGTACTATGTTTGTCAAATATAAAACATCTAAGAAACATTTTTGTGTGTGTATATATATGTATGTATATATATATATACATGTGTATATATACACATATATACAAACATATATATGTATATATGTACAGTGAAGAAAAAAAGTACTTAAACACCCTGCTATTTTGCAAGTTCTCCCACCTAGAAATCATGGAGGGGTCTGAAGTTTTCACGGGAGGTGCATGTCCACTCTATGAGAGATAACCTAAAAAGAAAAATCCAGAAATCACAATCAATGATTTTTTTTAACAATATATTCGTGTGATACAGCTGAAAATAAGTATTTGAACACCGGTCTATCAGCTAGAATTCTGACTCTCGAAAACCTGTTAGTCCGCCTTTAAAAGTCCTCCTCCACTCCACTGTATTATCCTGAATCAGATGCACCTGAGTGAGGTCATTAGTTGCATAAAGACACCTGTCCACCCCATACAATCAGTAAGACCCAAACATTCAGCATGGCTAAGAGGAAGAGCTGTTCAAAGACACCAGAGACACAATTGTACAACTCCACAAGGATGGAAAGTGCTCTGGAGAAATTGCCAAGCAGCTTGGTGAAAAAAGGTCCACTGTTGGAGCAATCGTTAGAAAATGGAAGAAGCTAAACATGACTGTCAATCTCAATCGGAGTGGAGCCCCATGCAAGATATCACCTTGCGGGGTCTCGATGTTAAGAAAGGTGAGGAATCGGTCCAGGACTACACGGCAGGACTTGGTCAATGACCTGACAAGAGCCGGGACCACTGTTTCCATGGTCACTGTTGGTAATACACTAAGACATCATGGTTTGAAATCATGCATGGCACGGAAGGTTCCCCTGCTTAAACCAGGACATGTTAATGCCCGTCTTAAGTTTGCCAATGACCATTTGGATGATCCAGAGGAGTCATGGGAGAAAGTTTTGTGGACAGATGAGATCAAAATTGACATTTTTGTTCATAATTCCACTATGCGTGTTTGGAGGAAGAAGAATGATGCGGAGCATCCCAAGAACACCATCTCTTACTGTGAAGCATGGGGGTGGTAGCATCATGCTTTGGGGGTGTTTTTCTGCTCATGGGACATGACGACTGTACTGTATTAAGGAGAGGATGACTGCAGCCATGTATTGTGAGATTTTGGCCAAAAACCTCCTTCCCTCAGTCAGATCATTGAAGATGAGTCGTGGCTGGATCTTCCAACATGACAATGACCCAAAGCACACAGCCAGGAAAACCAAAAAGTGGCTTCGTTAGGACCATATCAAGTTTCTGGAGTGGCCTAGCCAGTCTCAGCTGAAAGTCTGGGTTACTCAGCGACAGCCCAGAAACCTGACTGATCTAGAGAAGATCTGTGTGGAGGAGTGGGCCAAAATCCCTCCTGCAGTCTGTGCAAACCTTGAGAAGAACTACAGGAAACATTTGACCTCTGTAATTGCAAACGAAGGCTACTCTACCAAATATTAATGTTGGTGTTCAAATACTTATTTTCAGCCGTATCACACAAATAAATTGTTAAAAAAAATCATCAGTGAGGGTTGGACTCCGCCAAGGCTGTCCTTTGTCACCGATTCTGTTCATAACTTTTATGGACAGAATTTCTAGGCGCAGTCAAGGCGTTGAGGGGCTCCGGTTTGGTGGCCGCAGGATTAGGTCTCTGCTTTTTGCAGATGATGTGGTCCTGATGGCTTCAACTGACCGGGATCTTCAGCTCTCACTGGATCGGTTTGCAGCCGAGTGTGAAGCGACTAGAATGATAATAAGCACCTCCAAGTCCGAGTCCATGGTTCTCGCCCGGAAAAGAATGGAGTGCCATCTCCGGGTTGGGGAGGAGACCCTGCCCCAAGTGGAGTAGTTCAAGTACCTAGGAGTCTTGTTCACGAGTGGGGGAAGAGTGGATCGTGAGATCGACAGCCGGATCGGTGCGGCGTCTTCAGTAATGCGGACGTTGTACCGATCCGTTGTGGTGAAGAAGGAGCTGAGCCGGAAGGCAAAGCTCTCAATTTACCGGTCGATCTACGTTCCCATCCTCACCTATGGTCATGAACTTTGGGTCATGACCGAAAGGATAAGATCACGGGTACAAGCGGCCGGAATGAGTTTCCTCCGCCGTGTGGCGGGGCTCTCCCTTAGAGATAGGGTGAGAAGCTCTGCCATTCGGGAGGAACTCAAAGTAAAGCCGCTGCTCCTCCACATCGAGAGGAGCCAGATGAGGTGGTTCGGGCATCTGGTCAGGATGCCACCCGAACGCCTCCCTATGGAGGTGTTTAGGGCATGTCCAACCGGTAGGAGGCCACGGGGAAGACCCAGGACACGTTGGGAAGACTATGTCTCCCGGCTGGCCTGGGAACGAGCTAGACAAAGTGGCTGGAGAAAGGGAAGTCTGGGTTTCCCTGCTTAGGCTGTTGCCCCCGTGACCCGACCTCGGATAAGCGGAAGAAGATGGATGGATGGATGGAAAAATCATAGATTGTGATTTCTGGACTTTTCTTTTTAGGTTATCTCTCATACAGTGGACATGCACCTACCGTGAAAATTTCAGACCCCTCCATGATTTCTAAGTAGGAGAACTTACAAAATAGCAGGGTGTTGAAATACCTATTTTCTTCACTGTATATACATATATTATTTTTTTGTTTTTAGGATTTTTAAAAATTAGGAATAGAATTAGAGTCGGGATGAATATGAATTGCAATTCGGATGTGAATCGTTTTTTGTGCACCTCTACTGACTATCACCTATTGACCGCAAACAAAAACATCTTTGTACGTACAAAGATCCTTTATTCCCACGTTTGGCAGGATGCTCAAACTTGCTGCTTCTGAGCTGGAATCTAAAAACATGCTCCAGCTCCAACATCAAAGGTGTGGCGTGGAGCACTACTGTGGACCTCCAGTTGGAGTCACCACTCTTCTATAAATATACAAGCTCCATACATACACGTATATCGTACATGGAGGAATATATTAATATCATGCGTACGTACTAATAACTTAGATGATGAAAGAGTAATCGTACAAAAAGAGTCTTTGAGGTTTTTGATTCTTTAGCCCCGCCCCCTCCTTGCCAAGACCTCCCTCCCCAGTATCTGATTGGCTCTCGACAGCAGCACGCACACGCAGGACGAGTTGATGCGGATCCACCTCCACCCCGTCCGGTTGTTGGCGTCCTTGGTGAGGGCGCGCACGAACGACGTCTTGTCCTTGCACTCGCTCACCCACTGCTTCTTGTCCACGCCCAAGCAGCCAGCGCCGGCCACGCCGGTGGGCTGTGACAGCGGCCCCTTGGCGCCCGGCGGGCGTCCGGCGGCGCTCTGCTGCTGCTCCGCCTGGCGGCACCGCGTCTCATAGAAGTACTGTTTGAGCGGCCCCGTCTGGGTCTGGATATCCTGCAAGATGGTGACCGTCTGGCCGTGCGAGTCGACGGCCGTCTTCTTGTCGGTAACCCAGACGCTCTCCGACTCGCACACCGACTTCTCCCCGCGCCGCCTGTCCATCAAATGCGAGCGCTTGTCCCTTCTGACGGGGCGGGCCGCGTCGGCCGTAAACCCCGAGGCGTTGGCCCATCTCAGGCCCCTGTCGATCGCCCGGTCCCCGTGACCCTCGATGAGCTCGTCGGGCTCCTCCGGCTCGTCCGAGTCCTCCTCCAGCAGGCCCGTCTCCAGCATGAGGAGCAGAGGCGGGTCCTCGGGCGGCGACCCCGAGGGTGAGAACACGACCCGTGGGTGCGCGTCCAGAAACATGTCGTCCCCTTCCAAGACGGTGTCCAGCGCAGTTCCTGGGCTCGCCCTCAGGGTGCCCTCAGCCGGTGTGGCCCCGTTCCTGAGCTGCTCCGAGGGAACAGTCGGCGCCCCTCGTCTGGAACTCCTGGGACCCGCAGCAGGACTTTCACCTATTTGGGTTTCCACCACAGAAGCTTGTGTGGGTCTGGAGTCCTGAAAGCTGTCCACCAGACTGAAGCGGTCTTGTTGGTGTCTGTTCTTTGGGAGACCTTTTTTCTCAGGAACCTCCAAACTGACCCTGGGGTCCAAACCTAAAGCTGTAAGGTTCCTGAGGTGTTCCCGGCTGTGGGTGGCGGCCATGTCGTCGTCGTCCTCTCTGAAGCCGGGCTCCACGCTGGCGGCGGCGGCGCTCCTGGACAAGGGCTTGTGAGGGAAGGGCAGAGCCGAGGCGATCACCATGGCAACCAGGGGAAGCCAGTGCATCACTCCCAAGACGTATCAGCTGGGAAGCCAAAGAGAGAGAAAAAAGATGGCGTTACTTTCCGCCCCGCAAACTCCACTTGATGCCATTAAGCTAAGTGGCAATCAAGACGCAAAAAAGGAGTTTTTTGTTTTACTGGAGGCCTGCATGCAGCTTTATGAGCTTTAACCGCTCAAGTATGGCCTAAAAGTCTTGGCACAACCTGTGGAAAAACTCTACCAAGTACCACAAGGTCGAAGATGGAACACACACACACACACACGTCTGAAGGGTTGACCTTCAAAAGCGAGACGTCTTGGAATGTGCGCTCCTCCTAAACTTTACACATGAAAGCTAGAGCAACCTTGAAAGAAAAAACAAAGTCTCAACAAACTTCTTTTAACATCAAAGGTTATTGGGATTGTTGCCTATCATTCAAAATCTGGACATTTTTCTCTTTTTTTACGCATTCTAATTTGTAAAATACGACTCGCACGAGACGGCTAATGGAAAAGCTAATATTGCAAATATATAACATACTCAGTGGCCTAGTGGTTAGAGCAGGGTTAGGGAACCTATGGCTCTATAGCCAGATGTGGCTCTTTTGATGACTGCATCTGGCTCTCAGATAAATATTAGCTGACATTGCTTAACACGATAAGTAATGAATAATTCCGCTGGTAATCACAGTGTTAAAAATAACGTTCAGAATATAAAGCATTCTCATGCATCTTAATCCATCAATCCGTTTTCTTCCACACCTGTTCATTTATGGTTAGAATTATTTTATGTATTATTAGTTAACTTCAGAATAACAATGTTATTAATAAGAATAAGAGACCTATTATACTCTTAAAAAGGTTGGTCTTACTTAAAATCGCACACATATAGTTGTATTCAGTGTTAGAAAAAATTGTACGGCTCTCACGGAAATACATTTTAAAATATTTGGCTTTTATGGCTCGCTCAGCCAAAAAGGTTCCCGACCCCTGGGTTAGAGTGTCCGCCCTTAGATTGGTAGGTCGTGAGTTCAAACCCCGGCCGAGTCATACCAAAGACTATAAAAATGGGACCCTTTACTTCCCTGCTTGGCACTCAGCATCAAGGGTTGGAATTGGGGGTTAAATCGCCAAAAATGATTCCCGCTGCTGCCCACTGCTCCCCTCACCTGATCAAGGGTGATGGATCGAATGCAGAGAATAATTTCGCCACATCTAGTATGTGTGTTACAATCATTGGTACTTTAACTTTTAACTTGCGCCCATAAAGCAAACTAAAGAAAACATCCAAAAACTGCCAACAATACTCCATTTACATCTGGTGACCTTTTTATATTACCAAGTTATTAGAAATAGTGTTATTATAAGAGCTAACGCCAAGGAACTACTTTCTGTGATCTGCATTGATCACAGAAAGCGAACTCGCTCATGCTGCTACATTGACATACTGAGCTACTGCATCGCCTCTGAGTTGGTGAAAGTAAATTCTAGACAATATATCGTGCCTCTCACCCGGATAGCAGAAAGTTGTGGTTATATACCGAGAAGTTGTCAACGGGGCAGTATAGCTCGGTTGGTAGAGCGGCCGTGCCAGCAACTTGAGGGTTGCAGGTTCGATCCCCGTTTCTGCCATCCTAGTCACTGCCGTTGTGTCCTTGGGCAAGACACTTTACCCACCTGCTCCCAGTGGCACCCACACTGGTTTGAATGTAAAAATTAGATATTGGGTTTCACTATGTAAAGGGCTTTGAGTCACTTTGAGAAAAGCGCTATATAAATATAATTCACTTCACTTCACAACTTTGACATCCAATTTAGACCTGGTGATGGCGAGAAAGACACAAGGACAACTTTTCAGCAACTTTTATTTTCAACCCTTTGTTCGTCTAAACGGGAAGATATAAACATCCCATCAGTCGGCATCCCAGTGAGAGCAGACATTGTACAGTAAGTCAGTGGTTCTCAACCTTTTTTCAGTGATGTACCCCCTGTGAACATTTTTTTAATTCAAGTACCCCCTAATCAGAGCAAAGCATTTTTGGTTGGAAAAAGAAGAGATAAAGAAGTAAAATACAGGACTATGTCATCAGTTACTGATTTATTAAATTGTATAACAGTGCAAAATATTGCTCATTTGTAGTGGTCTTTCTTGAACTATTTGGAAAAAAAAGATATCAAAATAACTAAAAACTTGTTGAAAAATAAACAAGTGATTCAAATATAAATACATTTTTTACACATAGAAGTAATCATCAACTTCAAATGCCTTCTTTGGGGAATGTAATAGAGATCCATCTGGATTCATGAACTTAATTCTAAACATTTCTTAACAAAAATAGAAATCTTTAACATCAATATTTATGGAACATGTCCACAAAAATGATTATTGCATTGTTGCATTTCTTTTCACAGTTTATGAACTTACATTCATATTTTGTTAAAGTATCATTCAATAAATATATTTATAAAGGATTTTAGAATTGTTGCTATTTTTAGAATATTTAAAAAAAATCTCATGTACCCCTTGGCATGCCTCCAAGTACCCCCGGGGGTACACGTACCCCCATTTGAGAACCACTGCAGTAAGTGATTGTTTTATGTTTGTTGTCTCTCATGAAGTCTGCATGATTAGTAGTGTTGTTGTTGAAGGGAAAAGCGAACGTTGTGACGCCGCCTTATGCTTAAAATTATAAAAAAATATGCAAATATTACATGTTATTATGAATGCTACTACATTACATATGTACTTACAGCATGTATATACAACGTTAATGGTGGTTTTAGGATGTTTTTTAGAGCGCTTTAGGCAGAATAAAGCCACTCACTTTAGCTGACTTTTGCTAATGTTTATTTATGATTTAGAATGCATAAAAAAAGAGAAACTCATGTGCTCTTGTCTCACACAAGGATTGTGAATGATAGGCCAAAAAAAAAAGTACTGTTCCCCTTTTAAGATAGGAATTTATTTCAACCATTTTATGGTATCAATGCAAGCCTGCCAGAATCATGACACCACCCGTCTGTCCATCATCCAGCGCGAGCCATGTTGTAGTCTGATACCTAACAAAAATTAAACAATGATGACACAACACTTGTTTTCACACACTCTAGTCAATAAGTGGTTCAAATAATCACCAAATGCATCTTTCGCTAAGATAAACACACCACACCTCTAATAAAGGCCTCCCTCAAACAATAACAGGTGCTGCCAATAGGGAGCTCTTATTAAATTATTCAATGTTTACATTACTTAAATCAGGGTTATTTATACACATAAAAACACACACACATACACACACACACACACACATATATATGCACATATATATATGTATATATATATAAATGTATGTATATGTGTGTGTATATATGTGTGTATATATATATATGTGTATGTACGTGTATATATGTATATATACATGTGTATATATATACATATATATGTGGTGTGTGTGTATATATATATATGTGTATATATGTATATATACATGTGTATATATATACATATATATGTATATATGTGGTGTGTGTGTATATATATATATATATATATATATATATACGCATATACATATATATGTATATATACGTGTGTATATATACACACGTATATACTGTATGTATCTATACGTATATATGTATATATACGTATTTGTAAGTGTATATATATATATATATATATATATATATACTGGTATATATAATTAATAAAATTGGTTCTCGGACCTAAAGTTTTTTAATCAATCAGAAATATCAAGCAGCTAAAATGCCCCAAACATGGATAAGTGTGGAGAGTGAAGTGAAGTGAATTATATTTATATAGCGCTTTTCTCTATTGACTCAAAGCATTTTGCATAGTGAAATCCATTATCTAAGCTACATTTAAACCAGTGTGGGTGGCACGGGAGCAGATGGGTGAAGTATCTTGCCGAAGGACACAACGGCATTGACTACGATGGCGGAAGTGGGAATTGAACCTGGAAGTTGCTGGCACGTCTGCCCTAACAACTGAGCCACACTGCCGCATATTTTCCATTATGCTTTGTGGATGAGATTTAGAAATGTTTCTGGTGATTGGAAGTTTTTAGAATATCCACAAAGTTCAGTGACCATGCCTGTTCACATTATGTGTTGGTTGGATTTTTTCTTTTTTTGCAACATGACTAGGGAAGGTTGTTTGCATTGGGTCATATAAATAAATGCTGCGTATTTAGCACATAATAAAAGGTCACTGACCTGGACAAACTCATGTTATCCCCTACATGGCGACAAAATAGCAGCATCTAAATGTTAGACTATTAAAATTAATTTTATCTCCGTGTGGACAAGATTCCTTATTATGACGTCTTGTAGGCCAATTTGAGGACGTTGGCAGGCCAAATTTGGCCCGCAGGCTGTGGTTTGGACACCCCTGATTTAAATGTTTCCACGCACTACCATATTGAAAGATTTTGATATTTTCATTTTGTCAACAGGCTAAAAACATTCCAACTTTGATATGAACAGCATTGTGTTGCAGATGACAACGTCCAGTCTACGTATTGTTTATACAGTAATAGTTTTATAAGTATCACCATTTGTTGTTTTCTTGTTTAGTAGTATTTTTAAGAAAGTACCACGGGCAAATAAACAAGTTACAGGCAGCAAATAGCCCCCACTTTGGACAACCTCTGATTTAATTAGCGACCGACACGGCAACACAACTTTAACACAACACGCACACGCCACCTGCGCAGCAGATGTGGCATCTGTAAAGCCCAAGTGTGAGGAGTTAAAAAGAGAAAGTTCTGCAAAAAGTCACTAAACATTTCAACCTGAGAGGGATTATTAGAAAAGAAGATGTTAGTTGACAAGAAGAGGCGCCCCGGCAACGACAATGCAGTGGTGTCCGAATGTTTCCCATTTAAAAATAAAAGCATGCGGGGGCCATTTTGATATTTTTCATTTTCAAAACCAATACAATTCATTGCAGAAGGCCGATTACCGGCGGTGATATTTGGCATTTGGACGTATATCGTATCGGCCTCTTTTACAGTATATACACATATAATGCCACAATTTAAAAAATAAATAATTAGTCCACTAGATATTTGCCCTGTTTGTTAAAAATTTGCCTTTTTTCACTGCAGCGCTTAAATATATAAACTGCTGTAAAATTGAGTAGATGACAAGTTATTATGATGTCGAGAAATGCTATATTTTTTACCAATTTTCACAGGAGATTTGCCACATTTTAAAATGCAAATATTGATGCTCTTAGACACACGTAATAAAAGTGTTTGTGAAATTAACCATAACATTAGCGCCACAAAAAACATTATACTGGTCCCACTTTTCCTAAAAAACAACTTAAAGGCCTACTGAAATGAGATTTTCTTATTGGTCATACTTGATCATTTCGCGATATTGCCATATTTTTGCTGTAAGGATTTAGTAAAGAGGCTTCACGGTGGCAGAGGGGTTAGTGCGTCTGCCTCACAATACGAAGTTCCTGCAGTCCTGGGTTCAAATCCAGGCTCGGGATCTTTCTGTGTGGAGTTTGCATGTTCTCCCCGTGAATGCGTGGGTTCCCTCCGGTACTCCGGCTTCCTCCCACTTCCAAAGACATGCACCTGGGGATAGGTTGATTGGCAACACTAAATTGGCCCTAGTGTGTGAATGTGAGTGTGAATGTTGTCTGTCTATCTGTGTTGGCCCTGCGATGAGGTGGCGACTTGTCCAGGGTGTACCCTGCCTTCCGCCCGATTGTAGCTGAGATAGGCGCCAGCGCCCCCCGCGACCCCGAAAGGGAATAAGCGGTAGAAAATGGATGGATGGATGGATTTAGTAAAGAACATCGACGATAAAGTTTGCAACTTTTGGTCGCTAATAAAAAAGCCTGGCCTTTACCTCACATTGTTTATAATGGGAGCCTCCAGCAGCAAAAGCTATTCGGAACGAGAAAACGAAAATTTCCCCATTAATTTGAGCGAGGATGAAAAATTTGTGGCTGAGGATATTGATAGCGAAGGACTAGAACAATAATAACATTTATAAAAAAAAAGGCGATTGCATTGGGACCGATTCAGATGTTTTTAGACACATTTACTAGGATAATTCTGGGAAATCCCTTATCTTTCTATTGTGTTGCTAGTGTTTTAGTGAGTTAAATAGTACCTGATAGTCGGAGGGGTGTGTCCACGGGTGTGTTGACGCCAGTGTCTGAGGGAAGTCACGGCAGCTGCATGGACGGCGCAAGCTCCGCATATCTCCGGCATGAAGCGACTTTTTACCACAATTTTCTCACCGAAACCTGCCGGTTGACAAGTGGTCGGGAACCATGTTCGCTTGACCGCTCTGATCCATAGTAAAGCTTCACCTCTGGGAATTTTAAACAAGGAAACACTGTGTGTTTGTGTGGCTAAAGGCAAAAGCTTCCCACCTCCATCTTTCTACTTTGACTTCTCCATTATTAATTGAACAAATTGCAAAAGATTCAGTAACACAGATGTCCAGAATACTGTGTAATTGCGCGATGAAAAGAGACGACTTTTAGCTGCAAGTGGTGCTGGCTAATATGTCCCCTCCAACCCGAAACGTCACGCGCACGCGTCATTATGCGCGTCATCATTCCGCGACGTTTTCAACAAGAAACTCCGCGGGAAATTTAAAATTGTAATTTAGTAAACTAAACCGGCCGTATTGGCATGTGTTGAATGTTAATATTTCATCATGGATATATAAACTATCAGACTGCGTGGTCGGTAGTAGTGGGTTTCAGTAGGCCTTTGAAGCTTTGTCCAGCTGTTAACTGACATATACTATTCATCTTTATATAACTTTTACTGCAAATGAATATCGGCTGCAAATATCGTATATCAGCCTTCTTGACTACTAATAATCGGTGTCAGTATCGGCCCTAAAAAAAAATTGGTCGATCTCTACAATATGTATTGCAAACATTAGGGCTTGCCTCAATTTGGTGACTGTCAAAGGTCCCGGGACCCAAAAGGGTCTCAGTATTTATACTGTTAAAAAATGTCATATATTAGTATGTTTTTCTTTCAATACTTAAAGAGGCACAAAATAACTTTTCAACCTTCATAAAATATTTTCATAACTTTTGGGATGATACATGGACTTACAACTAGTTGAATGACACCTCTGTCATGGCCTTAGGGGGTCTGTATCGCTTGCCGTGGCACTTAGCGACTTTGAGGAGGGTGGCAGGAACCCTGCCCAACCAAAAAACTCAAAATGTGCTGACTTGCTTTACGGCATTTGTTGCAAAGACGGAAGTCGATGCCAACGCCTACGTGCCGCAAGAAAACTAAAAGAAGAAGGCCTCGTTGCAATTACTGCTATCATGGCAGAAGCAAAACAACCAAAGAAACGAAAAGTTTTGTCAGGGGAAACAAAAAAGGATAAAGGGAGTTTACGCTGATAAAAGGACAGTCAAGATCAACATTGGCCCGGCTTTCACTTGCTGGCGTGATCTCAAAGATGACGAAATAATTTTTGGCTGTGTTCCTGCTAATAATGCTAATGTTAGGAAATTTGCTTGGTACCCATAAATAGTTCCACAATACTTCCTTTGAAAAAAACTCTCCTGCCGGTTTTTCTTTGCCTCAGACCTGCATCGTTCCCGATACATTCTTGGTAGTAGCATCATGTTTGTAGCGCAATCCAAAATAATTTCTTGATAGTGTCTGCTATTTAACATCGGCACCGCCATTAAAGACCTAATATTTGTGCCAATATTACAGCAAACATCATGTCAGTTTGACGCTAAATGTGCTAGTCATCATGAGAAATGTGGTCTTCCTTCTGGTAAAACACTACCGCTTTGGTCCACTAGTGCGGCCAAAATCGACCAAAACTAAAAGTTCTTAAGTGGGAATTTAAATCAATATTGGAACAGCATCACCTCACGGAAATGTGTCCTGTGAAAAACCGTCTGACTCCTAAAAACTAAAGTTCCTTGGGTGAATAATGTAAACTCACTACACCGGTACGTTTCAGCGCTTTCATGACGAGTTTACTGACAGATACAAGTAAGAACTTTACTCTATTTTATATTAGAAATGGCAACAGCGGAGGATGAATGTCCCAAAACAAGAAGATAGAGAAAAAAAATAGGCTTATCGACTATGGCGTCGGCGCGGATGTGCGCAATTTTTCAGGATTTACACAGATCCCAAATACAGAGCAGCAGGTACCAGAATGTAAGAAAAGTTGCTTTTGCATAATATTGCGAAACAAACTTACCTCATAATAATACTCCAATGTTTAATGCATCATTGAAGCGGTGCGGCTTCATAACTTACCAAAGTTGTACTAAAACATTTTGATAGATTTTTGAGCGCCGTGTGTAATGTTCTATATTTTCAATGGAAGATTTTAAATGTTGGTGTTGTTTACTTGAGTCATATTGCTATCATAGTGGAGCCTTCACTTATCTCTTATGTTTGACTGCCATCTACTGGTCACACTTATCATTAAATACATGATGAACTTCAGGTCTATCTGTTGCCGTAACGTTTTAAATTTTTACGCCCTCTTTCTTTTCTTCATAGAAAACCCTGTTTTTACGGAACAAAACACAAAATATGCAACATTTTCCAGAATTTTTTTTTTTAAGTGGAATATTTGATGTCAAGTAATTGCTCCCTTAAATAGGTACATAACTCATAGCATTGCTTTTGATTCATTATTATTTTTGCAACAAATCTGACAAAAATTCTCAGGGATCCAAAAGGGCACCAGTCAAAACATATATATATGGACTTACAACTAGTTGAATGACACCTCTGTCATGGCCTTAGGGGGTCTGTATCGCTTGCCGTGGCACTTAGCGACTTTGAGGAGGGTGGCAGGAACCCTGCCCAACCAAAAAACTCAAAATGTGCTGACTTGCTTCACGGCATTTGTTGCAAAGACAGAAGTCGATGCCAACGCCTACGTGCCGCCAGAAAACTAAAAGAAGAAGGCCTTGTTGCAATTACTGCTATTATGGCAGAAGCAAAACAACCAAAGAAACGAAAAGTTTTGTCTGGGGAAACAAAAACTTTGTATATATATATATATATATATATATATATAATCAATTATTACTATTTTTAGTTATAAGAATAAATAACTATGTGCTTTTACTGTCATCTAATGTCTACTTGTATGCGGTTTAAAACAAGTAAGACATCAATAACATTTTTGTTGAATAATTAAGAATTGATTAATTAATAATTATTGAAAATAAAACCAAAGTCACAGTTTTTTGCCGCAACTTTTTGAGAAGACTCTCGCGAGTTCAACTCAGGCCACGAGAGAAGGTAAGGAATAAGAAACGGTGGTAGGAAGATTTTAAGCTGCCTTGTGGGTCTTACAGTAACTGGCTGGTAAATCATATTTGTGTTCATTAAAAACAATAATTACATGTTTACATAATTCAAATGTGTCTGAAAAGGAGTAGGAAGAAGCAGAGTTGATGTAATCCTCTCTCTTCCATTTGTCCACTTCCCGTTGACTTTGTTTACTTCCTGTCTTTGACATGTTCAATAATAACAAGTTAAGGAAGGAGATTAATGATGAATATATCTTATAATGTGTAAATACATGCAGGATATTGACTGAGCAATAACATATTCAGTCAAGTCATTATCAAATCCTGCATAAATGATATTTGATACTGCAGTTCTCAGCTTTCTTCTTCAACCATGTACTTTGTAAACACCATATGTTGATAGTCACACCGACTCCTGCGGTATATATAGTACTGTAACTGCTGCTAGTACTTTGTACTAATGTAGTACTTAATAATGTAACTGACTTCTACTAGTACATTGTACTATATACTACTCTCACTGACTCCTACTAGTATATACTACTGTAACTGTAACTGCTGCCCGTACTTTGTACTAATGTAGTACTTAACAATGTAACTGACTCATACTAGTACTTTGTACCTCTGTAGTATACTGCTGTAACTGACTTCTACTAGTACACTGTACTACATAGTATTGTAATTGACACCTGCTAGTACTTTGTACCTCTGTATTATATACTATGGTAACCGACTCCTAATAGTACTTTGCACCTCCGTAGTATATACTACTGTCAATGACTTCTGCTAGTACACTGTACTACATACCACTACTACTAGTACTTTGTACCTCTGTAGTATATACTACGGTAATTGAGTCCTACTAATACTTTGTACTGTTGTACTGCATACTACTGTAACTGACTCCTATCAGTACATTGTACCTGTGTAGTATAAACTACGGTAATTGACTCCTACTAATACTTTTTATTGTTGTACTACATGCTATAGTAACTGACTCCATACTAGTACTTTGTACCAGTGTAGTATATAGTACGGTAACTGACTCCTACTAGTAGTTTGTACCTCTGTAGTACTGTAACTGACTTCCACCAGTACCCTGAATCATTGTAGTATATACTACTGCAACTGACTTCTAGTAGTACACTGTATTACTGTACTACATACTACAGTAACTGACTCCTACTACTAATTTGTACTGCTGTACTATGTACAACTGTAACTGACATTACGAACACTTTATAAGACTGTACTACATACTACTGTAACTGACTCTAACTAGTACTTTGTACCTGTGTAATATACACCACGGTAACTGACTTCTACTATTACTTTGTACTGCTGTACTACTGTAACTGACACTACTAAGACTTTGTACGACTGTACTACATACTACTGTAACTGACTCCTATTAGTACTTTGTATACACAACGGTAACTGACTTCTACTAGTACTTTGTACTGCTGTACTACATACTACTGTAACTGACACTACTAATAATTTGTACGACTGTACTACATACTACTGTAACTGACTCCTATCAGTACTTTGTATACACAATGGTAACTGACTTCTACTAGTACTTTGTACTGCTGTACTACAAACTACTGTAACTGACTCCTATCAGTACTTTTTTCCTGTGTAGTGTATACCAAGGTAATTGACTCCTACTAGTACTTGGTACTTCTGTACTACATACTACTGTAACTGACACTACTAACACTTTAT
This sequence comes from Nerophis ophidion, assembly GCF_033978795.1. Taxonomy (NCBI): domain Eukaryota; kingdom Metazoa; phylum Chordata; class Actinopteri; order Syngnathiformes; family Syngnathidae; genus Nerophis; species Nerophis ophidion. The sequence goes on from NC_084617.1 coordinate 21,251,913, forward strand.
ACTACTGTACCACATACTACTGTAACTGATTCCTACTAGTACTTTGTACTGCTGTACTACATACTACTGTAACTGACACTACTAATACTTTGTACCTGTTTAGTATACACCACGGTAACTGACTTCTACTAGTACTTTGTACTGCTGTACTACATACTACTGTAACTGACACTACTAATACTTTATACGACTGTACTACATACTACTGTAACTGACTCCTATCAGTACTTTGTATACTCAACGGTAACTGACTTGTACTAGTACTTTGTACTGCTCTACTACAAACTACTGTAACTGACTCCTACTAGTACTTTGTACTGCTGTACTACATACACCATCTGTGAGGTCATTCCGCTCCACATACTGACATACTCTCAAAGCTAACAAATATTTAGTTTCCTGCAGTGAAGACAACTAGTCACTGATGTACTTGCAACAGTATTCATACTTTGAGTACTTCCTAAATGTGGCGATAACGAGGGTACTTTGTTTGAACGTGTGTAGGAGGCGGCTACGCTTGTGAAAAGAAGTGGTGTCAAAGACTCCCTGCTGACAGGAGGACATCTTTCATGTGTGACATCACTGAGATAAGCTGGTGAGTCAAAGATGATTCAGGACGGGGCCACCCGTGACTCAAATGCCAGGCATCCACGCATGGCAGCACGATACCTCCGCCAGGGGGCGGGGGGGTAAGAGTTAAAGGAAGTGGAATGACGGGAATGTCAGTGATGGCAGCGTTTACTGGCTGGCTCCTTAAAGGTGAGGAAGAAAATACGTGTGTGTGTGTTTGTATACACAAAGGTTTTGTCAGTGTGTGTGTGAATCAGTGACAGAACAAAACCAAGAGTGGTGACAGGGCTTGAAGTCAGGACGACCCCACCCAGTAGAGGGTTACACCTTAAAGGAAAAGACCTGATCCATCATCCGGATCAATTGCTTAGTCACTGCTAATATTGCTAAGTCATCATTTATTGCAGTGGTGTCACACTCATTTTCATTGAGGGCCACATGGCAGTTATGGATTGATTGATTGATTGAACATTTTATTAGTAGATTGCACAGTTCAGTACATATTCCGTATAATTGACCACTAAATGGTAACACCCGAATAAGTTTTTCAGCTTGTTTAAGTCGGGGTCCACGTTAATCAATTCATGGTAAATTCATGACAGCCTTCAGAGGGCCGTTTGTAACAGTGAATAATACATGAATATAAATTGCCTCATGATATCATTACACAATTATCAAGTAAATATATATGTACATTTTTCACTTATTCTGTAGATTTTACAGTGAAAAAAACTGACGGCTCGGTTGCCAATTTTTTTTTTTACATAAAATGTACAATGTTCTTTTTTGCAGAATATAAATAGAAAATGGAAAAAAAACAGTACGAGAGTTTTACTGTAAAACCTATGGTTGTTGTTTTTACAGTGTATTATTGCAAATAGATAAACAATATCACAATTTTAAAAAAATTTTTTTTATGGTAACATTTTGCCAACTGAGCTACCTTTTTTTGCTCTGTAAAAAAGACTTAGACTTAGACATTAGACTTAGACTCAGACAAACTTTAATGATCCACAAGGGAAATTGTCCAAAAACACTTTATGGTGCAGAATTTGATGGATAACTTTATATATATATATATATATATATATATATATATATATATATATATATATATATATATATATATATATATATATATATGTGAGTGTATATATACACGTGTGTGTATGTATATGTATACATACATATATATGTATATATATATATACATATATGTGTGTGTATATATGTGTATATATTTTTTTGATATACAGTATATATACACGTTTGTGTGTGTATGTATATATATATATATATATATTTATATATATATATATATATATATATATATATATATATATATATATATATATATATTTATATATATATATATATATATATATATATATATATATATATATATAGTGTGTGTGTATATATATATATTCTTTGTATACAGTATATTATCTCTCTCTCTCTCTCTCTCTCTCTCTATATATATATATATATATATATATATATATACTGGACAAAAATATAAATGCAACACTTTTGGTTTTTCCCCCCATTTTTCTTGAGTTGAACTCGGAAGGTTTGAAACTTTTACCATATACACAAAATACCTTGTCCTCTCAGATCTGTCTAAATCTGTGTTAGTGAGCATTTCGTCTTAGCCAAGATAATCCATCCCACCTCACAGGTGTGGCATATCAGGATGGTGATTAAACAGCATGGTTATTGCACAAGTGTGCCTGAGGCTGCCCACAATAAAAGGCCACGCTGAAATGTGAAGTTTTGCTGTATTGGGGGTCTGGGGGGGGGGGGGGGGGGGGAGCAGTTAGTATCAAATAGGACCACCATTTGCAACACATCTCCCTTCACATAGAGTGATCAGGTTGTTGATTGTGGACTGTGGAATGTTGGTCCACTCCTCTTCAATGGCTGTGCCAAGTTGCTGGATATTGGCGGGAAGTGGAACACGCTGTCATGTACGCCGATCCACAGCATACCAAACATGCTCAATGGCTGACATGTTCCCTGAGTATGCTGGCCATGCAAGAACTGGGATCTTTTCAGCTTCCAGGAATTGTGTACAGATCCTTGCAACATGGACCATACATAGTCATGCTGCAACATGAGGTGATGGTCTCAGGTGAATGGCCCAACAATGGGTCTCTGGATCTCATCACGTTATCTCTGTGCATTCAAAATGCCATCAATAAAATGCACCTGTGTTCGTTGTCCATAACATATGCCTGTCCACAATGGGATTCTCCTTTCACAACGCTGACATCAGCAAAACGCTCTCCAACACGACGTCACGCACCCTGTCTGCCATCTGCCCTGAAAAGTGATAACTGGGATTCATCCGTGAAGAGAAGCCCTCTCCAACGTGCCAGATGCCATCGAATATGAGCATTTGCCCACTCAAGTCGGTTAGGACGACAAACTGCAGTCAGGTCGAGACCCAGATGAGGACGATGAGCATGCAGATGCGCTTCTTTGAGTTTCTCACAGTTTGTGCAGAAAGTCCTTAATTTTACAAACTAATTGTTGCACCAGGTGTCCAAGTGGCTGGTCTCAGACGATCGTGGAGGTGCACCTGCTTGATGGGGAGATCCTGGGCTTGTGTTGTTACATGTGGTTTGCGATTGTGAGGCCGGGTGGATGTTCTGCCAAATTCTCTGAAACGCCTTTGGAGAAGACTTATGGTAGATAAATAAACATTCAATTCACGGGCAACAGCTCTGGTGTACACTCCTGCAGTCAGCATGCCAACTGCACGCTCCCTCAAAACCTGCAACATCTGTAGCATTGTGCTGTGTGCAAAATCTGCCCATTTCAGAGTGGCCTTTTATTGTGGGCAGCCTAAGGCACACCTGTGCAATAATCATGTTGTTTAATCAGCATCCTGATATGCCCACCACACCTGTGAGGTGGGATGGATTATCTTGGTAAAGAAGAAATACTCACTAACACAGATTTAGACAGAATTGTGAACAATATTTGAGAGAAAGAGGTCTTTTGTGTATATAGTAAAAGTTTTAGATATTTGAGTTCAACTCAAGAAAAATGGGAGCAAAAACAAAAGTGTATATATATTTATATATATATATATATATACACACACGTTTGTATAAATATATATACATATACATATATATATTTATAAACATGTGTATATATACTGTATATGTATGTATGTATATATGTATGTATGTATATATATGAATGTATATACTGTGTATATATATGTATGCATATATATGTATGTATAAATGTACAGTATGTATGTATATATATGATTGTATATACTGTGTATATGTTTGTATGTAATGTATATATAAACTAAACAAATATGTATGTAATGTATATATGTATATATACATTTATATACTCACATGTATTGTATATATATATATATATGTACATATGTATGTGAATATACATATGTATGTGAATATAGATAAGTAAGTATATATATATATATATATATATATATATATATATATATATATATATATATAAAATGTATATTTATATAAAAATTAAACAAATGTTTAAGTACTTTTTTTTATTTTAACAAAAAAATAAGATTTTGGAATGTAATATTAGATCAAGTTTAAAAGTTATCAAATTCCTTGCAGTAAAATATTTTTTTATGTTAAAATGGAAAGTTGAATACAGTAAGTAAGAAAAGACGCAAATCAATTCCAGGCCTTTGAGGGCCACATAAAATGGTGTGAGGGGCTAGAACTGGCCACCGGGCCTTGAGCTTTATTGTATTTTTACTAAGAATGTCTCCATCAACATTTTGGATCTCGAGTCCCGATACGATATTTTGACAATAGATGATGGAAGTGAAAATGTTTTACAGCAGGTAACTAAACAAGGGGTGTGCAAACTTTTTGTACCAAGGGCCGCAGACTGAAAAGTCAAAGCATGTGGGGGCCTTTTGCTATTTTTTATTCTGTACAAAATACTGAAAACCGAAATGATTTATTTTTAAAGATGATTTTTGTGTTATAAGTGACATTATTATTTATATGAGTTACCCATATTGAATCTGTTAGTATTGGCCGATACTGATATTAATCTACATTGATATCAGCAGGAATCTTGCATACTTGTATCATTTAATAGTGTGGAATGTTAGAAAAGCTTTGATTAAGTAGAAATAAGTCAAACATAGAACAGTAGTCGATAAAAAAACACTAACTTATTTATTATTAACCATCTGGAATTGACGTCTGCTGTCTTTAAATCAAAGTGGAGTGATAATTCTTTTTGATGACACTTCGTGGTCACAATAAATGGGTTACATTGTATAGCACTTTTCTACCTTCCAGGTACTCAAAGCGCTTAATAATCAATAATCTATTCAGCTCATGACGTAGTTAGTGATGTGATGCGGACACATTTGTTACTTTATGCTTTTTAATACGTTTCTGCCTGGGAGACTTTGCATGCGTATTTAATATTGTTTGATATTTAAGTACATGTGTTTTAAACCGCAACATTGTTCAGTTAAGGACACTTTTTGTGTATGTTTGCGCTAATCTGTTATTTGTTATTGGATGCCTGGGCTTACATCGGATGGATATCCGAAATCAATATCAGATTGGGACATCCCCCAAATTCAAACTTTTTCTCACAAGATCGTCTTTTTTCTTGCATCGTCACTTGTTTTGTTTGATTTATTTCAACTATATGCTGCGGGGCAACAAAACTTGCAAAATAGCGCTCAGGCCACACTTTGGACACCCCTGAACTAAAGTAAATATATCAACACATGTTTCTAACGCTTATATTATTAAAAGTAGAATTTGATAGTATTGTTTTAAATCAGATGATGCATAAAATGTGTGGCATTGAATGTTACATAATTTTTTTTTCTAACAAAATAAAGTGACAAGTGCACAATAAGTAAAGAGCAACATAAAATACAAATGGCTTCCATTTAAGTCTTTTGGGTTTTGCTATTTAAGTCTTCCTGTATCAGACACTTACTAACTATAACAAAAACAACCCACCAAAATGATTTTGTAATAATAGTGTGACGCTTGGCTGGCATCGTGGTGCGGGTGGCGCTCTTTCAGGGATGCAGATCGGGCACGGACACAGCGTACGGTAAGAAATAATGATTTATTCACAAATAAAACAGACTATGGAACAGAAACACTAGCACTTGGCAAAACAGGTAAAACAAAGAGCTAGCATGGGAGCTAGAAAATACTAACGGCTAAGCGCGGAAGGTAGCGCGTCCAGAAATAGAAAGCCGAGTCGTCCCTTGTGACACACAAACTGTATGTAACACAAAACTACGAGGAGAAGACGAGTGAACGGAAAAGGCAGGCTTAAATACAGAACGAGATTACCAACAGGTGCGCGTCAGGAAACAAATAGCAGGTGGAACTAATATGAAACCATGGAGACAGCACAAACCAGGAAGTGCACCAACAAACTCAAAATCCAAATAATATATGATCCGAGCAGCTGATCATAACAAATAACTTCAAAAATAAAGTCAAATAATCACTTAAGTATAATTTATAAACTGATACTATACTTGGTATCAATTGTATCGACATCTGTATCGATCACCCCTACTTTACATTGAATCTTTAGCGGTTAGCTTCTTGTGGAGTCCTGCTCGGTGTGTGTAGCATGCTTAGCCACTCCTTTTTTCCTCAGTTCCTCCAGTGATAATATTACTTGGGAGCATCTCAGTTCATTTTCAGTTATGGTGGCGAGCACTGATATTTTGGAAGCGGTTTCGCACTGTAGATAGACGACGCGAACGTTGCAGCTTGCGCTCAAATCGTCGAAAGGTAATAATTGTGTCTCCGTGAGTGTGCATCCCTTCTGAAAGAATCTTTTACGCAAGTTAGTACACACTTTAGCATGTAAACATCCATCCATCCATTTTCTACCTTTTGTTCCTTCACTGCGACACATACAGTATGTGGTGAAGATCGCTCTCCAGCCTATCAGTTAAAAAAATGTTTGTCGGTTTGAATCCTGTCTCAGGACTAAGTCGTCGTCAGTCCTGTCCAAGGTGTGATGTAACAATATACCAACTCTTTATTGATCAAACGTCACAATAGCTACATACCTACTTCCTGTTCCTGTCTACAGCGCTAAGCCCTCTGGGTAATATAATAAACAAACAGTTACTTTGTATTTATTCATAAGTGTATTTAACATTTATTTATCCAGAGTAAGACAACTAAGAACATATTTTCATTTGCTGACCTACAAAGAGGCGGCATTTACATGTTAGAGTTGTTGAAGTGTGATGATAATCTCTCATCGTCTCTCATTTAGACTTTGACTTAGACCAACTTTATTGATCCACAAGGGAAATTGTTCCACACAGTAGCTCAGTTACAAAGGATGCAAAGGATGAGGATGGAAAGGATAACGCACACAAGGGCACAAAAAGAGGGCGAAGACAAAAGGTATAAAGTAGACTAAAAATACCAACAGAAAAAAGCACTATGACACGCATCTAAGCAGTTCACAAAGGCTCTAAACATGCGAGGGTGAATATGTTGGAACTTAAAGGCCTACTGATACCCACTACGTGATGTTTCCACCCCCATGCTTCGCAGTAGGTATGGTGTTCTTGGGATGCAACTCAGTATTCTTCTTCCTCCAAACACGACGAGTTGAGTTTATACCAAAAAGTTGTATTTTGGTTTCATCTGACCACATGACATTCTCCCAATCCTCTGCTGTATCATCCATGCATCCATTTTGGTATAAACTCAACTCGTCGTGTTTGGAGGAAGAAGAATACTGAGTTGCATCCCAAGAACACCATACCTACTGTGAAGCATGGGGGTAGAAACATCATGCTTTGGGGCAGTTTTTCTGCTAAGGGGACAGGACGATTGATCCGTGTTAAGGAAAGAATGAATGGGGCCATGTATTGTGAGATTTTGAGCCAAAACCTCCTTCCATCAGGGAGAGCTTTGAATGGTTGACCAAATACTTCTTTTCCAACATAATTTACGAATACATTTTTTAAAATTCCTGCAATGTGAATTCCTGGATTTTTTTCCACATTCTGTCTCTCACAGTTGAAGTGTACCTATGATGAAAATTACAGATCTCTGTCATCATTTTAAGTGGGAGAACTTGCACAACCGGTGGCTGACTAAAATACTTTTTTGCCCCCAAGTCTGTGTTGTCGCTATTTGTGTTTATGACAACCCACCTAGGCCGGTTAGGCGGCAAAAAACTATTTGGGTTTGACAATAAATCCAAGCAGGCGTTACCAGGTCTGTTTGCGTGTGGTCGTCCTGGACGAGCTGTCAGATGAAGCCAGGTGTTTAGCGCAATGACGCCATGTTAAAAAGGCTAATCCTGGCAGTTAACACACACACGCACACACACACACATACACACACACACACACACACACACACACACACACACACACACACACACACACACACACACACACACGAAGGAACCAGCCAAGGGCAATTCCAACTGCGAGTCGGCACAAGGCGAGCGTGGAAGATTAATCTTGCGAGCGCGGCGATGAACGTGACGCGGCCACACCGCTCGCTCAGTCATCGATAAGTACTTTGTTGTTGTTACATTTCCTCCAATCACACGCTTCGCTTGGGCGCCTGCACGCCTCAACGAAAACATGGTTTCTTCTTCTCCGTCTCCGGTTGCCCCCTGGCAGTATGCAGGCATGCTAAAGCTAACGCTAATCTGCACGTGCAGAAACGTAAACAAACATGGCGTCACCTAAAAATCTGTGAATAAACACTCCAAGCGTGACCTATGACCTTAAATCTGCAGTCCTGTGTCATTCAGCATTTTTTAAATGCGCACTATTTCATTTGGAAGGTTTACTCCCCTTTCCCTAACATCCGGTACTAATGATTGTATTTTCTGCAATTCATTATTCTGCTTCTTCACTTCTAATCACTTAGCCCGTTTTGCAGTTATACAACATAGAGTCATGTGACTTGGGGCTTGGCACATGTTAGCTGTTAGCATGCTAATGTTAGCAAGTTAACTTTTGAGCAAATTTTGCGTCCATACATCTTAGAGCAGGGGTGTTAAACTGGTTTTCATTGAGGGCTACATGGCTACATGGGCTGCTTTTACCAATGAATTTTATATATATATATATATATATATATATATATATATATATATATATATATATATATATATATATATATATATATATATATATATATATGTATATACATATATATATATATATATATATATGTATATACATATATACATACACACACACACATATATATATATATATATTAACAATATTTTTTTCTCAAAAATATCTATACATTTTTCTTTAAAAACTGCTATATACAGCATATAAAAAAATGGAATAAATGGAATGGAATGGAGAAACAATACTACTGTTTTAGCTGTAAAATTCATGCAACAGAGCTTTCAGTTTTTTGTTGTTGTTTTTTTTTTTACCGTAAAATCTTGTTTTAATGTGTCTTACTATATATGGGAAAAAACAACACCAAAGTTGATTTTAGGGTAAAAAAACTCAGTCGGCGGAATTTAACCGTAAAATCTATTTTCAATTTTACAGTCTACAATTTCATTGATAATCCATCCATCCATTGTCTACAGTTTATTCCCTTTTGGGGTTGCGGGGGGCGCTGGCGCCTACTCAGCTACAATCGGACGGAAGGCGGGGTACACCCTGGACAAGTCGCCACCTCATCGCAGAATTTCATTTTAAATTTGTTTTAAAATTATAAGTCAAACACATATTTAGGTACAGTATTCATCTTTATTTTATCAAAAAATATTTTTGGAATACATGATAATATAATATTTGGATTATTTTGATTGATTTTTAATGCCAAAAGTAAAATAACTAATATATTTAGTAAGAAAAGATTATGCATTTTATTAACGTATATCATTTCCAGTCTTTTGCGGGCCACATAAAATAATGTGTCGGGCCAGATTTGGCCCCAGAGCCTTGAGTTTGACACCTGTGCCTTAGAGTCATATAAATTGGTACTTCACACAAGATAGCTGTTAGCACGTATCAAGAACCAAGTTAAATAACTCTTGGGTGTTCGGCTGAAAAAATAGCTAAAAAAAAGTCAAAATGTAAACAAAAAATAGCATGTGACAAGTGCCTAGTTACAGGTCTAAGGTTTTTGGTTGCAAAATTAGCTTTAAAAGTTAGCAAGCTAACTTTTAAAGCTAATTTTGCGGCCGTACACCTTAGAGTCATATACCTTGGTACTTTACACATGATAGCTGTTAGCACGTGGCAAATACCAAGTTAAATTACTCTTAGGTGTTCGGTTGAAAAAAAAGGTAAAAATTAAAAAGTCAAAATTGAAATAAAAAAATAGCATGTGTCAAGTGCCTAGTAACATGTCTGAGGTTTTTGGTTGCGAAATTAGCTTTAAAGGTTAGCGTGTTAACTTTTTAACTAATTTTGCAGCCATACATATATAGACTTATAACTTAGTACTTTACACGTGATAGCACGTGTACACGTGATGTTATTCTTAGCATGCTAACATTGACATATTAACTTTTTAAGCTAATTTTGTAGCCGCTCACCTCAGGGTTATATAAATTGGTACTCGGCACACGTTAACTGTCAGCATGCTATCTATTTTAGCAAATTTTGCCACCAAAAACCCTTGACATGTAACTTTGTCATTGACACATGCTAACATTATCATGACTTGCATGCTAACATTAACATTTTGACTTTTTTAGCATGTTTTAATTTTTCAGTAATGGATAGATTATTAGATTCGAAAATAATGCGTAGTGTTGTTGCTGTTTATGTGCCTAATGTAGTGTCTGTAAAAATCAGAGGAAAGGACCGGGCCGACGGTCTTGTGTTTCTAGAGGTCACCAAACAGCCCGCGGGCACCAGGTCGCCCGTAAGGACCAGATGAGTCGCCCGCTGGCCTGTTCTAAAAATAGCTCGAATAGCAGCACTTACCAGTGAGCTGCCCCTATTTTTTTAAATTGTATTTATTTACTAGCAAGCTCGTCTCGCTTTGCTCCACATTTTTAATTCTAAGAGAGACAAAACTCAAATAGAATTTGAAAATCCAAGAAAATATTTTAAAGACTTGGTCTTCACTTGTTTAAATAAATTAATTTTTTTTTTTACTTTGCTTCTTACATCTTACAGAAAGACAATTTTATAGAAAAAATACAACCTTAAAAATGATTTTAGGATTTTTAAACACATATACCTTTTTACCTTTTAAATTCCTTCCTCTTCCTTCCTGACAATTTAAATCAATGTTCAAGTAAATTTATTTTTTTATTGTAAAGAATAACACATACATTTTAATTTAATTCTTCATTTTAGCTTCTGTTTTTTTGACGAAGAATATTTGTGAAATATTTCTTCAAACTTATTATGATTAAAATTCAAAAAAAATATTCTGGCAAATCTAGAAAATCTGTAGAATCAAATTAAAATCTTATTTCAAAGTCTTTTGAATTTCTTTTACAATTTTTGTTCTGGAAAATCTAGAAGAAATAATGATTTGTCTTTGTTAGAAATATAGTTTGGTCCAATTTGTTATATATTCTAACAAAGTGCAGATTGGATGTCATCAAAATTCTGAAATTATTCTTAATCAGGAAAAATCACTAATGATGTTCCATAAATTATTTTTTAAATTTTTTTCAAAAAGATTCGAATTAGCTAGTTTTTCTCTTCTTTTTTTCGGTTGAAATTTGAATTTTAAATAGTCGAAATTAAAAATAAACTATGTTTCAAAATTTAAGTTTCATTTTTGTCCTGTTTTTCTCCTCTTTTAAACCGTTCAATTAAGTGTTGTTTTCATCATTTATTCTCTAAAAAAAAACTTCCGTAAAAGGAAAAAAAATGTATGACGGAATGACAGATAGAAATACCCATTTGTTTATATACTGTATATATAGATTTATTTCTTAAAGGTAAAGTGAAAAAATTGGCTACTTTTGGCAATTTATTTAAGTGTGTATCAAACTGGTAGCCCTTCGCATTAATCAGTACCCAAGGTAGCTCTTGGTTTCAAAAAGGTCGGTGACCCCTGTCCTAGAGAGTCTTGACGGAATGACCCGGTGTGGTCCAAGCGGCCCACACAAGTTGAGTTCCAGTAAACGCTCCTCCATGGCGACACCAGCATTGGCCTGGGTCTGGTGGCACCCAGTAAAAAAGTGCTGGTCAAGTTCAAAGGCTCGCCTTCGAGTCGCCGCTCAGCAGATTGGAACATCGTGCTCGTGAAAAAAATGGCATAAAACTGGAAAAAGAGATCCAATCTGGGCCGCTGTTGGGACTGATCACCATGACAGGAATCAGCAGAGGATAATGGGGGCGGGGCCAGCAGTTACCACGCTATGTTAACCAGCTAATCCGCAATAAGGCAGATGTCAGTCATGTGACAGATAAGGTCTGTTCTAATCACTTTCATTTTGTGCAGCATGAAGGCTTCTGGGGGGGGGGGGATACTTTTCATGCTTGAAAGCCCAGGACAGGTCTAAAATGATCACATGACCTCGCCTGACGCGTGTGCTCGTTTGTGACGCTCAATTAAGTCTGCTTCTGTGTGCCTCCCTCGTCGTGACAGCGAGGTAGGGATAGAAACCTTTGAATCGATACTCAATGGTACCCATTTTCAGAACTTTTGTGTGTTAATATATATTAATTGTTTATAATAATAAAATCTAACTTTCTTATTGCAACATTTAAACCTTAGCTGAATAGGAAAGTTGCAGTTTGGTTTTATTAAAACATTTCTCAATCAATCAATCAAAGTTTATTTATATAGCCCTTAAGCCCAAGTGTCTCAAAGGGCTGCCCAAGCCACAACGACATCCTTGGCTCAGATCCCAAAGTATGGCTGAGCTACAAGAGGGGATAATCTTGTCTTTTTGATGTTTGTCTCACAGCAATCGTCCATTGAAAGGGTATGTCCCCATTCAATTGGCTCATTATTTTTCGTTAATAGCGTCACTGTCTATAACATCTATTAAACAGACAAAGAAGCAAGGAATTCAACAGAGACAGAATTAAATTTGGCTCAATGAGGAGAAACGCGTAGACCTATACTCTTGTACAGTGTCCCACCACGCTTTCTGAGTATTATTTGCAGGTTTGACACCAAGTTGCAATTGCAGTAGCAGCCCAGGGCATTCAACGTCAGTAGTTATGGTGTGGGGGTCATTTCAGTTGTTGCGCCCTACAAAGTGCTAATACTGTAAGTATCGTACTTATTACACACCAGCTGTTTGATTGTAACCTGCATTTTAGTTGTAGCTTTCATTAACAAATAGCAAGTCCAAGGCATTAAATGGCAGTATTGTATAGTTTATGGTCATCGCGCCCTACAAAGTGTTAATGCTGTAAGTATGGGTACTTATTACACACCAGCTGTTTGATTGTAACGTGCAACTTTGTGGTAGTTTTCATGAACAAATAGCAAATCCAAGGCGTTCGATGGCAGTAGTGTATAGTTTATGGTGTGGTGGTAATTTCAGTCAGTGCGCCCTAGAAACTGCTAATACTGTAAGTATCGTACTTATTACACACCAGCTGTTTGATTGTGACCTGCATCTTAGTTGTAGTTTTCATTAACAAATAGCAAGTCCAAGGCGTTCAATGGCAGTAGTGTATAGTTTATGGTCATTGCGCCCTACAAAGTGTTAATGCTGTAAGTATGGGTACTTATTACACACCAGCTGTTTGATTGTAACGTGCATCTTTGTGGTAGTTTTCATGAACCAATAGCAAGTCTAAGGCGTTCGATGGCAGTAGTGTATAGTTTATGGTGTGGTGGTCATTTCAGTTGTTGCGCCCTACAAAGTGCTAATACTGTAAGTATCGTACTTATTACACACCAGCCGTTTGATTGTAACCCGCATCTTAGTTGTAGTTTTCATTAACAAATAGCAAGTCCAAGGCGTTCAATGGCAGTAGTGTATAGTTTATGGTCATCGCGCCCTACAAAGTGTTAATACTGTAAGTATTGTACTTATTACACACCAGCTGTTTGATGGTAACATGCATCTTTGTGGTAGTTTTCCTTAACAAATAGCAAGTCCAAGGCGTTCGATGGCAGTAGTGTATAGTTTATGGTGTGGTGGTCATTTCAGTCAGTGCGCCCTACAAAGTGCTAATACTGTAAGTATCGTACTTATTACACACCAGCTGTTTGATTGTAACCTGTATCCAAGTTGTAGTTTTCATTAACAAATAGCAAGTCCAAGGCATTCAATGGCAGTGTTGTAGGGTTTATCGTCATTCCGCACTACCAAGTGTTAATACTGTAAGTATGGGTACTTATTAAACACCAGCTGTTTGATTGTAACGTGCATCTTAGTTGTAGTTTTCCTTAACAAATAGCAAGTCCAAGGCGTTCGATGGCAGTAGTGTATAGTTAATGCTGTGGTGGTAATTTCTGTTGTGCGCCCCACAAAGTGTTAAGACTGTAAGTATTGTACTTATTACACACCAGCTGTTTGATTGTAGTCTACATCTTAGTTGTAGTTTTCATTAACAAATAGCATGTCCAAGGCATTCAATGGCAGTATTGTATAGTTTATGGTCGTTGTGCCCTACAAAGTGTTAATACTGTAAGTATTGTACTTATTAAACACGAGCTGTTTGATAGTGACGTGTATCTTAGTTGTAGTTTTCATTAACAAATAGCAAGTGTAAGGCGTTCGATGGCACTAGTGTATAGTTCATGCTGTGGTGGTAATTTCTGTTGTTGCGCCCCAAAAAGTGTTAATACTGTAAGTATTGTACTTATTACACACCAGCTGTTTGCTACTTTATGTTTGCTATTTTATGTTTGCTAATCAGTAGTATGTCAATATCAAAGCCAGTGTATACTAGCATCGAACTAGTGCATTTGTGGATAAGTGGAGCCTCCTTTTATTGCCACTATTCCTTTTATGGAGCATTTTTTGAAGCAATTGCTTTGTTGGCGTTGAAAATTGCAACTTTACTTAGAAGTATTTTGGCTGAGTCCGCTCTCAGTGCTGCTGGAATGATCGCCAAGTGCCGAAGTTCAAAGAGGCAGCTTGATTGATTGATTGATTGAAACTTTTATCAGTAGATTGCACAGTGCAGTACATATTCCGTACAATTGACCACTAAATGGTAACACCCGAATATGTTTTTCAACTTGTTTAAGTCGGGGTCCACGTTAATCAATTCATGGTGATGAGTCAGCAACCAGGCTTGATGTCACATGCAACCCAGGTGACAAAATCCTGTGGAATTTTACACAAACCTGTGCCCGGTGGGATTTGGTCGGTGCCAAAAAAGTACCGCATTTGATAGCCATTCCTACTCATTCGACGTTCTTGTCGAATAACATGGACCGAGCGTTCACATGAGGACGCATCGCACATATATCCGATTTATTTCCGCATATGAAACATTTTTTATGACATTCTTGTCGGATAACATCGACCTAGCGTTCACATTGAGGACGCATCGCATATATATCCGATTTATTTCCGCATATGAATTTTTTTTTTGATGATGTTCTTGTTGGATAATATGAATCCATCGTTCACATTGAGGATGCATCGCAATTATATTCGATTTATTTCTGCATACTGCATTTTTTTGATTACGTTCTTCTCGGATAATATCGACCTAGTGTTTAAACCGAGGACGCATCGCATATATATATATATATATATATATTCGATTTATTTCCGCGTATGAATTTTTTTTGGATGACGTTTTTGTCGGATAATATCGACCTAGCGTTCAGATTGAGGACGCATCGCATATCTACGTATCTTATTTATTTACGCATTTTTTTTTTTTGGATGACATTCTTGTGGGATAATATCGACCTAGCGTTCACATGAAGATCGCATCGCATATATATCTGATTTATTTCAACATATGAAAATATTTTTGATGACGTTCTTGTGGGATAATATCGACACAGTGTTCACATTGAAGACAAATCACATATATACGATTTATTTCCGCATATGGAAACATTATTGATTACGTTCTTGTCGGACAATATCGACCTAGCGTTTACATTGAGGACGCATCGCATATCTATCCGATTTATTTACACATATGAAAAATTCGGAATTGCAGTATTCACACTTACAGAAAAAACTCAGATTCAGGTTCCATATGGGCTAAAAAAAAAAATTCGGAATACACCTGCAATGTAAACAAAGACTAAATAGGGGTATGTCACTTTCTTAGCCTATGCGATGCGGGCCCCAAGTCAAAAAGTTACTCCATCCATCCGTCTTCTTCCGCTTATCCGAGGTCGGGTCGCGGGGGCAGCAGCCTAAGCAGGGAAGCCCAGACTTCCCTCTCCCCAGCCACTTTGTCCAGCTCTTCCCAACGTGTCCTGGGTCTTCCCCGTGGCCTCCTACCGGTTGAACGTGCCCTAAACACCTCCTTACGGAAGCGTTCGTTATTTTAAATGGATTAAATATAAAATTCGCAAACCGAAACGCAATTTTGGAGAGAAAAATCCCAATTAGGTTTTTCAGCAGCGTTCAAAAGGTTTATTAATTGCTTTCTTTGGCAGTTTGGCTGCTCGACAACATCGCTCACACGCAATCCCAGAGGGAATTCCTTTTTATTGGGAAAGATAATCGTCTTCTCCTGGCCTCCGTGCCAGAGTGACATTATTATAGGCAGGAAGTTGTTGTGTTGATACCACGGCGTGAGTCACCACGCCGTCAGAATGTGTGTTTTGGAAGGTGACAACTCACCCGACTGGATATCATGTAATGCTACTTTGTATAAATCAACGCTGGTTAATGACAGGAAAACAAATCTTTAGTAGTATTTTGCTACAAATTAAAAGCACACAAGGAAAGACAATAAAAATGTAACACTAGGTCAAATTCCTGGTGTTAAGCAGCTGCTTCTGATAAAAAAAAATGTTTTTTTCTTATTTGTACTTTTCTGTTCAGGGCTTTCGCTTGTCACTTTTACAGTGCGCCATTATGTATATATGTTGATACTGAAACCCACTAATACCCACCACGCAGTCTGATAGTTTATATATAGATGATGAAATTTTAACATTGCAACACATGCCAATACAGCATTTTTAGTTTACTAAATTGCAGTTTTAAATTTCCCAGGACTTTTTTCCTGAAAACGTCGCGTAATGATGACGTGCACGCGTGACGTCACGGGCTGTTATGAATATGAGCGCTGCACACACACACAGCTAAAAGTCGTCTGCTTTAACGGCATAATTACACAGTATTTTGGAGATCTGTGTTGCTGAATCTTTTGCAATTTGTTCAATTAATACTGGAGAAGTCAAATTAGAAAGACGGTGTTGGGAAGCTTGAGCCTTTAGCCACACAAACACACGGTGATTCCTTGTTTAAAATTCACGGAGGTGAAACTTTCCTATGGATCAGAGCGGACGTGGATCCCGACTACATGTCAACCGGCAAGTTTCGGTGAGAAAATCGTGGTTAAAAAGTCGCCACTTACCGGAGATCAACTGAGCTTGTGTGTCCCGTACAGCTGCCGTCGACTTGCCCGAGACACTGCGCGTACAACACGTACACTTCCGACTATCAGGTACTGTTAAACTCACTAAAACACTAGCAACACAATAGAAAGATAAGGGATTTCCCAGAATTATCCTAGTAAATGTCTCTAAAAACATATGACTCCGTCTCAATGCAACGCGATTGCAATCGCGTTTTATTTTTTTTTTACTTTTTTTATTTTTTTTCTAGTCCGTCGCTATCAATATCCTCAAACACGAATCTTTCATCCTCGCTCAAATTAATGGGGAAATTGTCGTTTTCTCGGTCGGAATAACTGTTTTTGTTGAAAGCTCCCGTTAAAATCAATGTGAATGTATGAGGAGCCATCAACATGTGACGTCATCGTCTGCGACTTCCGGTAGAGGCAGGGCTTTTCTCTTAGCACCGAAAGTTGCGAACTTTATCGTGGATGTTCTCTACTAAATCTTTTCAGCAAAAATATGGCAATATCGCGAAATGATCAAGTATGACACATAGAATGGACCTGCTATCCCCGTTTAAATAAGAAAATCTCATTTCAGTAGGCCTTTAATTGCGCTCTACCCAGCTACTGGTCTGAAGAAATATTTGGAAGATGAAAGTGCACTTATCTGATCTAATCTCGCTCATCATCACCATCTTTAATTTCATCTTTAATAGAAACGTGTTAAAAGTGGAGAGGTCCGTACCGTTGAGGTGAGATCCGGACCCCGCGTCCTTCCAGCTGACTCCACATTGATTATAAAGTCCTGTCGCCCGTCGCTTAACTGCTTTACAAAAAAAAATATTAAAAAAAATCAACTTTTCAAACTCTTTTTACCAAGACACACACATGTCGCTCCTCTCTCAGAGGTCCATGGCATCATAGGAGTTCTCTACAAATCCAATGTCGGGGGAAAAAAAAAAAAAAGACAATCCGCTGCTGTCCCGACACTGCGTGTGCGTGCGTGCCTTTAAAAAGAGTGTAATTAGCCGCGGAAAGCAGCGCGAATGAAATGCAAAGTGGCAGATATTCCCCCTCTTCGGTGCCTTTTCCCCCAAAGACGGCCAGGCGTGAAAACATTCCAGAGTTGAAGAATGTGCAGTGAAGAGGCGAACAAGTTGGACAAAATGTTGCGAGCTCAACTCCGCCTGGAACGCGCAAAAGTCACCCCTGGACGTCAAGCTGGATTTGACCGGGCACACCGCGTCCTAAGGTTACTTTCAAAATAAAAGTACGGTGGAAGGAAGTGAGGAGTGTTTCATGTTGCTTATTTGCTTGGTTCTTTTTGTTTTGTTCACGTTAGTAACAAGGCTACAGTTTATCGAAGCCTGTGTCCGCCACTAAAAATAAAAATAAAATAAAAATACCCCAGGGTAAGACATAATTATGAGATAAAAAGTCGAAATTTACTATGAATTGATTAACGTGGACCCCGACTTAAACAAGTTGAAAAACTTATTTGGATGTTACCATTTAGTGGTCAATTGTACAGAATATGTATTGAACTGTGCAATCTACTAATGAAACTTTCAATCAATCAATCAATAGAATAGAATAGAATAGAGTTTTATTGTCATTATTGCAATGAACAGGTTCAAAGAACAACGAAATTGGAGCAGATCCTCCTAAGGTGCATATACAATATGGTAATATAAATAGTAAAAAAAAGATAGAGATGAGAGATGTATCTATGTATATGTATATATATCCACACAGATGCATATATGCATGCATATGAATATATATACACACATACATATAACATTATTGCACATTGTAGTCCGAAAAAATAGAAAAAAAAATTAAACATTACACATGAGGACATGATGGACACATTGTGCTCACTCAGCGCCTGTTTAATGCTGCTATGGCTCTTGGGTAAAAGCCGTTTTTTAGTCTATTGGTGCTTGCTTTTAGCACCCTGTAGCGTCAATAACAGTGTGAGATTAAAATTCTAAATTCCATCCATCCATCTTCTTCCGCTTATCCGAGGTTGGGTTGCGGGGGCAGCAGCCTAAGCAGGGAAGCACAGACTTCCCTCTCCCCAGCCACTTCGTCTAGCTCTTTCCGGGGGATCCCTAGGTGTTCCCAGGCCAGCCGGGAGACATAGTCTTCCCAACGTGTTTTGGATCCCTTCCGTGGCCTCCTATGAGATAGAAAGTTAAAGGCCTACTGAAATGAGATTTTCTTATTTAAACGGGGATAGCAGGTCCATTCTATGTGTCATACTTGATCATTTCGCGATATTGCCATATTTTTGCTGAAAGGATTTAGTAGAGAACATCCACGACAAAGTTCGCAACTGGAGAAAAGCCCTGCCTTTACCTGAAGTTGCAGACGATGAAGTCACCCGTTGAGGGCTCCTCACATACTCACATTGTTTTTAATGGGAGCCTCCAACAAAAAGTGCTATTCGGAGCGAGAAAACGACAATTTCCCCATTAATTTGAGCAAGGATGAAAGATTTGTGTTTGAGGATATTGATAGCGACGGACTAGATAAAAAAACAAAAAAACGTGATTGCAATCGCGTTGCATTGAGACGGATTCATATGTTTTTAGACACATTTACTAGGATAATTCTGGGAAATCCCTTATCTTTCTATTGTGTTGCTAGTGTTTTAGTGAGTTTACCAGTACCTGATAGTCGGAAGTGTACGTTGACGCGCAGTGTCTCGGGGAAGTCGACGGCAGCTGTACGGGAGGCGCAAGCTCAGCTGATTAATAAGTGGCAACTTATTAACCACAATTTTCTCACCGAAACCTGCTGGTTGACAAGTGGTCGGGATCCATGTCCGCTGTGATCCATAGGAAAGTTTCAACTCCGTGAATTTTAGATAAGGAATCACCGTGTGTTTGTGTGGCTAAAGGCTAAAGCTTCCCAACTCCATCTTTCTACTTTGACTTCTCCAATATTAATTGAACAAATTGCAAAAGATTCAGCAACACAGATCTCCAAAATATTGTGTAATTATGCCGTTAAAGCAGACGACTTTTAGCTGTGTGTGTGCGTAGCGCTCATACTTCCCAAAAACCTGTGACGTCTTGCGTACACGTCATCATTACACAACGTTTTCAAGATGAAAATCCTGGGAAATTTAAAATTGGAATTTAGTAAACTAAAGAGACCGTATTGGCATGTGTTGCAATGTTAATATTTCATCATTGATATATAAACTATCAGACTGTGTGGTGGGTAGTAGTGGGTTTCAGTAGTCCTTTAAGTTAAAGTTAAAGGGGAACATTATCACAATTTCAGAAGGGTTAAAACCAATAAAAATCCGTTCTCAGTGGCTTATTTTATTTTTCGAAGTTTTTTTCAAAATTTTACCCATCCCGGAATATCCCGAAAAAAGGCTGTAAAGTGCCTGATTTTCGCTATCTGTGAAGCCACCGTCCATTTTCCTGTGACGTCATCCAGTGATTCCAATACAAACAAACGGATAGCACAGCAAGATATAGCGACATTAGCTCGGATTCAGACTCGGATTTCAGCGGCTTAAGCGATTGCACAGATTACGCATGTATTAAAACGGATGGTTGGAGTATGGAGGCAGATAGCGAAAACGAAATTGAAGAAGAAACTGAAGCTATTGAGCGAATAGCTATTGACGCTATTCGGCTATGTCTGCCTTAGCATCGCCGGTAAAATGTGCAGACCAAACGTTCGGGACTTTCGCATCTTGTGACACTGGATCAACTTAAATCTGGTTTCTTTAAAGTTAAAGCTAAAGTACCAATAATTGTCACACACACAGGAGATGTGGCGAAATTATTCTCTGCATTTGACCCATCACCCTTGATCACCCCCTGGGAGGTGAGGGGAGCAGTGGGCAGCAGCGGTGCCGCCCCCTGCAATCATTTTTGGTGATTTAACCCCCAATTCCAACCCTTGATGCTGAGTGCCAAGCAGGGAGGTAATGGGTCCCATTTTTATAGTCTTTGGTATGACTCGGCCGGGATTTGAACTCACAACCTACCGATCTTACTTTGTATTACTTTATTATCTCATTATTATGTTTTTTTATCATATAATTTCAAAGTTCTCATCTCAAAATCATGACTTTTTGTCTTTTAATCATGACGTTTTACTTCTTATGTCATAATTTCAACTTTTTAACCTCAAAATTATGATTTTTTTTTTGTTCATCATTTTGACTTTTTTATCTCATAATTTCAATTTTTTTAATCTCATAATTACGACTTTTTGTACAATGATTATGGCCTTTTTCTATATTAGAATAATGTTTAAATCTTATTTCTTGAGTACTGTTTTCGCACATAATTACTTTTTATCTCATAATTATGGCTTTTTATCTTATAATTTCAAATTTCTTATCTCAAAATTATGACTTTTTATGTCATAATTCATGATTTTTACCTCGTAATTTCAAATTTTTTAACTCATAATTACGATTTTTAATCTCATATTTACGACCTTTTTAAAATCTCTGAATTATGACTTTTTAATCCCAGAATTATGACTTTTTATTTCACAATTTAGATTTTTTTTAACCTCAAAATGTATATATTTTTAAATTTCAATTATTTTTTTCCCCTCATAATTTTGACTTTGTCATGATTATGACTTTATATAATTCTTACTCTATATTTTATAATTATTACTTCTTACCTCACAATTTCGAATTTCTTATCTCATAAATTATAATCTTAATCTCATTGTTTTAGTGGCGGAAACGGGCTTCCTTGAAAACTTGCCCTAAGTATTTTAAATCCTCAAACAAGCACTTCCGGTGTTAAGCATTGCCAACTTTACACAGCTAACGACGCTGGTTTCTAACTTGCAATTAGACGACGTTTTCCCCTTCAAGATGTTATTTGTTTCTAAAAAGAAGACGGGGACCAAATTCAACAAGTTGCACATGTGAGTGCAGATGCATTTAAAAAGCCTTTTCCAAGCACATGGTTGTAATAGCAAGCAGTTGTTGTGTTCCAAATGAGCTAAACATGTATTTTCTTTTCGCCGGCTTGCTAGCTTGGACAACAACACCTGAACTAGCATTAACCTTTTATTGCCACTCCGCCCACATTTCTCCTGAAAACAATTATTAGAAATAACAGCGTGGCGGCGTTGGCCTTCATCCAGGTACGCTTTTTATGAGTTGGTGGTAACCCAGCAAATGATTATAAACAAGCTGTAGTGTGGCTACATACTGTGTTTAAGTTTGTACTTCCATGCTACAACCTGGCAACTAACTTCTGTTTATTTGCCTGTCACTTAATTTAATAGGCAAGTGATATAAAAGTATATGTTTCAGAATGTCATGTAAAGATATTGTTCAGGTGTTTCCAAAGTACGGCCCTCGGGCCATTTGTGGCCCGCAGCTAATTTTTTAATGGTCTGCGGCACATTCTAAAAATACTATTTAAAATAAAAAAATTGGAATAAACAAGCAAATAGGTAAAATGTAACGATAAAAAGTTGCAATGTTGATAACAAAAAGCTGCCATGCAGTCTGTTTTTTTCTTTAAAACAATCGTTGCTAGAAAAAAAAAAAAGAATCTTAATCTATGTTAAGTATTACTGTCCTATTCAAGGCTAAAGTTACTTCCCATCAAATATTCCAGTTTGAAATTGTTATTGCATATTTTGTTTGCCGTATGAAAAAAACTAAAACATTTTTGAGAAAAGGGCATAAAAACAAATACAAACTTATAATAAATGGATAGATATCAAGTTGAACTAGAAACATAAGTGTTGAAAGTTTAAAAAAAAAAAGTGACTCATTTTTAACACCTTTATGAGTGGTGGCCCAAGAATTGTTGTGGATTTTTTTTTTTTTTTTTTCAAAAACTGTCACTCCTTAAAAAGTATAAATGAATCAAAACCAATGTTATAATTTATTCACCTATTCAAGGCTCCAATTACTTCACATCAAATATTCCAGTTTGAAATTATTATTGAATATTTTGTTTGCCATATGAAAAAAAATGTGTTTGATAAAAAGTTCATAAAGGACTTATAATAATTAAAAAAACGTGTAATAAATGGATAGATCTCAAGGTGATCTAGAAACTTAAGTGTTGGAATTAAAAAAAAAAAACGAGTACGACTTATGACTAACACAAAGCAATTACTTCACATCAAATATTCCAGTTTGAAATTATTATTATTGCATACTTTGTTTGCCATATCAAAAAAATAAAATTTCTTTTAGAAAAAGTGCATACAAAAACAAATAAAAAATAATAAAAACGTATAATAAATGGATGGATCTCAAGTTTATCTAGAAACTTAAGTGTTGAAAGTAATAATAATAATTTAAAAAAACACTTATTTTTAACACCTTTATGAATGCAGGCCCACTAATTTTAATGGAATTTTTGATTTTGATTTCGTTTTCAAAAACTGTCATTACTTAAAAATAATAATGAATAAAAATCAATTTGATGAATTATTGGATTATTCAAGGCTTCAATTAATTCACATCAAATATTCCACTTTTAAATAGTTATTGAATATTTTGTTTGCTAAATAAAACATACTACATTTTCTTTGAGAATATGTGCAAAAAACAAAAAAGAATGAAAACTTATGATAAATGGATGGATCTCAAGTTGATCAAGAAAATTAAGTGTTGAAAGTAAAAATTTAAAAAAAGACTTATTTTTAACTCCTGTATGAGCAGGGACCCAATACTTTTTTCTTTATTTTTTCAAAAACTGTCACACCTTGAAAAATAATAATGAATCTAAATCAATGTAATTAATTATTAACATATTCAAGGCTCCAAATACTTAACTTTTAGTTCATTTGAGAACTGTCACTTCCTAAAAAATGATTATGAATCAAAATCAATGTTGTTATGAATGATTGAGCTTCAAATATTCCAGTATGAAATTATTATTCAATATTTTGTGTTTGCCAGATAAAAAATACCAAAATGTTCTCTGAGAAAAAGCGCATGAAAACAAAAAAAAACTTATAATAAATGGGTAGGTCTCAAGTTGAAAAAGTTAAGTGTTGAAAGTAAAAAAAAAAAAAAAAAAAGGATGACTTATTTTTAACGCTTTTATGAGCGGGGGTCCAAAAATGTTAGTGGATTTTTTAAAATAAAAATAAAAAACCTCACTCTTTAAAAAATACTAATGAATTAAAATCAATTTTATGAATTATTGACATATTCAAGGCTCCTACGACTTCACATCAAATGTTCCACTTTGAAATTATTTTCTGAATATTTTGTGTTTGCCATAAAAAAAATACCAACTTTTTCTTTGAGAAAAAGTGCATGAAAACAAATAAATAACACAAACTTATTAGTGGATAATTCTTAAGTTGATCTAGAAACTGTCACTCCTTAAAAAAATAATAATGAATCAAAATTAATGTTACGAATTATTGACCTATTCAAGGCTCCAATTACTTCATATCAATAACCACTTTGAAATTTGTTTGCATATAAGAAATACCAACATTTTCTTTGAGAAAAAGTGCATAATAAACAAAAACAAAAATAAAATTGTAAAAACTTGCAATAAATGGATAGATCTCAAGTTGATCTAGGAACTTAAATGTTGAAAGTTTGAAAAAAAACCTATGACTTATTTTTAACACCTTTATGAGTGGCTGCCCAAGAATTTTAGTGGATTTAAATTTTTTTTCAAAAACTGTCACTCTGTAAACATATTTATTAATCAAAATCAATATAATGAATTATTGACCTATTCAAGGCCCCAATTACTTCATATAAATTATTTCAGTTTGAAAAAAAAATAATGAAAACTTATAACAAATGGGTAGGTCTCAAGTTGATTTAGAATCCTAAGTGTTGAAAGTAGAAAAAAAAAAAGTATGACTCATTTTTAAACACCTCAATGAGCGGGGAGTCAAGAATTTTAGTGGATTATTTTTTTCAAAAACTGTCACTCCTTAAAAAATATTAATGAAGCAAAATCAATGTTATGAATTATTTATCAATTCAAGGCTCCAATTACTTCACATCAAATATTCCCATTTGAAATTATTGAATTTTTATGTTTGCCATAAAAAATACCAAGATTTTATTTGAGAAAAAGTGCATAAAAAACAAATAAAAAATAATGAAAACTTATAATGAATGGATACATCTCAAGTTGATCTCAAAACTTAAGTGTTGAAAGTAAAAAAAAGTTTGACTTATTTTCAAGACTTTTATGAGCGGTGGCTCAAAAATTGTAGTAGATTCAATGTATTTTTTTCAAAAACTGTAAATTCCCCCAAAAATTATAACGAATCAAAATCAAAGGGGGGGGGGGGATTGCATATTTTGTGTTTTTGCCATAAAAAACAGGGTTTTCTTTGACAAAAGGGCATACAACATAAATAAAAAATACTGTATATCAATAGATAGAAGTTGACCGAGAGCAGGGGTGTCAAAGTCAAGGCCCGTGGGATGATATTCAAATATTATTAGTACCTGCCCACAGGCCACAAACGCTTGCTGCTGTTTTGCACGCACCAATACTCCATCAGTATTGGCGCTAGGAATTTTCAAAATGGGGTCCCACAGTAAATTTTTGGGTTCCCACTTTTTTGTAAGCGTTTTGAAAACAAATTATTAATGTATGCATTATCCTGTTATATCTCACATTCTATATTGTGTTTTGGAAAAATGTCATAAACGTTACTTGATTCATTAAAGAAATAATACAAAAGAAAACACATTTTTATGCATTTGTGAATTTATTCAGTTAAAAACATTAATTCACTTTCTTCTTTCCTTCATCAATCTAAACTTTACCGCTGCTAGTATTTTATTAAATACTTTTATTGTAATATTTCCAGAATGTGTTTGTCCTATTTTTGTCCAAAGTAAGACAAATAAAACAATCTGAAGTTGTCTTTTTTTTTGTTTGTTTCAATGCCATGATTTTAATAGTCCGGGCCGCGTGTGCCATGATTTTCCACCATGTGGCTCCTGAGCAGGAATGAGTTTACACCCCTGATCTAGAAATTTAAGCGTTGAATAATAATAAAAAATAAATAAATTCTGTATTACTCATTTTTAACCTTTTCATGACTGAAACCCGCTGGGTCCCATGAATCAAACTTGAGGGGAGCCCTAAAAGTTGAAAAAAATATAATGCATTGGTTTTAAAAATGCATTATATGCATGCTTCCAGTTTTCAGTGTGCGGCCCTCAGTGGAAAAAGTTTGGGGACCCCCTGATATAGTTGTAGCATTTAAGAAATGTATGTTCAAGATGTAACACGCTGAAGTCAAACTGATAACTCTCTGTCTTTTCTTTTCTTTTTTCCCCCTCCGTGACTTACATTTTCTGAATACAATACCACATATAATCCTCCACTTCCCCAACGTTGCCCAGGTTTTAATGCGGAACGTAAAACACTCAACAGTCGGCTCCAACTTCAAGCCAGACAGCCGCCAGTCACAATTAAGCGACTGTTGGTTTTTGGGGAATGTAACGCCGACGGGAATACAAATGCGTTCCAAGAAGAAGATTTACATTCTGTAGCAGAGTCCGACATTCTGATTCATGTTTGGTATTCGTCATTGTACTGGAGCCACAGGCGGCGTGACAGAAGCATTGATCTCCATCCAGAGCTTCTTAAAATTGCATCATCTCCACTTTGGAATATTTACTCAAGTCAGTGGAGAAGATCTGACTGGAGCATGCTATTTTTGTGGGTTTTTTGTCAGCTTTGATGCACACACAAACCTGGAAAAGTCACAGAATGTAATCAGATAGGTCTTTAAAGCAGGGGGCCTCAAACTCGCAGCCCGGGGCCCATATTTTCTGATCCTCAACTTCACTTCATAGCTTAGTAGCGCTCTCACTATTCAATGTAGCCACAACCTTTTGAGTTATGTATAGTGGAATGAAAGAAATGGAATAAACCCTCTTGTCAGTCATCCACTGTCTCGTCTCTGTGGGTGGAGGCGGTGCCTCGATCATACACACATACAAGTTGCCGCTTGTCACGTAAATGTAAGACAAAATACTGGAAATGATAAAACACAGTCACTCGTTCCTTATTCCATTTCAGACATTTCCTGAACCTAAAAATCAGTCCACAACGTTTTGAGCTATGTATAGCACAGAGCTAGGCAAATATTTTGACTCGGGGGGGGCACATTGAGAGAAAAAATGTGTCCAGAGCAGGGGTCACCAACCTTTTTGAAAGCAAGAGCTACTTCTTGGGTACTGATTAATGCGAAGGGCTACCAGTTTGATACACACTTAAAAAAATTGCCAGAAATAGCCAATTTGCTCAATTTACCTTTAATTAATAAAGCTATATACAGGTGCTGGTCATATTATTAGAATATCATGAAAAAGTTGATTTATTTAATTAATTCCATTTAGAAAGTCAAACTTGTAGAATGTATACATTCATTCCAAACAGACTGATACATTTCAAGTGTTTTTTGCCAAAAAGGATATGATTATAGCTGACAACCAATGAAAACCCAAAATTCAACATCTCAGAAAATTAGAATATGGTGAAAAGGTCATAAATGATGAAAAAAAAAAACGCTTAATTGAACGGTTTAAAAGAGGAGAAAACAGGAAAAAAATAAAAATTCAATTTTGAAACATAGTTTATCTTCAATTTCGACTCTTTAAAATTCAAAATTCAACCCAAAAAAAGAAGAGAAAAACAAGCTAATTCGAATCTTTTTGAAAAAATAAAAAACATATTTATGGAACATCATTAGTATTTTTTCCTGATTAAAATTAATTTTAGAATTTTGATGACATGTTTTAAATAGGTTAAAATCCAATCTGCATTTTGTTAGAATATATAACAAATTGGACCAAGCTATATTTCTAACAAAGACAAATCATTATTTCTTCTAGATTTTCCAGAACAAATTTTTTTTAAAGAAATTCAAAAGACTTTGAAATAAGATTTAAATCTGATTCCAAAGATTTTCTAGATTTGCCGGAATAATTTTTTTGAATTTTAATCATAATAAGTTTGAAGAAATATTTCACAAATATTCTTCGTCGAAAAAACAGAAGCTAAAATGAAGAATTAAATTAAAATGTATTCATTATTCTATAAAATAAGAAAAGTAAATTTACTTGAACATCGATTTAAACTGTCAGGAAAAAAGAGGGAGTTATTTAAAAGGTAAAAAGGTATGTGTTTAAAAACCTTAAAATCATTTTTAAGGTTGTATTTTTTCTCTATAATTGTCTTTCTGAAAGTTATAAGAAGCAAAGTAAAAAAATAAATGAATTTATTTAAACAAGTGAAGACCAAGTCTTTAAAATATTTTCTTGGATTTTCAAATTCTATTTGACTTTTGTCTCTCTTAGAATTAAAAATGTTGAGCAAAGCGAGACCAGCTTGTTAAATAAAATTAAAAAAATAGAGGCAGCTCACTGGTAAGTGCTGCTATTTGAGCTATTTTTAGAACAGGCCAGCGGGCGACTCATCTGGTCCTTACGGGCTACCTGGTACCCGCGGGCACCGCGTTGGTGACCCCTGGTCTAGAGGGCCAATGTGTATGTGCGTATAAATTATATTAAAACATTTAGCTGTAAAAATCTGCTGCAGTATCTGTGTTTGGGTCCTTTTTTTTCCAGGAACACTAAAAGTACATCCATTGCTTTCGGTCCCCTAGAGGGGGGGGTTGCCCACATATGTCAGGTCCTCTCCAAGGTTTCTCATAGTCATCATTGTCACCGACGTCCCACTGGGTGTGAGTTCTCCTTGCCCTTATGTGGGTTCTTCCGAGGATGTCGTAGTGGTTTGTGCAGCCGTTTGAGACACTTGTGATTTAGGGCTATATAAATAAACATTGATTGATTGATTGAAAAGTCACAATGTCCGATAGAATTCTAAAAACAGACCACCTCAAAAAAACGGAATGGAATTTTAAAGTTTCTTACTAAAAGGGACACCCAAAATGTACATTAAAGGCCTACTGAAATGAGATTTTCTTATTTAAACGGGGATAGCAGGTCCATTCTACGTGTCATACTTGATCATTTCACGATATTGCCATATTTTCGCTGAAAGGATTTAGTAGAGAACATCGACGATAAAGTTCGCAACTTTTGGTGCTGATAAAAAACCTTGCCTGAACCGGAAGTAGCAGACGATGTGCGCGTGACGTCACGGGTTGTGGAGATCCTCATATCTGAACATTGTTTACAATCATGGCCACCAGCAGCGATAGCGATTCGGACCGAGAAAGCGACGATTTCCCCATTAATTTGAGGGAGGATGAAAGATTGGTGGATGAAGAAAGTGAGAGTGAAGGACTAGAAGAAAAAAAAAATTTCAGTGGGAGCGATTCAGATGTTATTAGACAAATTTACTAGGATAATTCTGGAAAATCCCTTATCTACTTATTGTGTTACTAGTGTTCTAGTGAGATTATATGGTCGTACCTGTACAACCTGAAGGTCGGCCCCGCACCTTTTTTCAGCACCAGTCAACGGGTGGTGGCGATGCCCATCTCTGCCCTTCTTCGCAAGGGACCCTCTTCGAAACACGATCTTTCGAAATGATCGCTGCATAACACACTGTACTTTGTGTGTGTGGTCCAATCCAACCGTATTCGCTTGACCGCTCTGTTCCATAGTAAAGCTTCACCGTCATCTTTCGGGACTGTAAACAATGTGTTTGTGTCGCTAAAGGCGGCCGCAATACACCGCTTCCCACCTACAGCTTTCTTCTTTGACGTCTCCATTATTCATTGGACAAATTGCAAAATATTCAGCAACACAGATGTCCAGAATACTGTGGAATTATGCGATGAAAACAGACAATTTATAGCTGGGAGCGGTGCTAGAACAAAATGTCCTCTACAATGCGTGACGTCACGCGCACGCGTCATCATACCGCGACGTTTCAGCAGGATACTAAATTGCTATTTAGTAAACTAAAAAGGCCGTATTGGCATGTGTTGCAATGTTAATATTTCATCATTGATATATAAACTATCAGACTGCGTGGTCGGTAGTAGTGGGTTTCAGTAGGCCTTTAAAATAAAGAAAGTGGGATTTACAATAACAACTATGAACAATAAAATACCGGATATTAACAACATATGAACATCAATCCTCTTTTACTTCTCAGACCAGCTCCTCGATAGACATCGTTTACAATCAAGCAAAAACACAACAAAAATGTAACAAGCAAAAAGCAAAATATGAATGCAAAGGGTAATAAACACCCACGATATGATGTATTATCACTTTTATGCAGAAACATTTGTTGTAAAAATTTGCCTCCGCCTCTGTTCCTGACACGTGTTTCTGAAAACAAACCTCTGCCACTCAGCTTTGTTTCTCGTCTGAGCTGCTGTGACATAGATCAGTGTTCCCCAACTTTTTTGTAGCTGCGGACCAGTCAACGCTTGAAAATGTGTCCCACGGGCCGGGGGAGAGGGGGTATTTTATTTATATATTTTTATTTTTTTTCATAAAGAAATCATGTGGGCTTCCGGACTGTATTCCTGCAGACTGTATTGATCTATATTGATATATAATGTATATATTGTGTTTTTTATGTTGATTTAATAATAAAAAAGATACATATATATATATATATATATATACATATATATATATATATATATATATATATATATATATATATATATATATATATATGTATATATATATATATATATATATATAATATATATATTTATTTATTTATTTATTTATTTATTTATTTTCTTGTGCGGCACGGTACCAATCGGTCAGCGGACCGGTTGTTGAAGACCACTAATGTAGATAACTGTAATAATGTGTATAACACTCAAAAGTGCAGATTTCAACCATTGAAATACTTCCTATAGTTCAAGACTTACGGTAAGTTAAAAACAACACTGCACATCAAACTGGCGGCTACAGTTTTGATGATAAAGGTCTAGGAAATAATCTAGAATGTCCGGCAGGCTGGATTGAAAATCTTAATGGGCCGCATGTGGCCCGCGAGCCGTATTTTGCCCAGGTCTGTTATGGCGGAATGAAAGAAATGGAGTGAACCCTCTTGTCTGTTTCCAGTATTTTTGATTCCGCGGGACTGCTAGCATACACACACAGAAGCGTAAATGTATTATCCGGATTAGGCCCAAAGACAAATCAGTTCTTCTTTATTCCACTTTGGACATTTCCTGAAGGTTTCATGAAAATCTGCCCTTAACTTCTTGAGTTATTTTAGTAAATATCCAACAGATTGACGGATAAACCAACAGCAATGATTACGTAACCTCCAGATAGAGGAAATAACGAACACATTGGGCAACTTCCTTTAATCAATATAAAAAGTTTCCCTCCGGTAACTTAACAGTGTCAAAATATATATTTTTTTACTTTCAATTTTATATATATAATGACTTAAAGCATAGCTGTCCAAACTTTTTCTAGCAAGGGCCACATAAATATAAATTGAAGGTTGCTTTTTTGGGTAGATTAAATACACTAAAACCAATACGATATAGGTCAATCGATACATGCTAAACTATTTGAAGTAAACATCCATATCTTAGCTTTGTGGTATCGATAACAAAACACACTCTACGTCATTTTGCCCTAAATTAAGCATTTTCAAGCCTAAAAATGGCTAAATGAGGTAAAAAAATATATATACTACAATAGTACTGACCACTAGACGGGACAAAACAGCTGTTGTTCAGTATCCTGGCCACTGGTTGGCTGACATTAGCATGCTGTTTTTTTTTTGCCAGTTTTATAGTGGAACACCTCAGACTCCTATAACTTGGTACTTGACACATGCTAACACTTTTATTCTTTGGCTTTTAACACTATGTGAGTTGTGTGGTCCTCTGTCCTCTGTGTTTTTTATACACTTTGATTTCTATTTTACTGTTTTAATTGATTTTACCC
The DNA here is from genome assembly GCF_033978795.1 of Nerophis ophidion. Taxonomy (NCBI): domain Eukaryota; kingdom Metazoa; phylum Chordata; class Actinopteri; order Syngnathiformes; family Syngnathidae; genus Nerophis; species Nerophis ophidion. The sequence goes on from NC_084617.1 coordinate 21,283,832, forward strand.
TTTAAAATTACTTTTAATCATATTTATTTTTATTTTTGTTTTTTTATATTGGTTTTATATTTATTATTTTTTTGTTTTTATTCAGTCATTGGTGGATCATAATATTGTTTTTTAATATTGTTTTTAACATGGCTGTACAGCAATTTGGAAACGTTTTTGTTGTTTAAATGTGCTATATAAATAAAGCGGATTGGACTGGATAACATTATTTTGCAAATTTTTTAAGCCAATTTTCCAGCCCAACACCTCAGAGTCATACAGGGTTGCCAACTCCCTGAAAAAAAATAAGGGACACCTTGTCGGAAGGACCGGTTTTCCGAAAAAATGTGCTGCTTTCTTAAAAAATTCAACCAGCTGCGTAATCTGATAGTTAGCAACAAAATTAATAGACGGATTTGGATTACATTTTAGACATAGGAAGACCCAAAAATAATACGTTACAGTAATCGAAACGAGAATTAACGTAATTTTGTGTTTTTGCCATTTAAAAAATAGTTTTCTTTGATAAAAAGATCTTAAAACAATAAAAAAAAAAAAGTCAACAGATAGATCGGAAATTGATCTATAGTATTTTAGAATTAAAAGTAAAAAATTGCTTAATATCTGACAGGTTTTTAACATTTTAATGACTCAGACTCATTTGGATCCCCGGGACCTTTAACGTTAACCAAAATTTAGTGGCACACTAATGGTTACAATAAATATTGTAGTAGTTTTGAAAATTAAAATGATTAAAACGGCCCCTACATGCTTTAGTTTTTCAGTTTGCGGCCCTCAGTGGAAAAAAGTTTGGACACCCCTGGTCTATGGTACCATATAGAGCTGCGAATCTTTGGGTGTCCCACGATTCGATTCAATATCGATTCTTGGGGTCACGATTCAATTTAACACGATTCTCGATTCAAAAACGATTTTTTTTTTCCCGATTTAAAAGGATTCTCTGTTCATTCAATACATAGGATTTGAGCAGGATCCACCCCAGTCTGCTCACATGCAAGCAGAATAGTAGATTTTTGTAAAAAGCTTTTATAATTGTAAAGAACAATGTTTTATCAACTGATTGCAATAATGTACATTTGTTTTAACTATTAATCAAACCAAAAATATGACTTATATTTTGGACACAGTGTGTTGTCAAGCTTATGAGATGCGATGCAAGTGTAAACCACTGTTCTTTTTTTTTTTTTTTTTTTATAAATGTCTAATGATAATGTCAATGAGGGATTTTTAATCACTGCTATGCTGAAATTATAACTAATATCGATACTGTAGTTGATAATATTCATTTTTGTTTAACTACTTTTGGTTTATTCTGCGTCGTGTTTGTGTCTCCTCTCAATTGCTCTGTTTATTGCAGTTTTGAGTGTTGCTGGGTCAGGTTTGGTTTTGGAATTGGATTGCATTGTTATGGTATTGCTGTGTATTGTTTTGTTGGATTGATAAAAAAAATAATAATAATAATGAAATAAAATCGCAAAAAAAGAAAAATCGATTTTTTTCAAAATGAGAATCGATTCTGAATCGCACAACGTGAGAATCGCGATTCAAATTCGAATCGATTTTTTCCCACACCCCTAGTACCATAGTCTTGGATCATTATAACTGCTAATAAAAGTAAATGTAGACCCGTAGTTAAAAGGTTATTCTGAAGTGACTACTTTGTGCGGCCCAGCCTTCCCTCCAGTGGGCCCCCAGGTAAATTGAGTGTGAGACCCCAGCTTTAGAGTGAAGGCTTTGTTGTGCTGATGTTCTAAACCATGGGTGTCAAACTCTGGTCCGCGGGCCAAATTTGGCCTGCCGTGTATTTTCATTTGGCCCTTGAGGAAATATTAAATTAACATTAGAGCTGTAACACCGCATTCACCGCTTATACTCATACTTGCTAAACCCCCCCTCCCCGTCCCCCCTCCGATTTTCCAAGGAGACTCCCAAATGTCAGTGCCCCTCACGAAAATCACAGGGGGCAACCATTCTCCCAAATGTCTCCCGATTCCCACTTGGACTACAATATTGGGGGCGTGCCTTAAAGGCACTGCCTCAAGCGTCCTCTAAAACTTTCGTCACGTCCGCTTTTCCTACGTAGAAACAGCGTGCCGGCCTAGTCACATGATATATGTGGCTTTTACACACACACACGCTAATGCAATGCAAGCTTGGTCAACAGCCATACAGGTCACACTGAGGGTGGCCGTATAAACAACTTTAAGACTGTTACAAATATGCGCCACACTGTGAACCAACACTAAACGAGAATGACAACCAAATTTCGGGAGAACGTCCGCACTGTAACACAACATAAACACAACAGAACCCCTTGCAGCACTACCTCTTCCTGGACGCTACAATAGAAAAATGTATTATTAGCCTGTGGGAAAAGTTTATTTTGATATTTACCTGAGAAGGCTGCAAATAGAAAATAGGCATTCAATTTCTCTTTAAATTTGATTTGATATGCCATTGCAATTTTTAAATTATTAGTATTATTTGAAACTCGATTTTGCATGTCACTATAAAGTTATATAAGTCTTGCTTGTTCAATATTCAATGCAAAACTTGTTTGGGTCCCTATTAAAAGGTTAATTTGTTCAACCTTGGGCCCGTGGCTTTGTTCAGTTTAAAATTTTGTCCCACTCTGTATTTGAGTTTGACACCCCTGTTGTAAACGTAAAGTCCACCTTGTCTCAACTTGCCCTGCGTGTACTTCCACACATGCGTCCTACACATGTGTGCCCTCTTGTTTGCTGCTGCTCATGTGTGTCGGTTTGTGTAGCGAGCGCAGATGAGGAGAAGATGCGACTCCTCCACTCGGGCCTTGGACATAATGGCAGACGCCCCAGACGGTTCATCGGGTCCTCGGAGCAGATAAGTGATCCGTTCACACACACCAGGGGAGGGTTCAGTGCTTTTGACCCGCCAGAACAGTGCGTCCGCTGGGCCTCCCCACCTTGAATGGCCCTGTTGAAAAGCAGGGCCATAAATTGTCGGATGGGCCAAGCAGGGGGGGGCGGGGGTGAGGCGTCCCCCCTCTCCGCCTCATCCCACTCCTCGCCCGCTCACATGCTATCTCTTTCCTCCACTCACCGAGCGGTGGTTTCCATCTCAGCCAGCCTCTTGTCCCACCTGCATGTTTAAAAAGATGAAAGGATAAGCCAAAAGAATGGGCACAAAGGCGGCGTGGCTTGTGTTACAAGGCTGGTCCTTAGAGAGCGCCCATGAAAGACCTCGGGGATGGGAGAAGACACGGACACCGAAAGGGACGGGGGATGATGAAAAGACGCTTGTCAAACCTCTGCGCCGCCGAAACAGGTCATCTGTGTGTGGAGCGGAGGGACCAAAGTGCAGTGGAGGAGCTGTTGAACACTAAAAACTGAAACAAAGGTCACCCAAAATGAGTATCTAAACCAGGAAAATGTAGAAAAATATTTTACAACTGGGATTCCAGCTGCTTAAGACCCTAACATACCCGGTAATCAAAGCAAACGTCCACCAGGTCTGTGCGCAAAAGCTCAAATTTTATGAGCGCTCAGACTCTGGTATGTGACACCGAACACTGCTCCGTGTGACCCGATGGGCTCTGAATCTTTGGGCACCACACAATTCGACTTTATTCAAAACCAATACTTTTTTAATAATATTGGACACCTGTTCTATGATTAACTACACTCCTCCATAATATATATGAGCAGTTCTGATCAATTTCTATATTACTTAAAGGCCTACTGAAATGAGATTTTCTTATTCAAACGGGGATAGCAGGTCCATTCTATGTGTCATACTTGATCATTTCGCGATATTGGCATATTTTTGCTGAAAGGATTTAGTAGAGAACATCCACGATAAAGTTCGCAACTTTTGGTCGCTAATAAAAAAGCCCTGCCTTTACCGGAAGTAGCAGACGATGTGCGCGTGACGTCACGGGTTGTAGGGCTCCTCACATCCTCACATTGTTTATAATCATAGCCACCAGCAGCAAGAGCTATTCGGACCGAGAAAGCGAAAATTTCCCCATTAATTTAAGCGAGGATGAAAGATTCGTGGATAAGGAAAGTTAAAGTGAAGCACAAAAAAAAAAAAAGAAATTGCGACGGCTCCAGGCGGCGGCAGTGGGACCGTTTCAGAAGTAATTAGACACATTTATCAGGATAATTCTGGAAGATCCCTTATCTGCTTATTGTTTTAATAGTGTTTTAGTGAGATTGTAAAGACAGGGGCAGCATGGCGTAGTGGGTAGAGCGGCCGTGCCAGAAACCTGAGGGTTGCAGGTTCGCTTCCCACCTATTGACATCCAAATGGCTGCCATTGTGTCCTTGGGCAGGACACTTCACCCTTGCCCCCGGTGCCGCTCACACTGGTGAATGAATGATGAATGAATGATTGGTGGTGGTCGGAGGGGCGGTGGCGCAAACTGGCAGCCACGCTTCCGTCAGTCTACCAAAGGGCAGCTGTGGCTACTGATGTAGCTTACCACCACCAGGTGTGAATGAATGATGGGTTCCCACTTCACTGCGAGCGCTTTGAGTATCTAACAATAGAAAAGCACGATATAAATCTAATCCATTATTATTATTATTATACCTGAAAGTCGGATGGCTGCGGTGAACGCCAGTGTGTCTCAGAGAAACCAATGGAGGAGCCAAGATCACAGCTGCCTTTTTGAGTTGCAGGAGGAAGTCCCATAATCCACTGAAGTCTCCGGTAAGAGCTGACTTAATATCACAATTTTCCCATCCAAAAACTTGCTGGTTGACGTAGAGAAACATGTTCGCTTGACCGCTCTGTGTTACAGCTTCACAACAAAGAAACACCGGCTGTGTCTCGGTGCTAAAGGCAGCTGCAATCCACCGCTTTCCACCAACAGCATTCTTATTCATAGTCTCCATTATTAATTGAACAAATTGCAAAAGATTCAGCAACACAGATGTACAAAATACTGTGTAATTATGTGATGAAAAGAGACAACTTTTAGCCGTGTGTGGTGCTGGGCTAATATGTCCCCTCCAACCCGAGACATCACGCGAACGCATAATCATACGCGTCATCATTCCGCGACGTTTTCAACAAGAAACTCTTCGGGGATTTTAAAATTGTAATTCGGTAAACTAAACCGGCCAAATTGGCATGTGTTGCAATGTTAATATTTCATCATTGATATATAAACTATCAGACTGCGTGGTGGGTAGTAGTGGGTTTCAGTAGGCCTTTAACGATGCTCAGTAGCAACACTAAAATTAGATATTAGCGATTCCTGTGTGGGATCTTCACCATCAGAACACACACGCGCGCGCACACACCTAGGTGTCTCCATCGCCACATTCTTCCTCCTTGGCGTTTAGTGTCAGTCACTTGAAATTCTCCAAACCCTCCCACCGTTCTTGGAGTCTCCGTCTTTGTCTCGACTCGCCCTGCGTGCTCTCAGATATTTGCGCCTCGGGTCACATCAGTGAGAGTTGCAGAGGGAGAAAGTTGTTCGTCGTTAAAGAGCGAACAAACAAAAGTTGTCAAAAGGACGCAGGGCTATCGTCGGTGTTATCACGTCATTGCACACGTTAGCAGGCCAGCTGAAGTTTACCCACTTCCTGTCACTGCGGCCTTATAATGTTTTGGTAGCCATGACCACACCTACATTTTAGAAATATGCTTTAATGTCACCGAGGTAAAATAAGTCCACTCTAATGACCTTCACCGTCTTTTTCAAAGCTTTTTTAAGGCCTACTGAAATGAGATTTTCTTATTTAAACGGGTATAGGAGTTCCATTCCATGTGTCATACTTGATCATTTCGCGATATTGCCATATTTTTGCTGAAAGGATTTAGTAGAGAACATCCACGATAAAGTCTGCAACTTTCATCACATTGTTTATAATGGGAGCCTCCAGCAGCAAGAGCTATTCAGACAGAGAAAACGACAATTCCCCCATTAATTTGAGCGAGGATGAAAGATTCATGGATGATGATATTGATAGCGAAGCACTAGAAAAAAATTTAAAAATAAATAAAGTTAAAATAAAAGACGATTGCATTGGGACGGATTCAGATGTTTTTAGACACATTTACTAGGATAATTCTGGGAAATCCCTTATCTTTCTATTGTGTTGCTAGTGTTTTAGTGGGATTAAATAGTACCTGATAGTCGGAGGGGTGTGTCCACGGGTGTCTTGACGCCAGTCTCTGAGGCAAGTCGACGGCAGCTGCAAGGACGGCGCAAGCTCAGCTGATCTCCGGTAAGAGGTGACTTTTTACCACAATTTTCTCACCGAAACCTCCCGGTTGACAAGTGGTCGGGAACCATGTTCGCTTGACCGCTCTGATCCATTGTAAAGATTCACCTCCGGGAATTTTAAACAAGGACTCACCATGTGTTTGTGTGACTAAAGGCTAAAGCAGGGGTAGAGAACCTATGGCTCTAGAGCCAGATGTGGCTCTTTTGATAACTGCATCTGGCTCTCAAATACATCTGAGCTGACATTACTTAACATGATTAGTAAAGAATAATTCCGCCAGTAATCGGTGTTAAAAATAACGTTTAACATATAAAACATTCTTATGCATTTTAATCCATCCATCCGTTTTCAACCGCACCTGTTCAATAAGTCAGATCAATGGTAAGAAGTCCATCCATCTATTCTCTACCGCTTGTCCCTTTTGGGGTCGCGGGGGTTGCTGGAGCCTATTTCAGCTGCATTTGGGCAGAAGGCGGTGTACACCCTGGACAAGTCACCACCTCATCACAGGGCCAACACGGATAGACAGACGACATTCACACTCACATTCACACACTATGGCCAATATAGTGTTGCCAAAGAAGTATTTTATTTATTATTGGTTAGCTTCAGAATAAAAATGATATAAAATATAAGAGTTATACTCTAAAAATGTAGGTCTTACTTAAAAAATGCATGCATTTAGTTGTATTCAGTGTTAAAACATATGATACGGCTCTCACGGTAATACACTTTAAAAATTTGGCTTTCATGGCTCTCTCAGCCAAAAAGGTTCCCGACCCCTGTGCTAAAGCTTCCCACCTCCATCCTTCTACTTTGACTTCTCCATTATTAATTGAACCAATTGCAAAAGATTCAGCAACACAGATGTCCAGAATACTGTTTAATTGCGCGATGAAAAGAGACGACTTTTAGCCGCAAATGGTGCTGCGCTAATGTCCTCTACAGTCCGTGACGTCACGCGCATGCGTCATCATTCTGCGACGTTTTCAACAAGAAACTCCGCGGGAAATTTAAAATTGTAATTTAGTAAACTAAACCGGCTGTATTGGCATGTGTTGCAATGTTAATATTTCATCATTGATATATAAACTATCAGACTGCGTGGTCGGTATTAGTGGGTTTCAGTAGGCCTTTATCAAAGTTTTAATTTTCCAATGCAATGTTGCATCAAAATCTCAATATTTAATCATACTTACAAATATCTATGAATTTTTAAATATTTGACCCAACAAGCTGCATTACCAACAAACATTATACACGTTTTCACTCCGCGCATCTCTCTGCATGGTCAGGGCGAGTTGGCCCTTTTGCTCTGGCCAGCAAAGCGCTCTGGCTATCATTTGTCGTTATTACGTGCATTAATCTTTCATGTAGTGAACAAGCGTGTTTTTGACTTGATGGATAATTTTTTAGTAATGCTCAGAAAAATAGCTTCTAATCCGAAACGCAATTACAATTTATTATTTGTTTATTTTTCAAAAATCTTATATTTTTTTCTGGTAATGCAATTTTTAATAAGACCTTTTTAGGCCATTGGCATGCTTACTTGCTGCGCATATACGTCATAAGTCAGCAACCAAAAAGAGGTTTTGTAACATGTAACTTCTTTTAAAAAGGTTTTATTATGACTACCATACCAAATGAAACATTGCGGGAATTGGTTTCAATCGAGAATCTTGTTAAATTGAGAATCGATTCTGAATCCAGTCGTCACTCCAAAAATTGGAATCGTATAGAATTTTGAGGAGCCCGAAGATTCCCACCTCTAATATTTTGTCTTTTTATTCCTTTTGATCAAGAAAAGTTAACTGTCCTGAAGTGACCTTCAAGGAAGAACGACACAAAAACTATTGGACGTTTTTTGAAATCAGAATTAGACAATGCCAACACTAATAAATAAAAATAATTAGGAAAGTGCAGAGCTTTGCCTGGCCCTACATCCCTACAGTAAAATAGTCCTCAATCCAACACCAAAATGTAATCACTGGATTCTTATCCCATATTCTTAAAGTTGAATAAAAATCACCCCATAACCATGTCAGCTATCTATAGCGGAATGAAAACGGCGTGAAGCGTTTTTTCGTCGACTGTTTTTGTCTCTGTGGGTGGAGGTGGGGCCGCTAGCAGTCATGCACACCGAAGTTTAAGCTCGTAAAGTAAACGTAAGTTTACGTAGTATAAATGATCTGGATCAGTCCCAAAATGTAATCACTTGTTCCCTATCCCTTTTTGGGCATTTCCTGAAAGTTTGTTGAAATCACACCCATAAGTTCTTGAGTTATTTATAGAATGAAAGAAACTAAGTTAACACTCTTGTCTGTCTCCACCAATGTTTGGAAAATTCCACCCATCCATCCATCCATCCATCCATCCATCCATCTTCTTCCGCTTATCCGAGGTCGGGTTGCGGGGGCAGCTGCCTAAGCAGAGAAGCCCAGACTTCCTTCTCCCCAGCCACTTCGTCTAGCTCTTCCCGGGGGATTCCGAGGCATTCTCTTGGTAAGACAAAGTCTTACCAAAGTGTCCTGGGTCTTCCCCGTGGCCTCCTACCGGTTGGACGTGCCCTAAACACCTCCCTAGGGAAGCGTTCGGGTGGCATCCTGACCAGATGCCCGAGCCACCTCATCTGGCTCCTCTCGATGTGGAGGAGCAGCGGCTTTACTTTGAGTTCCTCCCGGATGGCAGAGCTTCTCACCCTATCTCTAAGGGAGAGCCCTGCCACCCGGCGGAGGAAACTCATTTTGGCCGCTTGTACCCGTGGTCTTATCCTTTCGGTCATGACCCAAAGCTCATGACCATAGGTGAGGATGGGACCGTAGATCGACCGGTAAACTGAGAGCTTTGCCTTCCGGCTCAGCTCCTTCTTCACCACAACGGATTGGTACAACGTCCGCATTACTGAAGACGCCGCACCGATCCGCCTGTCGATCTCACGATCCACTCTTCCCCCACTCGTGAACAAGACTCCTGTTTGGAAAATTATTAAAAAAATAAAATTATAGCGACTCATTACCTTGCCAAAAACTGATTGAATTATTAACAAAATTACTCTTTAATAAGTCTAATTAATATATTACATATGTATTAATATTACGTTACATTACAAAAAAAAAATTCAAATATCTGGCATATTCAGTTGTGATGTTTCATGAGAGCAGAGCGTATGTGTGCATGTGCTTTTTGAAAAACGGTTCATGTTGCTAAGTGACGTGTGACGTCAGCGCTTGTACAGTGTAGCTTTAGCTCAGCTGTGTTTGTTAGCTCAGACTAGCAGTATGCGGGCAGTGACGGCAGCTCTGTTGAGTCTTTTCAGTGGATTGTGTTAGCGCGAGTTAATAAAGAGATTGAATGTGCTTCCATGGCTGTAGTCTCCTTGTCCACAAACATGGTATTTTAGGACTGCAAGCTTGTCACTTTAATCGTTGATTTGTTGTTCATTGTTTTTGTCGAAGTAGTAGTGTGTATGTGTGTATGTACTTACATGTTGTGTGTGTTTGCTGTGTGATGTTGCCTCCTTCTTTTTGATTACAAGTTCATTTTAGTTTTGGACTGGTTGTTGCTTTTATTCCTAAAAATATATTTCCTGCATTGAACTTGATGTGCTTCTGACGCTATTAAGTTGCCATACAACCACATTAAAAATAGCGTGCAACGTTACATCAAATAACGTACATGAATGTAACTAATTGGATTACTCATTACTAATACAAAGTAACATCGTTACGCCGATATTATATAACAGCGTTACTTGAAACACTAGTCTCCAAAATCTTTGTCACTGCTGGGCCGCTAGCACACACACTCCCACAGATACATAAATGTAAGGTAACATAATACAAAATCCGTTTCCATATGAGTTGGAAAATTCTGTTAGATGTAAATATAAACGGAATACGATGATTTGCAAATCATTTTCAACCCATATTCAGTTGAAAATGCTACAAAGACAACATATTTGATGTTCAAACTGATAAAAAAGTTTTTGTTTGCAAATAATCATTAACTTTAGAATTTTATGCCAGCAACACGTGACAAAGAAGTTGGGAAAGGTGGCAATAAATACTGATAAAGTTGAGAAATGCTCATCAAACACTTATTTGGAACAACCCACAGGTGTGCAGGCTAATTGGGAACAGGTGGGTGCCATGATTGGGATAAAAGCAGCTTCCATGAAATGCTAAGTAATTAACAAACAAGGATGGGGTGAGGGTCACCACTTTGTAAGAAAATTGTCGAACAGTTTTAGAACAACATTTCTCAAAGAGCTATTCCAAGGAATTTAGGGATTTTACCATCTAGGGTCCGTAAAATCAGCAAAAGGTTCAGAGAATCTGGAGAAATCACTGCACGTAAGCGATGATATTACGGGCCGTTGATCCCTCAGGCGGTACTGCATCAAAAACAGACATCAGTGTGTAAAGGATATCACCACATTGGCTCAGGAACACTTCATAAAGCCACTGTCAGTAACTACAATTGGTTGCTACATCTGTAAGTGCAAGTTAAAACTCTGCTATGCAAAGCAAAACACATTTATCAACAACACCAAGGAATACCGCTGGCTTTGCTGGGCCGGAGCTCCTCTAAGATGGACTAATGCAAAGTGGAAAAGTTTTCTGTGATCTGACGAGTCCACATTTCAAATTATATTTGAAAACTGTAGATGTGGTGTCCTCCGGAACAAAGTGGAAAGTAACCATCCGGATTGTTATAGGCGCGAAATTCAAAAGCCAGCATCTGTGATGGTATAGGGGTGTATTAGTGCCCAAGGCATGGGCAACTTACACATCTGTGAAGGCACCATTAATGCTGAATAGTCCATACAGGTTTTGGAGCAACATATGTTGTCATCCAAGCAACTTTATCATGGACGCCCCTGCTTATTTCAGCAAGACAATGCCAAGCCACGTGTTACAACAACATGGTTTCGTAAAAAAAGAGTGGGGGTACTTTCCTGGCCCGCCTGCAGTCCAGACCTGTCTCCCATGTGGCGCATTTTGAAGCGTAAAATATGACAGCGGAGACCTCACACTTTTGAACGACTGAAGCACTACATAAAACAAGAATGGGAAAGAATTCAACTTTCAAAGCTTCAACAATTAGTTTCCTCAGTTCCCAAACGTTTATTGAGTGTTGTTAAAAGAAAAGGTGATGTAACACAGTGGTGAACATGCCCTTTCCCAACTACTTTGGCACGTGTTGCAGCCATGAAATTCTAAGTTAATTATTATTAGCAAAAAAAAAAAAAGTTTTTGAGTTTGAACATCAAATATCTTATCTTTGTAGTGCATTCAAATGAATATGGGTTGAAAAGGATTTGCAAATCATTGTATTCCGTTTATATTTACATCTAACACAATATCCCAACTCGTATGGAAATTGGGTTTGTAGAAAAGTTTCGGATCAGGCCCATAATAAGCAAATACATAACCTCTAAATTATTTCTTTGAAAATACACGGCCTAGAGCATGGTATGTGTGGGCTTGAAAAAAAAATGTCCCAGAAAATGAAAATCTGAATTCTAAGCAAGAAAATGGTGAAAAATATTTTATTTTTGCAAAAAAAGTGCTGCTTGAAAATGCAAACAGAACCAAACTGAACTACAAAGTCCTTCAAATTGCAGCTTTGAGTTCGTGTGAGAAAGACAGCAATCAAACCATCAATTCCTGTTTTTCTCTTTGGAGGATTTGTGTTTCGGACAAACAACGTAGGTTTGAACCCAAACAGATTGTCATTCAATCATTAAATCCCCCCCTTAAATACAAACCTGATCCGATTTATGCCGCGGTCCTGCCTGCCTCGTACGTGAACTCAGCGAGGCTTTGCCGCCGCCGCCGCCCCACGACGCGGCCCTTGTTGCCATGGAAACGCTTGGACTTTGGTTGATGCGGACAAGTTCATCTGAGGACACGACATCGTACCTGGAGAACAATCTCTCACGTACACACACCGATGTGTGTTTTACTTCTCGGACATCCTTCTCCAATGTAGAACATGATTGGAAACCAGTTATTATCTCTATTGCTGCAAATAGCTGAGCTGTCATGGCGATGGACGTGTGTGTGTGTGTGTGTGTGTGTGTGTGTGTGTGTGTGTGTGTGTGTGTGTGTGTGTGTGTGTGTGTGTGTGTGTGTGTGTGTGTGTGTGCGTGCGTCAATTACGTACCCCACCTTACTATATCATCCCACCTACATTGACCCTTACTTTCCCTCCCCTTCTCTTCTAGTCTGATTTGTTGGCCATTTTCCACCTCTGTCATCGTGTCTTCAATCATTGGCCTGATATGGCTAGCAAGTAGACGTGTCCGCCATTACCACACACACACACACACACACACACACACACACACACACACACACACACAGACATATAGCGATGTAAAGCGACACATGGTTCCAATTTCAGGCGTAATGCACCTCTCACTGCAATCTGACCCAATTAGCCAAAGCCTCCTGGAAATGTCCCGGCTCTATCCGCGGTGGCAGAGAGGTAAAGGGTCAAAGGTGACGGTGGGAAGGGATAGTGTGTGGGGTGGGGCCGGGGCGGTCAGACTCTGATGAGCGTGTCACCTCCCGTCTGACCGTCTGGCAGCCGTCAGCACACGTTACTAGTGACATATTTGGCACAGGTGCAGAAAAAAATCAGGCACCGTTTCACAGCTTAGGCCAGTGCTTCTCAAATAGGGCGGGTGCCCCTGGGTGGGTGTGATGAGGTGTCGGGGGGAGGAGGTGGGGGGGGGGGGGGGTGAGAAGCAAGGGACTTCCAGTATTAGGGTCTTTTTTTAATTCTTGAATGATAACCAAACATACAGCTTGGTGGCAGCACTGCTCAAATGAATCAATAGACTCAACCAAGAAATGACCAAGTATACCAAAGTATATGACAAGGTGTCAAGGGGGTGGAGGCGTGACAAAAGTGTTCAACTCGGTGGAATGTTGATGCCCTCAAGTGACACGGATCAGATATTTTTTCTGCCCGTCCAATTTCTCCAATGTGCTTCAAATCAGATTTGAGCCACATCAGGAGGTAGTCCGAACCTGTTTGGAATCCATCTATCCCTCCATCCATTTTCTTCCGCTTATCCGAGGTTGGGTTGTCAAGTTGCGGGGGCAGCAGCCTAAGCAGAGGAGCCCAGACTTCCCTCTCCCCAGCCACTTTGTCCAGCTCCACCCGGGGCATCCCGAGGCGTTGCCAGGCCAGTCGGGAGACATAGTCTTCCTCTTGTGTCCTGGGTCTTCCTCGTGGCCTCCTACCGGTTGGACGTGCCATAAACGCCTCCCTAGGGAGGCGTTTAAGTGGCATCCAGACCAGATGCCCAAACCACCTCATCTGGCTCCTCTCGATGTGGAAGAGCAGTGGCTTTACTTTGAGCTCCTCCCAGATGACAGAACTTCTCACCTTATCTCTAAGGGAGAGCCCCGCCACCCGGCGGAGGAAACTCATTTCGGCCACTTGTAGCCGTAATCCTGTTCTTTTGGTCATGACCCACAACTCATGACCATAGGTTAGGATAGGAACGTAGATCGACCAGTAAATTGAGAGTTTTGCCTTATGGCTCAGCTCCTTCTTCACCACAACGGATCGATACAGCGTATGCAGTACTGAAAATAGTGCACCAATCCACATATTTATCTCACATATTTATCTCACGATCTACTCTTCCCTCAAGTACTCAGAGGTACTTGAACTCCACTTGGGGCAAGATCTCTACTCCAACCCAGAAATGGCACTCCACCATTTTCGGGGCTAGAACCATGGACTCAGACTTGGAGGTGCTGATTCTCATCCCAGTCGCTTCACATTCGGCTGCGAACCAATCCAGCGAGAGCTGAATATACTGGCCAGATGAAGCCATCAGGACTACATCATCTGTAAAAAGTAGAGCCCTAATCCTGCAGCCACCAAAATGGATCCCCTCAACGCCCTGACTGTGCCTAGAAATTCTGTTCATAAAATTCATGAACAGAATCAGGAACAGGTCCTGTTTACTGCTGCCAATGCGGACCAAGCTCTGACACTGATCATACAGGGTGCGGACCGCCACAATCAGACAGTCGGATACCCCATATTCTCTGAGCACTCCCCACAGGACTTCCCAGAGGCCTCGGTCGAATGTCTTCTCCAAGTCCACAAAGTACATGTAGACTGTTTGGGCAAACTCCCATGGACCCTCAAGAACCCTGCCGAGAGTATAGAGCTGGACCACAATTCCACGACACGGACGAAAACCACACTATTCCTCCTGAATCCAAGGTTCAACTATCTGGCATAGCCTCCTCTCCAGTACACCTGATTAGACTTTACTGGGAAGGTTGAGGAGTGTGATCCCACAATAGTTGGGGTTCCGGTTCCCCTTCTTAAGGAGAGGAACCACCAACCCGGTCTGCCAATTCAGAGGTACCACCTCTGATGTCCACACGATGTTGCAGAGTCTTGGTTGACAAGAAAGCCCCAAAGCATCCAGAGCCGTAAGGAACTTCGGGCAGATCTCATTCACCCCGGGGGCCTTGCCACCGAGGAGCTTTTTAACTACCTCGGCAACCTCTGCCCAAGAAATAGGAAAGCCCACCACAGATTCCCCAGGCACTGCTTCCTCATAGAAAGAGTTGTTAGTGGGATTGCGGAGGTCTTTGAAATATTCCCTCCACCGATCCACAACATCAATCAACCAATCAATGAAAGTTTAATTATATAGCCCTGAATCACGAGTGTCTCAAAGGGCTGCATAAGCCACAATGACATCCTCAGCTGAGATCCCACATTAGGGCAAAAAAAACCTCAACCCAATGGGATGACAATGAGAAACCAAGGAGGGGACCGCAGATGTGGGGACCCGTGCAATGGACGTCGAGTGGATCTAGCATAATATTGTGAGAGTCCAGTCCATAGTGGATCTAACATAAGTGTGAGCAGTAACATCCCAATACGAGGTTAGCAGAACACCATCCACAGTGTTGACAGTGCACTGCTTCCCCTTCCTCAGGTGGCGGATGATGGTCCAGAATCTCTTCGAAGCCATCCGGAAGTTGTTTTCCATGGCTTCCCCGAACTCCTCCCATATCCAAGTTTTTATTTCCGCGACCGCTGAAGCAACTCACCGCTTGGCCTGTCGATACCTGTCCGCTGCCTCCCTAGTCCCATGAGCCAAAAGGACCAGATAGGACTCTTTCTTCAGCTTAAAGGGGAACATTATCACCAGACCTATGTAAGCGTCAATATATACCTTGATGTTGCAGAAAAAAGACCATGTGTTTTTTTAACCGATTTAGGAACTCTAAAAGGGTGAATTTGGCGATTTAAACGCCTTTCAATTAATTGTTCGC
Source organism: Nerophis ophidion (assembly GCF_033978795.1). Taxonomy (NCBI): domain Eukaryota; kingdom Metazoa; phylum Chordata; class Actinopteri; order Syngnathiformes; family Syngnathidae; genus Nerophis; species Nerophis ophidion. The sequence continues at coordinate 21,299,379 of NC_084617.1, forward strand.
TGTCGGAGCGATGAACTTTCACCCGTGGTGTTACAATGGGAAGCAATCCACCATTTTCTCAAACACATTACACACACAAGTCAAATCAGCTCTGTTATTTTGCGTTTTTTCGACTGTTTTCTGTACCTTGGAGACATCATGCCTCGTCGGTGTGATGTCGGAGGGTGTAACAACACGACCGGGGACGGATTCAAGTTGTCTTACGTGGAGTGTGCATCGATTAGCACTGCATGCTAATCGATGCTAACATGGCAGAAATGTCAAGAATGTGTGGATATCCTGCGACACTCAAAGCAGATGCATTTGCAACGATTAAGTCAACGAAATCACAAAGGTGAGTTTTGTTGATATTAATGACTTATGTGCTAATCAGACATATTTGGTCACGATGTTAACATGCTATTTAGGCTAGATGTATGTACATTTGTAGCTATATTTGCATCCAGCCTTTCCCTCCACCCACATTTAATACCAAACAAACACTTACCAATCGACGGATTTTAGTTGCTCTATGGGTCAAAAGATGCAATCGTTGGTTAGAAGGTGGTCGACGAATAGCTTCAATAGCTATTTGCTCAATAGCTTCAGTTTCTTCTTCAATTTCGTTTTCGCTATCTGCCTCCACACTCCAACCATCCGTTTCAATACATGCGTGATCCGTTGATACGCTTAAGCCGCTGAAATCCGAGCTAATGTCTCTATACCCGCCATGTTTGTTTGTATTGGCATCACTATGTGACGTCACAGGAAAATGGACGGCTGGATTTACAGATAGTGAAAATCAGGCACTTTAAAGCCTTTTTTCGGGATATTCCCAGATGGGTAAAATTTTGAAAAAAACTTCTAAAAATAAAATAAGCCACTGGGAACTGATTTTTATTGGTTTTAACCCTTCTGAAAATGTGATAATGTTCCCCTTTAAAGACATCCTTCACCGGACCAGCGGGTACTAGGATTACCGCCACGACAGGCACCAACCACCTTGTGGCCACAGCTCCAATCAGCTGCCTCCACAACAGAGGTACATAACATGGTCTACTCCGACGCAATGTCCATCACCTCCTTCGTGACATGAAATACCGACTTCCTTATTCGTTTACGTAATCCAGTCAACTTCCTTTGTTTTCACTTTATCAAACTGTGCATGCCAGTGATGTGGAGGCCACATTGGGGCCACATTAGGTCCTCTGCGCGTTTGTACTGAAGTCAGATAAAGATCACATTTTACTTGTAAACAAAACAGTCAGCTGGAAATTGTCAGAGTTGCCACTGACTGTTTGTGTTTTAGTTTCTCCTCTGTGTGTTTAGTATTTCCTGTCCTTAGTTCCTGTCTAGTGCTCTTATTTTGGTTCAGCTTCCTGTTTGTCTCCCTGTGTCCTGTTTTCACTCAGCTGCGGCTGATTGGCATCTGGTCACACCTGATGTCAATCAGCCTGCTCCTACTTTACCTGCTTTGTTCCTCCAGTCAGTGCTGGATCATTGTATTGTCATTCGGACTTGTATTGTCGTTGCCTCATGTCACTCTTGTGTCTTTGCTACCTGTCGTGTCTGGCATCATTTCAGCTATTACCTGTCGTGCTACATCTTGTCCTGGTCGTCATAGCGGTAAGCTGTTTTTGTTAGCCATTAGCTATTTCCAGTTTTTCTGTTTGTTATCCTCTAGCTTCCATGCTAAAGTTCCTTTTTGTTTTTCTAGCTCCCAGTGCTAGCTCTCTTAGGTTGTTATTCCACCCACGTGCGTGCTTTTTGTTTGTTCTTGTGTAGTTTTAATTAAATCAGGTTTTCATATATCATGCCTGCCTCCATCTCTGCATCTCAGGGTTCGACAACAACAAATAACTGTGACAGAAATAATCCGATTTCGAAAAAATCTGATTTGGTCCCCATTGGCCTGCAGTGTAAACGTAAGCAAAGATTGGTTTGTATGGATACATAAAGAACATATAATTGATCAGGTTCTCAATTGTATTTCAATTAAGGGGGGGGGCGTGAAAACAATGAAGTCCCCAAGGTGGGGCGTGACAAAATTTAATTGAGAAGCGCTGGCTTAGGCAAAGGTCAAAGAGGAAGCGAGCTGAGCCTGGAGCCGAGCCACACAGACGCACACTCCGCTACTGTAAGTGTGTGCACACGCACACAGGCTCTGACAACAAACAACACATGCGACTACAAGTCCTTTTTTTTTGTAGCGTGAAACCTCAACGAGCGTATGGAATGTTCACATTGGGCAAAGCAGACGCCGCTGCGAAGTCCTCATTAGGGCGAACGGAGGGCTTTCGTTCGGTAATTGGGTTTAACGCTTAATGAGAAGCAGACACGGCGGGGTGCGGCGTTGGCGCGTCGGCCGTGTTCCGGGTTTGTCTGGTCGCAAGCGAGGGCCACCGGGCGCCACGCAGCAGCTCGTCGTGTTTACATCGTCTGCATCGCTGAGCCCTCTCCTCTTACTGCAGGCTCCCCACCGCACACCAAACAGGTCACCCCTCCATTGCCGGTCCTCGTCCTCGTATCTGTTCCGGCACGGTGTCACGTTGCAGGACGATATCCATCCGTCCGGGGCGGCTACGCTTTCACTCGCTCGCCACGGATGCTTGGTAATGATCTATTTGCAGGCCTGCTAACACAATCCACCCCCCCCCCCCCCCCCCCCCGCCCACACACACACCCTCCATGTTCCCTCGCCTCCTCTGGTCTTGTACACTTTACTCACTGTACAACACCCGGCGGGATTGCATTTCACAGGCAGACTTTGTTTGAAATGCTCAAGCAATTAGCTCAGGATTGACTTACAGTACTAGCGACCACACAATGGACTCTGCGGCCCACTTGTACCAAACCCCCTGTTCACGTTGCCGCTTGTCTCCATCTGTTACTCCTGTGGGACTGTGTGTGTGCCCCCGTGTGTGTGTGTGTGTGTGTGTGTTTGTGTATGCGTGTGTGCGTACACTGCTGACTGCCCCTGAGCTCAACAATGAGCAAAAACACGTCTCTCAAGTCGCACAAAACTTGAGTTTGCATCTTGTCAAGCGATGCGTTATTTGCCCCATTGTTGGGCCGCCAAAAAAAATCAGTTTTTTCGGCTGTAGACCATATCAGCAGTACTCCGTTGCAATGCACTTTTCTGCCACTTGTGGCAGTCGTGATAATATCAAACAAACAGAAGTCTGGAGCTTAAGTCATAGAGAAGTTTCTGAAGCGCAAAAAATATGATTAAAGTGGTGAAGGTGTGTTTTTACTTTAATTTTATTGGCAGTTTTGGTAAGAGACATATTCATTTAGTAGGATTGTATGTTAATTTTTTTTCTGTCTGTTATTTATAAATCCATTCTTAAGCAGTATAGTTGGTTAGTATTTATTTCTCTAATCAGCCTGACCTTAGCCTTAAGTTGGATCAATGATACGTTTTTTGACAAACACATGCTTTTATATCATCATCATCAACACATGGTTGTAAACTTTGAGTTGGTTAGATATAATTATTGAATACGATTAAAATCAAAAGTAAGATGACTGATTCAGTGTTAATGTTTTAGTGGGCCCCTCTGTAGTGGAAAAAGTTAAACCCCTAGGTCAAAAAGGTTAAGAACGCCTGATTTGCTCCTTGTAGGTGTTTTTGTTTTTAATTTTCTTAGTTTTTTTTCTCCCGAATAAAAACATTAACCTCACATATAAAGCTCTTTCTTCATTAGGGCTGCAACTTACGACTATTTGTCGACTTGTCATGTTATTAAGTGTACACCTATTACATAGCTCTAATCATCATTGTTTGAATTCATCTAGAGCAGGGGTCGGCAACCCAAAATGTTGAAAGAGCCGTACTGGACCAAAAATACAAAAAGAGATCTGTCTGGAGCCGCAAAAAATTAAAAGCCATATTACATACAGATAGTGTGTCATGAGATATAAATTGAATTAAGAGGATTTAAAGTAAACCAAATGAGCTTAAATATACCTACAAATGAGGCATAATGATGCAATATGTACAAATAGCTAGCCTAAATAGCATGTTAGCATCGATTAGCTCACACTCATGCAGTGACCAAATATGTCTGATTAGCACTCCACACAAGTCAATAACGTCAACAAAACTCACCTTTGTGCATTCATGCGCAACGTTATAAGTTTGGTGGACAAAATGAGACAGAAAAAGAAGTGGCATAAATCACGTCTGAGAAAGTCGGAGAAAGTTATACATGTAAACAAACTAAGGTGATTTCAAGGACCGCCAAAATTAGTAGGACAAAACGGCACTCGCCAATACTCGAATCAGTGAAGTATGTTTAATACAAACAGTGTGCTTTATAGCAATTAGGGAGGTTTGTGTCATGTTTGTCCTCCTACAGAAACCAAATTAAAACAAAAAATGTTTTTTTCCCCACATCATTTCCATTTTTCATATATTTTTGAAAAAGCTCCAGAGAGCCACTAGGGCGGCGCTAAAGAGCAGCATGCGGCTCCGGAGCCGCGGGTTGCCGACCCCTGATTTACAGTTAATTTTAGGCATGTGCTGACTAACAATACAAAAAACAGTGGAACCTAGACTTAAAAACTTTATTGGTTCTTGAACATGGTTCGTAAATCAAACAGTTGGTATAATGAAGCACAGATCCCCATAAAAAACTATGTAAACATGAATAATTGGTTCTGGCTTTGACAAAAGTCTCTATTTTAATAAAATAATGCACATTTTGACACGATTGCGTGTGTGTGTGTGTGTGTGTGTGTGTGTGTGTGTGTGTGTGTGTGTGTGTGTGTGTGTGCATTTATACACATATAAAGAAATGTGTATACATGCTTATGTATGTGTGTTTTTCATACACAGACATATATATATATATATATATATATATGTATATATATAAACAAAATATCTTAAGTATCAAAACTCAACAACGGCAAACTAAACTGTCAAGGGGCGCGCGCGCGCGCAAAAAACCTCAAAAAGAACCATGTTGCTACAATAATAATAAAAACATTTATGAAGTTTAATAATGTTTGCTTTCCTTAAACGGCAGACATTTGCTAACCCTGTTACAAAAAAGTTCAGTTATAATAATGTAATGTTGGTTATAGAGAACAATAAAAACATTTATTTATTGAAATTCAATGATTTGGTGCCTTTGCAAACAGCCAGCATTATGCACAAAGCAAACTATAACCTGCTACTCAAGAATGTACAACAGTTTTTATCAACAAAAGAGGAGCAATATAACAATAGAGAAAAATTTAACTTGAAACAACTGTTTGCACATACAACACTTAAAACCTTTTGTATACCAGTATTTGGAATTAAATAATGGAATGGCTTAATGAACAATGTACTAATATGATCCAGTTTAAGAAACTGTTTAAAGTGTTAACAAAGTACAAAGAAGTAGTCTCCTAAAAACATCTTGAACCTTCTTTAAAAATGTGATAATCTTTTTCATCTCATAATGTGAACCATAAATGACTTAACTAGTAATAAGAACTTTCTTCATTGTTTATCTATTAATATAATTATTATTAACCATTTGATTTGTCTAGTTATTTACTTGTTTATGTATTCATTTGTTGTTGTTACTGATTGCATTTTTTTTTTAAAGTGTTATGCTATGATGCGATAAGCTCTGCTTCCCCCTACTCCTTTTCGTACATGCTGTTATGAGAAATTGGAAATATGTGATGTATCGGACTGCAATGGTATGCATGTTTGATATAATTTAACACCATAACCATGTGGGTGTTATTTTTTGTTCGAAGGGCTCGTAAAGGTTGTAAAACATTTTTTCTTATGTTCCAGCTCTGAGAATAATGGATTTATAATGAATAATTCCTATTTTACGGAAATTAATTTTCCTCGGTCAGGCCTGGAACGAATTGACAGCAATAAATAAGGAATTTCTGTATGTGAAAAACTACAGCTAAGAGTTCCTGCACCTAGAGCAGGGGTCTCAAACATGCGGCTTGCGGGCCAATACAGCCCGCGAGACTTTGTTTTGCGGCCCGCGCTTAGATATGACAATTTAATGTATGTGCGGCCCGCGTGTTTAATATGAAAAGAACTTGACGGAGTCATTCTACCAAACGTCCTCGATTTTCACGGGAGTGCCCATAGAATCAAGGGCGATTTTTATACAATCACGCTACTCATGGTGTGCTGTAACAACTCTGTTCTTATCAACCTCTGAATTCTGTAAAGACAGTGTGCAAGCCAAATTGTTTGTCAACTTTGTCTAAGCAGTACACGTGTGTGATGTTGCAAGACATATTTGCTCAACAGCTACACAAGTTACACTGAGGGTGGCCATAAAAAAAACTTTAACACTGTTACAAATATGTGCCAGAACGTTAACCCACACCAAACAAGAAAGACAAACACATTTCAGGAGAACATCCGCACTGTAATACAACATAAACTCAACAGAACAAATACCCACAACTCCATACAATATACACACACCCACGCTACCACCACCCCCCAACGCCCTCACCCTCCCTACTTGTGTCGGTTGAGGTGGTGTATGTAGCCCGGGAGAGATGGGGCTGCAAGGTGTTCTGGGTATTTGTTCTCTAGTGTGTAAGTTGTGTTAGGGTGCGGAAATTCTCCCAAAATGTGTTTGTCATTCTTGTTTGTCGGTTCACAGTGTGGCGCATATTTGTAACAGTGTTAAAGTTGTTTATACGGCCACCCTCAGTGTGACCTGTATGGCTGTTGAACAAGTATGTTTTGCAACCACTTGTTCTGCACAAGTCTCATACAACATGTTACTGAGCTGGCACGTGGAATGAGTGATATAAAAGCGTGCTGGATGACATGTAGTGGAGAAGTAGTCTATGGCGTCACATCAGTGCGTAGTAGTCTTTTACAAGGGGGTGCATTAACCCCTGGAAGTACTTGAAGGCATACCAAGGGACAAGTGAGTTTTATTAAAAACATTTTTAAAAATAACAGCGATTTCATAAATCCGTTAAAAATATGTTTATCATACAATACCTCAATGAAATATGAATGTAAGTTCATAAACTGTGAAAAAATAATACAACAATCCAACATTCATTGTTGACAGCTAGACTTTTTATGGACATGTTCCATAAATATCAATGTTAAAGATTTCTTTTTTTGTGAAGAAATGTTTACAATTAAGTTGATGAATCCAGATGGATCTCTATTACAATCCCCAAAGAGGGCACTTTAAGTTGATGATTACTTCTATGTGTAGAAATCTTTATTTATAATTGAATCACTTCTTCACTTGTTTATTTTTCAACAAGTTTTTTGTTATTTTTATATATTTTTTTCCAAATAGTTCAAGAAAGACCACTACAAATGATCAATATTTTGGACTGTTATACAATTTAATAAATCAGTAACTGATGACATAGTGCTGTATTTTACTTCTTTATCTTTTTTTCAACCAAAAATGCTTTTCTCTGATTAAGGGGTACTTAAATTAAAAAAATGTTCACAGGGGGTACATCACTGAAAAAAGGTTGAGAACCACTGTTGTAGAGCAGTGGTTCTCAAATGGGGGGTACGCGTACCCCTGGGGGTACTTGAAGGTACGCCAAGGGGTACGTGAGATTTTTTTAATATATTCTAAAAATAGCAACATTTCAACAATCCTTTATAAATATATTTATTGAATAATACTTCAACAAAATATTAATGTAAATTCATAAACTGTTAAAAGAAATGCAACAATGTAATATTTAGTGTTGACAGCTACATTTTTTGTGGACATGTTCCATAAATATTGATGTTAAAGATTATTTTTTTTTCTGAAGAAATGTTTAGAATTAAGTTCATGGATCCAGATGGATCTCTATTACAATCCCCAAAGAGGGCCCTTTAAGTTGATGATTACTTCTATGTGTAGAAATCTTTATTTATAATTGAATCACTTGTTTATTTTTCAACAAGTTTTTAGTTAATTTTATATCTTTTTTTTCCCCAAATAGTTCAGGAAAGACCACTACAAATGAGCAATATTTTGCACTGTTATACAATTTAATGAATCAGTAACTGATGACACAGTGCTGTATTTTACTTCTTTATCTCTTTTTTCCAACCAAAAATGCTTTGCTCTGATTAGGGGGTACTTGAATTGAAAAAAATGTTCACGGGGTGTACATCACTGAAAAAAGGTTGAGAACCACTGTTGTAGAGGACGTTAAAGGCAGTGCAGTCATGGCGGCCCTTAACAATGTCGGCCGGGTGAAAATTGGGAAAAATTGGGGAGAATGGTTGCACCAGTAGATTGTCGGGAGGTGCACTGAAAGTCAGGAGTCTCCCGGGAAAATCGTGAGGTTTGGCAAGTATGTTGCTAGGGCGGGAAAGCCATTCATAGTAGGGGAATTCATTAAAAAGTGCATGTTAGATTTTTTTAAGAAATCTTTTCTCGCGGCCTGGCCTCACCCAGTTTCTGCATCCAGTGGCCCCAGGTAAATTGAGTTTGAGACCCCTGACCAAGAGGACCCATCAATGGGAAGCGTCAGTGCTGCTATCTCCACTCAGAGAGTCACGCTGCCCCTCTGTGGACGGGAGGGTAAGTCCCTCTTTCAGGCCCTCCAGGTGGGTGTCCTAAAAAAGTCCTTTCTTTTGCATGCGGCATAATTCTTCTTTTCCTTGATCGCAGCCCAGAAAGTGACCTGTGGCAGAGAGGGAGTGCGCGAGGGATGGGGGAGTCGCCCCCGAGCGTCAAGCTGTTGTTGTGTATAATCTGCAAATTTCCTCAGATGACGCAAAGACCGTGACTTTGCCTCCCGTCCACTCTTCATCTCCACATCCCTCCTCTCATCTCTCGATGCCTCGCTCTTGTCGCACGGGAGACAGCGACGCTCAGCAGGTAAGCTTCCAGGGCCGCCTCCTTGTCTTTGGTGCGGCCCCCGTCCAACTCATGCCCTAATAGCCATACATCTTATTCTACATTTTCTTTCTTTTCTTGACCTTCTTACCATTCACTTTAAATGAAGATGCTTCTCTGTGTTTCATTTCATTGATGCTTCTGATCCAACCTTCTAAATATCACACATGCTGACTTCATCAAAAGAAACCCAGGAGCTTCCAGGGCACCTGTTAGCCAAATGAGGAGGGGGATTTATTGTGAAGGACACTTGAGCTGCATGAAATGAGCTCCTCGTGCAGCCAGGAAGACCGAGCGGTCAAACCTCCCCCCCAAAAGAAGGGAGAGAGTGTTTATAAATAGCAGATCTTTGCGAGGGTGAAGAGAGCAGATGTGGTTGAGGGTCTGTGTTCAAGGAGTTCAAACAACAGATTAATACATTCAGATTATCATCTCAGTAAGAGGAGGGTAGGGGCTTGCGCAAATTCACACACTCCTGCAGGAGGGGTCTAATGACACACTGATGACCAATTTATTGATAGCGATAGCTGAATAACTTGGCGCCCGGCCATTATAATTACCTCCGCTTAGGAAGTTATGTACGTGTTTCTCAGCGGTGGGATTCTTAAACAGCTCAAAATCCTCTCAAAGACTTCATTCCGCCTGGGTCGAATAAGAACAGCGCACATTTTTTTGGTCTCTTTTCTTCACATTTTGCCTGTTGTATCAAACATAATGTCAAATATATGACATATATTTATAGTACAAGGTGTGTATTAATTAATGTGTTAGTTATAGTGCTGAGCCAGATTAGGATCAACAGTCAACAATAACAAAAAACGATACACATTTTTCAGTTTCTCTGTCATTAATTTGTGTGCTGGTTCATGTAAGCAGCCCCCCCTCCCCTGGTGTTATCTTCTTCTCTTTCATCTGTGTGAATATAACATTGAAGCAGCGCAGTGGTCCCCCACAGAGACTAGCGCATAGACAATCTGTGACAATTTTTTTGTTTATTTTCAAAACACTTCCTGTTGGTTAACATAACATTTAATTGTTTTTTGTTCTTTTCATTTTGCAAGAAAATACACTTTAATATAATACAACGTCATGTAGTGTAATATATATATATATATATATATATATATATATATATATATATATATATATATATTTATATATATATATTTATATTTATATTATATTTGTATATTTGTGTGTATGTATACATTGTGTGTGTGTGTGTATATATATATACCATATATACATATATATGTGTGTATGTATGTGTGTCTTTATATATGTATATAAATGTGTGTGTGTGTGTGTGTGTGTGTGTGTGTGTGTGTGTGTGTGTGTGTGTGTATATATATATATATATATATATATATATATATATATATGTATGTGTGTGTGTGCATGTATGTGTGTCTGTATATATGGCTATAAATGTGTGTGTGTGTATATATGTATGTGTATATATTTGTGTGTATGTATATGTGTGTGTGTGTGTATATATATAATGTCTGTGTGAGTGTGTGATGGTGTGTGTATGCGTGTACATATACTGTATGTATGTCTACATAACATCTAATGATGCTTTTTTTGGTCAAAATTGGGCATCGATTTTTCTAGAAAAAAATCTTAATATATAACGTAATGTAATATGTGTACATATACGTGAATATATACATATGTGTATATATATACATTTGTATATATATATATATATATATATATATATATATATATATATATATATATATATATATATATATATGTATGTGTATATATATGTGTATATATATGTATGTATGTGTATATATATGTGTATATATATGTATATATATGTATATGTATGTGTGTGTGTGTTTATATGTTTGTATATACACAGTTTGTATATAAGTGTGTTGGAACTGGTTACAAGCAGCTATTTGACAGATGAGGCTCATAGGCTGGATAGGCTGATTGGCAACACTAAAATTGGCCCTATTTAGGTTTTGGATAAATTCCAGGCAACTACAGTTGCCAGTATTTTTCCGTAAATTAATTTTTTTCTGTAAACAGATTAATAATATATAATTTTTTTCATAGTTATATACCTTAAACACAGTTATCAACTGTAAAATTAACGGATTCAGCATCAACATACCGTAATGTCCTATACATTGTGAGGGTTTTTTTTACGGTGAATGGCCACAGATGCTGGTATTTTACCCTATATTGTCCAGATTTTTTTTTTACAGTGCATATATGGGTAACCCACTGATCACGTCACAGGTGGTGCAAATTCTAAGCGGTACAAACAGGTAAGAAAATCTGGTTTTGCATAATAAGTCCCCTTTAAGGTCTTTGTGTTTTAGAGCTGGTTTTAAGACAAATCATGCAACAATCTGTTTTTCTTTGGTGCACATAAATAAATTGATTGTAAACGAAACAAGCCGTAATCTGTCAAGTTTTAGTTGACACAACAACCAAATGTGATGACTGAGAGAAAGCGCTTACCCGAGTAATGTGCAATGACCTCTGACCTATGTAAACCACGTATTACAGGATGTTCTGACCTGGGGTCAGTCATACAACCATTTCAGTTAATGAGACACTTTTATGTGTTGTGTACAACTACACTTGAGATTTTCTCATGGACCAAAAATGATTCATATTTTTCCCCAAAAGTTGGTGTAACAGTCATTAACCCATTGTTTCCCGAAATATTTGTTAGGACAGAATGTTGGATCCTGCTCTGCAGTACCTGACGTTACGTCCTGTTTGGTTGAATGACGAGCGTCTGGTGCGTTTAACGTCAGCTGGGACATGTAAGAAGCCGTGTTGAGGCGCACTAAGCATCGTCAGAGGTAGGGGTGGCGTGGCGCGTGGCGGGGGATTGGATTATATCTCCATCCCGTTGTAAAGCTCACAGCAAACAATCATCTGTTGGAAATAATCCCCTGGGACACACAGACACCCGAACACACCACACAGAAACAATGCCAAACTGTAATATCAAGACTGTGTATGTGATCCTCACTAGGATGTCACACTTAGGTAGCAGTCGTGTCCCAGTTGTGGAATTTGTTAGTTGCGTCATTAATGCGTTAACACATGACTTGATTGATTGATTGATTGAAACTTTTATTAGTAGATTGCACAGTTCAGTACATATTCCGTACAATTGACCACTAAATGGTAACACCCAAATACATTTTTCAACTTGTCTAAGTCAGGGTCCACGTTAATCAATTCATGGTAAACTTGTCATAATCCAGTATTAAAACTTCAGCAGGTAGATGATTTGGTTAAAATTTAATTATTAATCACCTTGCTTTACTCATGATGTCAACATGTTTATTTGCTACGACGTGTAAAAGAACAATATTATGTTACGAGGTTTTTGTTTGTAATCCATATCAATCGGTCCGTCGAAAACCAAAGCAACTTTATGATAATGTAAATCCTGTTAATATGTTTCAGACACCCAAAAGTATAAAAACAAAACACATTTGACCCAAAATAATTTCTAGTTGTACATGGAGAAAACATTGTGAAATACATACACAGTAAATGATGAAAGGTATCAATGAACATTTAACTAGGGTTGTCACTTTCAATACGATACCGATGTTTGTGCTGTAAGTACAGGCCGATACCGATATTAATCTTATATGATATCAGCAGGTGTCATACATACTTTTATTATTTTTAAGTGTGGAATGTTGGAAAATGTTTGATCAAGTGAAATGAGTCGGGGAACAACACTAACCTATTTATTATTAATCGTTGAGAATGAATTTATGCTGTGTTTAAGTTCAAGTGGAGTGGTAATTGTTTTTCTGTTGTTGTTGTTTTTTGATACCTAATGGCCACAATATGTCATGACGTTAAACTCATGATGGACTAAGTTAAATGATGCGGACTTGTTTGCTACTGGATACTTAATACCCTTCTGCCTTGGAGACTTTGTATGTGTAAGTAATATGCTACTTAGTTTTTTGATACTTGTTCATATCCACAAATGTGCTGTTTTATTCTACAGTACTGTTCAATGATTATTACAAATGTCTAGCTTGTGTGCTATTGTGTGCTTAGCTGTTGTGTAGCTGCTAGTCCCTAGCACCTTATTGCCTACTGTGTTTATCTTTTGTAAATGACTTGACTAAAATACAAAACATTGTGCGCTTATTAGAGGACATTTCGATGTGAACTGGCTGTCCAGTTTTGCACAAGCAATCGGAGATTATATCCAAAATTTTACATCCAAAACGATATAATCCCATACTCGTTTGTTTGCTGCTTTCAGGCCGATACTAATATTTGCTTTGGCTATCCCTATCTTTAACATCACTTTCACCTTTTTTAGGACCTCCTGGTTTGGGAAGTGAGAGTCCTTCCAGTTTCTTTTATTCTAAGGCTGTCTAAAATAACGACAGGTGACTCGAATCGAAGTTTAACAATTTATTCTACAAAACAGGAGTAAGTACAAACCACAGAAATACCAGCGCTGTGAGATAATGAACTGAGCTATCTAAAAGTAGAAGCAGTCTCCAAAATTGTTGCCGAATCTTTCATACTTTTGTCCACCAAGGTTGCAGTGCCTTGACGAGTATCAAAACTGAAAGTTAACTTTACGTGTGTGTGCTTTCCCCTTTCACCCTCTCTCCAGGCTGGTATTTCATGACACCATTAATAATAAAATGTGTATGAGCGTACACCATCCATCCATCCATCCATTTTCTACCGCTTATTCCCTTTAGGGGTCGCGGGGGGCGCTGGCGCCTATCTCAGCTACAATCGGGCGGAAGGCAGGGTACACCCTGGACAAGTCGCCACCTCATCACAGGGCCAACACAGATAGACAGACAACATTCACACTCACATTCACACACTAGGGCCAATTTAGTGTTGCCAATTAACCTATCCCCAGGTGCATGTCTTTGGAGGTGGGAGGAAGCCGGAGTACCCGGAGGGAACCCACGCATTACACAACATATGGAAATAGAATTGTCTCACATAAACTTATATATGTCAATATGATATTAATACATATGCATATATTAATAAATACACAAATGCAAAAGTGATATATACAAATAAATAAATAATTTTTGTAAATAAACGCGTATTTGTAAATATATTTTTGAGATTTAAAAATGTATACAAATAAAATTTATAATATAAAAATGTGACGTATAAATAAATCAAGAATGTCTATAAATAAACGTGTATTTGTAAATATATTTTTGAGATTTGAATATAAATGTGCTTGATTTTGCATTGAATTTGCATATGTGTATCGCTTTTTTGCTTTTGTGTCGATTGGACATTCCTCCCACAAACCAGATGCACAAGCACATGTGACCTACACACTCCCCTGAACAACCAACAGAGGGCACTGCAGCCAGAGCGGTCTCAGTCACAGAGCATTATATGCATTATATGCAAAATACCCGGAGTTTTCTGCACAAAAACAATCCACGTCCTTACAGAGAGAATAGAATGCACAACGGGTCTGAGCTTCTAATGTTCGCGTTCAATTAGCTAATGCTAATTCATCCAGTTAATCTGAAAGACCGTGTTAGCTGCTTATTTTATTTTATCAATGCGGTTTGATTACCTTGTCCCGATGTAGATACTGATCTCTTATCAGTGCAATGTGTGTCAAATCATCATCATATACCAATCATCATATGACCCTCCCTCGTGTGTGCCTCCGATTGGCTCGCCAGTGTCTGACCATGTCTATGACCAGACCGCTCTGGCTGCAGTGCCCTCTGCTGGTTGTTCAGGGGAGTGTGTAGGTCACATTTATTTGTGTATCTGGTTTGTGCAAGGAATGTTTCATCGACACAAAAGCAAATAAGAGATCCACATATGTAAATTCAATACAAATACAAAATCAAGCCTATTTTTATTCAAATCTCAAAAATATATTTAAACATACACGTTTAGTTATAGGGCTTCACGGTGGCAGAGGGGTTAGTGCGTCTGACTCACAATACGAAGGTCCTGCAGTCCTGGGTTCAAATCCAGGCTCGGGATCTTTCTGTGTGGAGTTTGCATGTTCTCCCCGTGAATGCGTGGGTTCCCTCCAGGTACTCCGGCTTCCTCCCACTTCCAAAGACATGCACCTGGGGATAAGTTGATTGGCAACACTAAATTGGCCCTAGTGTGTGAATGTGAGTGTGAATGTTGTCTGTCTATCTGTGTTGGCCCTGCGATGAGGTGGCGACTTGTCCAGGGTGTACCCCGCTTTCCGCCCGATTGTAGCTGAGATAGGCGCCAGCGCCCCCCGCAACCCCGAAAGGGAATAAGCGGTAGAAAATGGATGGATGGACGTTTAGTTATACAAATTCCTGATTTTATTTATATAAATTATTTTTGTATATCACATCTCTATTTGTATATTTATCAACATATGCATATGTATTAATATCATATTGATATATGTAAGTTGATACTTCCATAATAACAGGGTGAGTTAATCATGTGTGCATCTCTTCTAGCTGAGCGGAGGCCAATTCTATGGCGGTCTATTCTGCTTCAAGGTGGAAAATATATAATATATAGTACATATATATATATATATATATATATATATATATATATATATATATATATATACCACTGTGTTGGTGAAGACAGATATTAGTGGAGTGGTTGAAGGGTTTAACAAAAGGGGGAGTGCCATGTGGTGTCCACTTTTGTACTTTAGTAGGAGTTCTTTCTCTCATTAAATAGTGTTTCTCATCGTCTTTATCAAAGTGTTGGTACTATACATGCAACTTTCTTTGACCCCATAGTGAATTCTTTTGCAGTTGTTCTCAATGAAAAAAAGCGGACTGAATGGCCGATGTGTAGGATTTTGTGTTTTCCGTTAATTGTAAGTGAGGAGCCAGCAGTGGCTACCTGTGGACAGGCCGTATTGTTAGTGTAGTGGCCATTTTGTTAGAGTGCGCAACAATCAAAACAAGCGGCGTTGCAGCAGCACCTTTATCTGTGGCTGCTCGGGCTCGATTACAGTAATCAAAGGCCGGTCTTGTTGGGGATTATCCCGTACTGTCATCATCGTGGCCTGTTGTCGTGGAAACCACAGTGATTAACAAGACGCATCCTAAGTACGCCGCAGAAAGCCAAGACCGATTGTGATGGTTGTCACGCATGGCGCCGGTCGTCTCCGTGATCACCATGCATGTGTGAGGGTTTTCATTCAGGACCATGGGGCAGTCTTATCAGAACTTTGGGATACTTTCCTGTTACTTTCTTTTGGGGCCACGTTTGTGCTCGACTACATGCACAGCTTGGAGCTGGTGTGTCCAAACTCTTCCCACAGAGGGCCGCACACTGAAGGATTAAAGCATTCAGGGGCCGTATTGATACTTTTCAGTTCCAAAATCATTGCAATATATACTTATATTTTTAACCATTCGGGCTCCTGTCAAGTTTAGTTACGGGGACCAAAAAAGGGTAAAAAATTCAAGTTAAAGTCCCAATGATAGTCACACACACTAGGTTTGTTGAAATTATCCTCTGCATTTGACTCAACTCCATGTTCACTTCCAGGGAAGTGAGGGGAGCAGTGAGCAGCAGCGGTGGCCACGCTCGGGAATCATTTTGGTGATATAACCCCCAATTCCAACCCTTGATGCTGAGTGACAATCAGGGAGGCAATTGGTCACATTTTTCATAGTCTTTGGTATAAAAATGGGATTTGAACTCACGACCTTCCAGTCTCAGGGCAGACACTGATTAGGTGGCTTTGTGGTTAAAATATGTCATATGTTATTTTTTATTATTATTCAACGCATACATCTCTAGATTAACTTCAGGTCTATTTGTCAATATAAACAAAAAAATATTTATGAATGTTTTATGTCCTATTTAATCCCAAAAATCCTGTTTTTCATGGCAAAATTAGAAAATATGCGATATTTTACCTCCAAAAATTGATGTGAAGTAATTGGAGCCTTAAATAGCTTTTTATTATTCTGTATTATTACAATGCCAGTAAAATAAAACAACTGATATTCCTGGGCATCCAAAAGGGCAGCACAGTGTTAAAAATAAGTCATACTTTTGATTTTACTTTATGTGTTTGTTTGGCATTAAATGTGTGTGGAGGGAAAGGCTGGATGCAAATATAGCTACAAATGAGGCATATTGATGCAATATGTACATACAGCTAGCCTAAATAGCATGTAAGCATCGATTAGCATGCCGTGCTAATCGATGCACACTCCCCGTTGGTCAACTTGAATCCGTCCCTGATCGTGTTGTTACACCTTCCGACAACACACCGACGAGGCATAATGTCTCCAAGGTACGGAAAAAAGTCGAAAAAACTGAAAATAACAGAGCTGATTTGACTTGGTGTGTGTAATGTGATTGAGAAAATGGTGGATTGCTTCCCGTTGTAACGTCACGGGTGAAAGTTCATCGCTCCGACAGCGAACAATTGAAAGGCGTTTAAATTGCCAAATTCACCCTTTTAGAGTTCGTAAATCGGTTAAAAAAACATATGGTCTTTTTTCTGCAACATCAAGGTATATATTGACGCTTACATAGGTCTGGTGATAATGTTCCCCTTGAAAGCTATAGATCAGGGGTGCCCACACTTTTTCTGCAGGCGAGCTACTTTTCAATTGACCAACTCGAGGGGATCTACCTCATTTATATATATCATTTATATTTATTTATTTATGAAAGAGACATTTTTGTAAACAAGTTAAATGTGTTTAATGATAATACAAGCATGTGTAACACATATAGATGTCTTTCTTTCACAAAGACAAGAATATAAGTTGGTGTATTACCTGATTCTGATGACTTGCATTGATTGGAATCAGACAGTAATGATGATAACGCCCACATTTTCAAATGGAGGACAAAAAAAGTTGTCCTTTCTGTACAATACCACATGAAAGTGGTTGGTTTTTGGCATCTAATTCATCCAGCTTCCATACACTTTACAAGAAAAACATTGGCGGCAAATTCCGTAGCTTGCTTGATTGACATTCACGGCACCCGAGGGTCTTGTGAGATGACGCTGGCTGCTGCCAGTTCATTATTATGAACTGCGCTAACAAAATAAGAGTCTCGGAAAGCTGCCGTGCACATCACATCAGCTTTCTGAGGGATCGCTTGTGCACGCCAGTTTTCCGAGACTCTGTATTTAGTTAGCGCAGGCAGCATGAAGCAGGGCTTTTATTGTGAAGATAGGAAATGTGCAGTCGGCCTTTAGAGTTTTGACGGAAGGTACGGCGCGAGAGTCTGTTGAAATAAAAAGTGTTTCTCGCCTTCCTCTCGGTCATATTTTCATAATAATGATCTTGCAGCAGCCAGCGTCATCTCACAAGACCCTCCAGTACTGTGAATGTCATTTAAGTGACATCTTGGTGAAGATTGATGATCACTAATTTTTAGGTCTATTTTTTTTTTAAAAGCCTGGCTGGAGATCGACTGACACACCCCCCGCGGTCGACTGGTAGCTCGCGATCGACGTAATGGGCACCCCTGCTCTAGATCATGGGGGTCAAACTCTGGCCCGCCTTGTAATTTAATTTGGCCCTTGAGGCAATATCAATTTAGCATTAGAGCTGGCCCGCCGGTGTTATACAGCGTCGGTGCCACTGTAACACCGCATTCACCTCTAATACTCATACTTGCCAACCCTCCTAATTTTCCCGATAGACTCCCGAAGTTCCGTGACCCTCCTGAAAATCTCCCGGGGCAACCATTCTCCCGAATTTCTACCGATTTCCACCTGGACAACTATATCGGGGACGTGCATTTAAGGCACTGCCTTTAGTGTTCTCTACAACCTGTCGTCACGTCCGCTTTTCCTCCATACTAACAGCGTGTCACATAATATTTGTGGCTTTTACCTACACACACACACACACACACACAAGTGAATGCAAGGCATACTTGCTCAACAGCCATACAGGTCACACTGAGAGTGGCCGTATAAACAACTTTAGCACTGTTACAAATATGCACCACACTGTGAATCCACACCAAACAAGAATGACAAACACATTTCGGGTGAACATCCGCACCGTAACACAACAGAACAAATACAGAGAATCCCTTGCAGCACTAACTCTTCCGGGAAACTTCCAGCAAACTGACCAATAATTAACGTTTTATTCATGCATTTTCGATTGCTACTTCAAGCCTTGAATGTTTGGTTGATTCATTAGTGTTATTTTATTTTCAAATGTATTATTAGCCTGTGGAACATTTTTTCTATTTACCTCAGAAGATTGCAAATAGAAAAAAAAGGCATACAATTTTTATTTCAATTTTATTTCATATGCCATTGATATTTTTTTAGTTATTATTATTATTATTTGAAACTGGATTTTGCATGTCACTAAAGTTATATAAGCCTTGCTTGTTCAATATCTAATGCAAAACTTGTTTGGGTCCCTATTAAAAGGTTAATTTTTTCAACCTTGGCCCGTGGCTTTGTTCCGTTTAAAATTTTGCCCCACTCTGTATTTGAGTTTGACACCCCTGCTCTAGATAAACTTCATACCTATCTGTCAATTGTAAGTTTTGATTTGTTTTTTATTTATCTGTTTGTTTTATGTCCTTTGCGTCAAAGAAAACTTTTTTTTTTATATGGCTAACACAAAATGTGCAATATTTTTTTGAAGAGGGATATTAAGTCTAAGTTTTGAAGGTCTGGTGGTAATGAGTTCCAAAGATGAGTGGCAGAGCGGCTGAAAGCTAGGGCACCCATGGTGGACAGTTTAAATAAGGGGACAGTGAGATGGATGGATGAAGAAGATTTTAGAATAGATAGAATAGAATAGAAAGTACTTTATTGATCCCTGGGGGAAATTTTTTAAAGAAAAAAGAAAGGGAAAAAAATGCCAGCCTGGCAGCTTTGCATTACTAAAGTCAAAATTGCAACTTTTTATTGTTACATTTTACCTGTTTGCGCTTATTTTTAAATAGTAATTTTGTCATGTGCTTTAAAAATGTTTGCCGCAGGCTGCAAATGGCCTCACTTTGGAAAGCCCTGGTTTAGAGCTAGCATTGTGGCTCAAACATACAAATTCGTTCTTCCATTAGCACGTTCATAGTTGTTTCTGAAGTCTTGCAGTAGTCCTGTTTGGTTCGATTAGTTGTTTATGTGCTGCAATCATCAACTTGGTGTCAGTATTATTTTCTACTATCTTTGTAGAACCTGATCTGTGTGACGTGCTCAGCATTTTCAAAGTGTCTTTCATGCCATGCTAACGTTCAGAGTGATTGTACAATTTGAGGTTCTCTTCTGTGTCCTTGCTTCTAACCGGGCCCACTGGGGTAGCTCGGGTTTCATTACCCAGCCGCTTGGTCCAAAAGCGTTCTCCCAAAAACAATTTCTCTTGTAAGGGAATTCCTGGCGGCCTACCTGGCAGAGTAGTACAACCACCTGTGTGAGCTCATTGTGACGTCCAAGATTTGCTGTAAAGCTGCCCGAGTCCAACGGTCGGAACCTTTTGATGGCAATGGCTGTGTTTAGGAAAGCTAAGCTGTAACATTACGCAACAAGTAAGCGTGCTGCCAGACCTTCCTCTCTTGTTACGCTCATCCTGTGATCAGCATCTGTTTCCCGTGGCCCTGTAAAGCCTAATTAGGTACTTTTCAGGCACAAAGGATGGGCCGGAGTTCATAGACTCTCACCTTTCAAGGTTCCTTGAAGGCCAACAAGGCTTCAACTTGAAGCAGCTCTGACATTTCCCAAAGCTCCACATAATCTGCCGGTTGGGAAAGAAGACGCCTGAACACCTTTAAATGTGCCGCCATTGCTTGTTTGGGCTGCTGTTTGGTTAGGCCAGAACCCCCTCCTGGCATGCTGTCTCATGTATTAAATGTGCGTGCACACAAAATCCTAACATGCACCCTATTTCCCTGCATAATTAAGATTATCAAGAGCAGGGGCGTCGCCAGACATATTTCACTGGGGCACGTGCCCCACTGTTGATCTGCAGTACCCCAGAAAAAATTTCACCAATAAAAAAAAAAACGCTTCAGAGTTTTAAGTCTACATAACATAGACAACAGCGCACATACTACTTAGTATGATAATTGATTGCTACTGTATTCACTCCAGTAACAATGAGCACATGGCTAATTAATATGGTAATTTATTCACGTGTGGATTGAGACTTCGGTTGAGAGAGAGAGAGAGCGAGAGAGAGAGAGAGGCTGCGAATCACTGCGTGAGGTAGGTAACGTTAGCCAACAACAATTTGTTAATTACATTATTTTGATTTTGATTTGACTCAAACTGTAACTCCTAGATGGATTTAAGAAAGTTATTCGCCCGCAGCAAGAAGCAGCAGGAATGAGAGATGTAAGTGAAGTCCTAGCTAGCTAGGCAACATCATTGTCTTAAGTTGATGCTAAGTTAGCTAACGTTATTCCTTGTATCAAGACAAACATATTTATTTGCTGTACGAGCTGTCGGGGGAATTTCCAATGAACATGAAACATAATGTTGGTTATTGTCTGCTGGTTCTGCATCAATGATGATTTGGAGTAAGCATGTGTGAGTTGAGTGCTTCTCAAATGGTTTATCTTGAGGAAGAAAAACATTTTTCCATATCATCAAGTCGTGAGCCAATTTTTAAATCATTCAAGTTTATTTCACAGAAAAATAGCACAGTAGACTTGTCTTGTTAATCGGTGCGACTTTGACTAAAATAATCTTGTTTTGTCACCAGAAAAATGGCTACAGCTAAAGCATCTGGTTTTGTTTCCAGAAAAAATAGTAACATTTCTGTATTTGTTTTCAGAAAGATGGCTAAAAATATCGGGTTTTGTTGCCCCATTTAGATTTTTTTAAAATATATTTCCATGTCTGTCCTGAGTCCTCCTCCAACTTGTTAGTCGGTTTGCCTTTTGCTAAAATACTCACTGTCACTAGAAAAAACGCTAAAATAATCTGGTTTTGTTGCAACAATTTGATTTTTTTCTCCCTAAACTTTTTTTTTTCATGCACACATCTGACTGCGACTCACTGAAAATGACACACAATCCACTTTTATGTCACGACCCACCAGTTGGGAACAACTGGTCAACTGTATAACAGTTACTGTAATATTTCCATGTCTGTCCAGAGTGATTGACCACTTTGCAAAAATGAAAACGAGACGTCACAGTTTACTTCTCAGAAAATGATTCCCTAAACAGACACACAACAGTTGTTCATTTATTCTACTACTGTGGCTTTATTGTTTTGTGTATATTTTATAGTTTTTTGTATCTGAAATAGGATTAGCCACATTGCCATAAATGGAAATTAAATAATATAAAAGAATCCAGAGATGTAGGGGCTCTTTATTTTTTCTTTTTCTTTTGTAGATGTTAAATTTGCAGATGATTACTGCAATATATATTTCAAAAAGATTCATTGCTCTTCCTTTTTGCTTCTACCAGTAGCAGTTTAGAAGTCTGGAGTAAAAAAGCGCACAAGTAGGTCAAATGCATTAGTTAATTTCAGGTGGTTAATCAAAGATCCATACAACATAATCTGATATGATTTCATAGTTTAAAGCACTATTTATGTATTTTTTATGATAAATAAGTGCTAAAAATGTTTTTGCTTGCGCGCTTTGCACGCTCACATGAATTATTTGTGCCCCAGTACAGTATTAGGTCTAGTGACGCCCCTGATCGAGAGTGAACTGAACGTGGAAATCAAGTCAATTTCATGCTTCACGTACATTTCGACATGCAGTGGATACTTGAACGACACAAAGAGGTGACCGTTTGGTCTTTGCCACAAAATTCTCTTTTTTGCCAATGCATTTCATGCCTCATATACATATTAATATTTGTTGGGATATCTTAATCATTTATCTTGGCCAGGGGTGCCCACTCTTTTTCAGCAGGCGAGCTCCTTCTCAAATGACTAAGTCGGGGTGATCTACCTCATCTTCATATATATATATATATATATATATATATATATATATATATATCCATCCATCATCTTCCGCGTATCCAAAGTCGGGTCGTGGGGGCAGCAGCCTAAGCAGGGAAGCCCAGACTTCCCTCTCCCCAGCCACTTCATCTAGCTCTTCCCAGGGGATCCTGAGGCGTTCCCAGGCCAGCCGGGAGACATAGTCTTCCCAACGTGTCCTGGGTCTTCCCCGTGGCCTCCTACCGGTTGGACATGTCCTAAACACCTCCCTAGGGAGGCGTTCGGGTGGTACCTGACCTGATGCCCGAGCCACCTCATCTGGCTCCTCTCGATGTGGAGGAGCAGCGGCTTTACTTTGAGTTCCTCCTGGATGGCAGAGCTTCTCACCCTATCTCTAAGGGAGACCCCTGCCACCCGGCGGAGCAAACTCATTTCGGCCGCTTGTACCCGTGATCTTATCCTTTCCGTCATGACCCAAAGCTCATGACCACATATATATATATATATATATATATATATATATATATAGTACTTTATTTATTCCGTCAAGAGAGTTCCTTCAGGAAAATTAAAATTTTTCCGTCATGACCCAAAGCTCATGA
Organism: Nerophis ophidion; assembly: GCF_033978795.1. Taxonomy (NCBI): domain Eukaryota; kingdom Metazoa; phylum Chordata; class Actinopteri; order Syngnathiformes; family Syngnathidae; genus Nerophis; species Nerophis ophidion. The sequence goes on from NC_084617.1 coordinate 21,322,718, forward strand.
CCATATATATATACATATATTATATGTACATACATATTATATATATTTATACATATATAATATATACATATTATATATATTTATACATATATTTTGTGTATATATATACAAACAGTTTGTATATACACACAGTATACTGTATGTGTATATATGTGTGTATATGTATTTATGTACTGTATATGTATGTATATGTATCTGTTAATATTTATATATGTATGTATATTTATAATTTATTTTTATGTGTTTGTTAACATGTTCATGTTTTAATAAAAATACAAGCATGTTTAACATACAGACGCCATTCTTTCATGAAGAAAGGAATGTAAGTTGGTGTATTACCTGATTCTGATGACTTGAATTAATTGGAATCAGACAGGATTCCCAGTAGTGCTGATTACTTCCACATTTTCGAATTTACATTGTGGGGGAGAAGAAAGTCCTCTTTTCTGGCCGATACCACATGAAAGGGGTTTGTTTTTGGCATCATATTTGTCCAGCTTCCATACCCGTATCCTTGACAAAAAATACATTTACGGCAAACTCCGTAGCTTGTGAGCTTGTGTGTGCTAGCTTTCTGAGACTCTTATTTTGTTAGCGCTGGCAGGATGGAGGAGCAACATACACAAACATATGTGTTGAATTCCACATTGATTGGGATGTGAAAAAGAAATGTACTTGGATTAGTGCGTGTGCACACTTTGATACATCTGAATTTTTCTTCGATTACGCCACTTTCTGGATTGGAGCGTACGCCAATTTTTGTAGGAAATCCACACAACTCTTTAAAAATCAGGCCCCAGGACCTTGGAGTCTCAGTTTTTTTATCTGGAAGTCTACAAAGCTTACGAACAGCAGTGTTTCCCACAGAACAGCAATCATTTAATGTCGGCGGGGGCACAGTTGTGGGGTTATTAAAATAATGTCATCGTATAATCTGCATAATTGACGATCTACTTACAAACATATATTCACCAAAGTCTTTGGAAATAAATATTGATGCTAACTTCTTACTATTTAGGTCATTCTGCAGCTCTGCACTCTGTGCTGGACTCCGGAATGTAGATGTGACGTTCACAGCGAGGTGAGTCTTTTGAACGGCTCTTTCAAGGGAACGATGAGAACCGATTTGCAGTTGCGAGACATTCATTAGAGAGCCATTTTTAATGCACGCGCAGATACAGCATCACCCAACTGGCATATGGACTAAAAAAAGAGCCAAAATCAAAGAAAACATTTCTAGCATTTGAATTCACTTTACTATTATTTTTTACTTTGAATTGTTTTTATTAATTTATTTCTATCCACATTTCTGGTTCATTGTTCTGGAACAGTATGTAAAGTATCTCAAGCATAGCACTGTACAGTTTTTTATTCATATTTTTTTTATTATCTATTCATTTTTATAATCACATATACATTTTATTCTTACTCATACTGCATGTGTATTTTTCTGGTCTTCACCGTATCCCTGGCTAGCGGGGCAGTCAGGTACTAGGCTTTTGCCAAGGGCCACGTGGGGTACCAGTAGTAAAGGGGTTAACCTCCTAGTGCCCCAAGACCCCATAGATGAGCCTTCACTGCCGGATGCACTTTAACGTCATGCCCAGGACACACCGGTATACCGTATAACCCTCGTCGCTACTGGTCCCATGTTGCCTAAAGAATAATGTTAAAATCCTTGTCCGACCCGTTTACGGACGTATACTATTCATGTTTGAATAACTCTCACTGCAAATGGATATCTGCTCCAAATATCGGTTATTGGTCTCCTTGACTACAAATAATCAGTGGGAAAAAAACATAACGGTTGGTCTGTCGTTTTTAGAAATGGGTCAAATAGTTTTTGCACAGTCCTGTTAACAAAAGAATGTTGATTAAATGCTGGCTCTATGCCAACTAAGCATAATTATCGTTGTCTTGTCGACTTTGTTGGTATCGGACCTCACTAGATATTGAAGTCAGGTGACCATATGGCGATTAGGACATGTTTTCCCCGTGCCACCTCTACGCAACCCCGCTTGTCCAAGTGACGTTCTGGTCATCAAACATTGTCCGGGTGACGAATGACATAAGGGTTGAAAAGAGGATTTGTGAAGACTATAACAGAGGAAACTCCTCCCCCGCTCCTCTCCTCGCCACACATTTGGCGGAGGATTACATCCCTGCAATCGTAACTTGCCGTTCTCTCCGCCTCCCAAACACACTGTCGAGATAGCGACGGCAATCCCAGCGCAGGAAGCCGAGCCAGCGAGGGGCGGGGATCCGGCCGGGTGCGGAGGATGACAGCTTGAGGTCAAAGGGCAAAGGGAGCACAGGTAACATGTTTTCCCCACTGGTATGTAGCTAGACGGCCCGCTCGGTTGATGGATTATAATCACTTCTGATTGCAGTCTGTTTGGAAATAGGATGTTCATACCTCTGACATGGACTTGGCACGCTGCACTGCTCTGCAGATGTGTTTACATATGATTCATGTGAGAGCAGAGGTGGTGGGAGTCACGCTAATGTCTTTTCAGGCAGGGGACAGACGTACAATTGGGCGTTTTGTTGCTCAGAAGCTGATGGGGAGGTTAGCAGGGAAAGCCTTGTGTTGAACAATGAATTAAAGTACAGTAAATGCATCAGAGCAGGGGTGTCCAAACCTTTTCCATTGATGACCATGCGGGGGCCATTCTGATATTTTTATCATTTTCAAAACCAATACAGTATATATATATATATATATATATATATATATATATATATATATATTTTTACCTTTAGGGCTCCCGACTCAAGTTTATATATATATGTGTGTGTGTGTGTGTGTGTGTGTGTGTGTGTGTGTGTGTGTGTGTGTGTGTATGTGTGTATATATATATATGTGTATGTATATATGTATATATATATGTGTGTGTACATCTGTGAGTGTGTGTGTATATGTGTATATATATATATATATATATATGTATGTGTGTGTGTGTGTGTGTGTACATCTGTGAGTGTGTGTAATGTGTGTGTATATATATATATATATATATATGTATATGTGTGTGTGTGTGTATATATATATATATATATATATGTATGTATGTATATATATATATAAAGTGGGAGAAATTTTTTTTTTTTGTTCTTTTTTTTCATATCTATTTATTTATTTTTTTATCTATTAGAAATCAAATGAATCAAATGAAATTGATTTCGGCATTTTCATTATCGCCACACCTTTAAAATAAGGTGGATGTTTTTTTTTTTTTTACTTGAAAACAAATTAAAGTAATATAATGTATTGTAGCTCCCAGAAGAAATCACAGAAT
>NC_084617.1:21331016-21486016 GCF_033978795.1 Nerophis ophidion
TTACATCTAACACAATTTCCCAACTCATATGGTTTGTACTTCCTGTATTTTGGTGTTTTGTGTGGTGCACTGGATGAGGCTCGGCTCTTCTGCTGCTGCTAATCCCTTTTACATCTGGAAGGCTGCTTCCTTATTTACTACAGGATGCATCAGCTGGTCAACACTGCTAAGCAGCAGGGCCAGCCGGTGGCATAAACACTGTATGCGCTTGTTTGGTTCCACAACCACAAGGGGGGCCACATAATCATGACCTGGGCTTTTGTAAAGAATTGACTATTTTTTTGTTTCATTTAAATCAAAAGTGTCCAAACTTTTTCCACTCAGGGCCACACACTGAAAAATTCAAGCATGCAGGGGCCATTATGATGTATTGAATGATTATAAAAATTTGGAAAAATAGGTTTATTATTTTTTCCATCCATTAATTTCTACCGCTTGTCCCTTTTGGGGTCACGTAGGGTGCTGGAGCCTATCTCAGCTGCATTCGGGCGGAAGGCGGCGTACACCCTGGACAAGTCGCCACCTCATCGCAGGGCCAACACAGATAGACAAACAACTTTCACACTCACATTCACACTAGTAGTGTTGCCAATCAACCTATCCCCAGGTGCATGTTTTTATAATTTTTTATTATTATTAAAGGCTCACTGAAACCCACTACTACCGACCATGCAGTCTGATAGTTTATATCTCAATGATGAAATATTAACATTGCAACACATGCCAATACTCCCTTTTTAGTTTACTAAATTGCAATTTTAAATTTCCCGCAAAGTGTCCTGTTGAAAACGTCGCAGTATGATGACGGGAGCGTTTGACGTCACCGGTTGTAGCGGACATTTTTTTCCAACCTGATCCAAGCTATAAGTAGTCTGCTTTAATCGCATAATTACACAGTATTCTGGACATCTGTGTTGCTGAATCTTTTGCAATTTGTTCAATTAATATTGGAGAAGTCAAAGAAGAGAAGATGGAGGTGGGAAGCGGTGTATTGCAGCTGCCTTTAGCCACACAAACACAGCCGGTGTTTCCTTGTTTAAAATTCCCGAAAGTGAAGCTTTACTACGGAACAGAGCGGTCAAGCGAACATGGTTCCCAACCACATGTCAACCGGCAGGTTTCGGTTAGAAAATTGTGGTAATAAGTCGGCTCTTACCGTAGTTATGAGCGGCGCTTGCGTCCTCCTGCAGCTGCAGACTATTACCTCCTCCCACCGGAGACACTGGCGGTCACCACACCTGGGGCTACATCCCTCTGACTTTCAGGTACCATATAATCTCACTACAACACTAGTAACACAATAAGCAGATAATGGATTTTCCAGAATTATCCTGGTAAATGTGTCTAATAACATCTGAATCGCTCCTACTGCCCTCGCCTTTTTTTTTTTCACTTTTTTTTTCTTTTTGTTTTTTCTAGTCCTTCAACTCTCACTATCCTCATCCACGAATCTTTCATCCTCGCTCAAATTAATGGGGAAATTGTCGCTTTCTCTGTCCGAATCGCTCTAGCTGCCGGTGGCTATGAATGTAAACAATGTAAAGAATAAAGGCAAGGCTTTTTTATTAGCGACCAAAAGTTGCGAACTTTATCGTCGATGTTTTCTACTAAATCCTTTCCGCAAAAATATGGCAATATCGCGAATAATCAACTATGACACATAGAATGGACCTGCTACCCCTGTTTAAATAAGAAAATCTTATATCAGTAGGCCTTTAAATGCATACATCTCTGGCCCTGCGATGAGATGGCGACTTGTCTAGGGTGTACACCGCCTTCCGCCGGATTGTAGCTGAGATAGGCACCAGCGCCCCCCGTCACCCCAAAAGGGAATAAGCGGTAGAAAATGGATGGATGGATGGGCTTACATATTTAGATTAACTTTAGGTCTATACAGGTATTTCCATATAAAGTAAAACACGTGTATGTTTCATGCCCTTTCTGTCAAAGAAAACCCTGTTTTAATGGCAAAGACACAAAATATGGAATATAATTCCCTCTCAAAACTGTTAAACTAAATAATAGGTAAATAAATAGGTCAATAATTCATAACACTGTTGATTTTAATTCATTATTTTTTGGGGGGGGAGTAATGACAGTTCAAAAAAAGAAATACACTACAATTATTGGGGATCCAAAGGGGCCTCATTCATAAGTGTTAGTTACACTATAAAAAAAAAAGGAATACATTTTTTTTTTTTACTTTCAGTCCCAGGATCATTTTCAGACATAGCCATCGTTTATAAGTTTTTATGATTTATGTTTTTTTATTTGTTTGTTTTATTACCTTTTTGTCAAAGAAAAATTTTATTTTAATATGTCAAACACACAAAATATGCAATATTTCCCCCAAAAATATTTCAAGGTGGAATTTTTGATGTGAAGTACTTGGAGCCTTGAATATGTCAATAATAACATAATAGATTTTGATTCAGTATTTTTTTAACAATGACAACTTTAAAAGGAAAAAACAGCCTGCATGGCAGCTTCATGTTAATGAAATTAACATTGCAACTTTTTCTCAATACATTTCACCTGTTTGCACATTCACCCCACTTTTTTTTTTTAGTAGTACCGGTACAAACCCCATTTTCATATGAGTTGGGAAATTGTGTTAGATGTAAATATAAAGGAATACAATGATTTGAAAATACATTTCAACCCATATTCAATTGAATGCACTACAAAGACAAGACATTTGTAGTTCAAACTCATAAACTTTATTCTTTTTTTGTAAATAATAATTAACTTATAATTTCATGGCTGCAACACGTGCCAAAGTAGTTGGGCAAGGGCATGTTCACCACTGTGTTACATCACCTTTTCTTTTAACAACACTCAATAAACGTTTGGGAACGGAGGAAACTAATTGATGAAGCTTTGAAAGTGGAATTCTTTCCCATTCTTGTTTTATGTCGAGCTTCAGTCGTGCAACAGTCCGGGGTCTTCGCTGTCGTATTTTACGCTTCATAATGTGCCATATATTTTCGATGGGAGACAGGTCAGGACTGCAGGACTACTCTTTTACTTCGAAGCCACGCTGTTGTAACACGTGCTGATTGTGGCTTGACATTGTCTTACTGAAATAAGCATGGGAGTCCATGAAAAAGACGGTGCTTAAATGGCAGCATATGTTGTTCCAAAACCTGTATGTACTGTACCTTTCAGCATTAATGGTGCCTTCACAGATGTGTAAGTTACCCATGCCTTGGGCAATAATGCACCCCCATACCATCACAGAAGCTGGCTTTTGAACTCTGCGTTGATAACAGTCTGGATGGTCCGCTTCCCCTTTGGCCCGGATGACACAATGTTGAATATTTCCAAAAACAATTTGAAATGTGGACTCGTCAGACCACAGAACACTTTTCCACTTTGCATCAGTCCATCTTAGATGACCTCGGGCCCAGAGAAGCCGGCAGCGTTTCTGGATGTTGTTAATAAATGGCTTTCGCTTTGCATAGTAGAGCTTAACTTGCACCAACAGATGTAGCGACAAACTGTATTTAGTGACAGTGGTTTTCTGAAGTGTTCCTGAGCCTATGTGGTGATATCCTTTAGAGATTGATGTCGGTTTTTGATACAGTGCCGTCTGAGGGATCGAAGGTCACGGTCATTCAAAGTTGGTTTTCGGCCATGCCGCTTACGTGGAGTGATTTTCTCCAGATTCTCTGAACCTTTTGATGATATTATGGACTGTAGATGTTAAAATCCCAAAATTTCTTGCAATTGCACTTTGAGAAAGGTTGTTCTTAAACTGTTTGACTATTTGCTCACGCAGTTGTGGACAAAGGGGTGTACCTCGTCCCATCCTTTCTTGTGAAAGACTGAGCATTTTTTGGGAAGCTGTTTTTATACTCAATCATGGCACCCACCTGTTCCCAATTACCCTGCACACCTGTGGGATGTTCCAAAATATGTGTTTGATGAGCATTCCTCAACTTTATCAGTATTTATTGCCGAATTTCCCAACATCATTGTCACGTGTTGCAGGCATCAAATTCTAAAGTTAATGATTGTTTGTAAAAAAAAAAAAAATGTTTATCAGTTTGAACATCAAATATGTTGTCTTTGTAGCATATTCAACTGAATATGGGTTGAAATTGATTTGCAAATCATTGTATTCCATTTGTATCACAATTTACCCCGTTTCCATATGAGTAAAAATGGCCCTTGGCACGCACTTTGGACACCCCTGATTCGAATCCATCACTTATAAAAGACAAAGTCATAAAAGTTAAGGTAAATTTAATTTTGTTCTCTCAAAGTTTAACAATAAGGTGGTTTGAATCAAATTAGTAATATGTAACACTATCTACACCCCTTGCAAAATTACAAAATGGTTTAGCAGCAAACCCAGCATGAAGCACTTCACTGTTCATTCAACACGTCATCAAAACTCACATTTATGCATTCCCACATAGCACCAACAGTTGAGAACCAGGATGATGTGAACAAAGAAAGTAAAAAGTGTAATAAGTATTTGTGACAGCATCGGATTTAATTATGTGTAAATTCAACTTTAGAAACTCATAGCCCATAACTTTGGTGCAATCAATGACCTTCATTTAAAGCTTGAAACAGAGGCATCATTAAATTCTAAAACAGGTGATGCTTAACCCCTAGTAGATGCACCAATAATATTAATTGAAATAATTACTTCTTATGATTATTATCCACTGATGATAATCCGACATGAATCAGATAATCTCTACCTTGTATTATGATCTAAAGGGAATCCTGACAGATGTATAAACTTAAGTGGATAATGATTTTAAACCTCACATTTTGGCTACTTTAAAATTAATGTGATGACTTTTTGTAAAAAAAAGATGAAAAAAAACTGGAAACTTGGAAAATAAAACAAAACCAAACAATTAAGGATGGTTTAGGAATATTTTAGGGAGCACTTAACCCCCCAAATAGGACATACAGTATATAATACAGATAGATGGATAGATTTATTGATTCCTTCAGGAGAGTTCCCTCAGGAAAATTTAAAATAATATGACACCATTTGTTCAATTGCTTGATAAAACACATAATTGATAAAAGTGAAAATATTTAACTATTGTGGTTTCTGGTCGTGTCAACTGTACTTCCTGGTCATCACGTCCGTCAAATTAGGTCAATGATTAGTTTTTTGGTGAAGTTAACCATACTGGGTGTTAGTTTTAAGGTGGGGTGGGGGTACTTCAGGAGTCTAATCATTGTAAATCAATAATATTGTTCTGTTATGCAAAACCAACTTTTCTTACTCTTTGGTATCTGTTTTTGTGTATTTGGAATCCCCATAAGTCGTGAAAATGCGGAATTAACCCATAGAGGCATGGCGGGGAAATTTATAAAACAACCTTGTCTTCCTTCATATTGTGTCTAAACAAGTCGTTTGGTAATTGAGACTTGAGGGACGTATTTTGCCTCTGCTACTTCAGCGGTTATTTTCTTATATAGTTTAGTAAAGGTTTACTGGAAGAGCCTCGTGCGAGTCAGCCATTTTATTCAGTTTTACAAATATGTCCCTTCTTTTTCTCCATCCTCTTGTTGTGGAGCAGACTGGCTTGTACATGCAGATGCATCCTCCGCTGTTGCCATTTCTAATACAAAGTAGCATGTAGTTTGAACTTACTCTGTCAGTAGACTCCATATATAAGCACTAAAAACTACAACATGGGTGACAGGGAGAGCCACGTGAATAAGACTACCCACAAAAGGGCGTGTCCTGAAGAGACGGTCTTTAAAACAATATGTATGTGAAATTTTGACCCCATATCATGTTATGTACACCACAAGGAAGTGTTTAAAGGTAAAAACAAAAACATACAACCTTTTTAGCCCTAAACAGGATTTAGTTTGTGGCCAGAAATGCCCTGCTAAGTACAAACCGATGTTTCTGGAGAACTGACAGAAGTTTCTTACTATCTAGTGCAGGGGTCACCAACCTTTTTGAAACCAAGAGCTACTTCTTGGGTACTGATTGATGCGAAGGGCTACCAGTTTATTACACACTTAAATAAATTGCCAGAAATAGCCGATTTGCTCAATTTACCTATAATAAATAAATCTATATATATAAAAAAATGGGTATTTCTGTCTGTCATTCCGTCGTACATTTTTTTTCCTTTTACGGATTGTTTTTTGTAGAGAATAAATGATGAAAAAAAACACTTAATTGAACGGTTTAAAAGAGGAGAAAACACAAAAAAAATGAAAATTACATTTTGAAACATAGTTTAGCTTCAAATTCGACTCTTTAAAATTCAAAATTCAACCAAAAAAGAAGAACTAGCTCATTCGAATCTTTTTGAAAAAATAAAAAAAATAATTCATGGAACATCATTAGTAATTTTTCCTGATTAAGATTAATTTTAGAATTTTGATTACATGCTTTAAATAGGTTAAAATCCAATCTGCACTTTGTTAGAATATATAACAAATTGGACCAAGCTATATTTCTAAGAAAGACAAATCTTTATTTCTTCTAGATTTTCCAGAGCAAAAATTCCCCCAAAAATTTAAAAGACTTTGAAATAAGATTTAAATTTGATTCTACAGATTTTCTATATTTGCCGGAATATTTTTATTTATTTTAACCATACTAAGTTTGAAGAAATATTTTACAAATATTCTTTGTTCAAAAAAACAATATAAAATGAAGAATTAAATTAAAATGTATTTATTATTCTTTACATTAAAAAAAAATACTTGAACATTGATTTAAATTGTCAGTAAAGAAGAGGAAGGAATTTAAAAGGAAAAAAGGTATATGTGTTTAAAAATCCTCAAATAATTTTTAAGGTTGTATTTTTTCTCAAAAATTGTCTTTCTGAAAGTTATAAGAAGCAAAGTAAAAAAAAAATAATAATTAATTTAAAGAAGTGAAGACCAACTCTTTCCAATATTTTCTTGGATTTTCAAATTCTATTTGAGTTTTGTCTCTCTTAGAATAAAAATGTCGAGCAAAACGAGACCAGCTTGCTAGTAAATAAATAAAATTAAAAAAATAGATGCAGCTCACTGGTAAGTGCTGCTATTTGAGCTATTTTTAGAACAGGCCTGCGGGCGACTCATCTGGTCCTCACGGGCGACCTGGTGCCAGCGGGCACCACGTTGGTGACCCCTGATCTAGTGACTCTTTCCTTCATGTTCTTGTACACTGGATTTTTTTCTCATTTTAATTCCTACCAGGTCCAGACAGTGCTGAAACAGGTGTCAGTAACAGCGCCAAACCAAACGGAGCCCATTGTAGTAAACAAGAAGAAACTGGAGTATAAATGGGGCATGAATGTTCTTGGTGAGTCAAGTCTTGTGTTGATGTCATTTAGACCAAGTATGTGTTTCTCAGCTGTGGGCCGAAGCGGTACTCAGTTGTAATACACGAGTCCACCACTTGTAGCAGTAAGGACAATATCAAACAAACAGGAGAAGTATGGAGTTAAAGTCTTACAGATGGTTCTTAAAGAGGAAGTGCACCTTTTTTGGAATTTTACACAATATTCATAATCCTTACATAAAACAAGAACTAGGATTGTACGTTACTCCGGTCCTGATAAAGTACCGCGGTACTAATGAGTTAAAAACCGTACTATGCTGCTTTTGAAAAATACAGGTTATTTTTTTTTTCATCGACATGACGTGGGCCGCGGTGACAATGCTGGCATACAAACTGTCAACACACACACACACACACACACACACACACACAGCCCTTGCAAGCAGAAACCGTGTAAAGACAGAAGATGCTGAATGGACGTATTTTGTCTTTAACGCAATAAAGGTGGAGCTATTAACACTCAAGCGCTGCCCTGCAAGTGGTGTTTAAAACATAGCTAGGTGATAGCTACTTAGCGGCTAACATAGCTATGTAGTATTTTAGCTACTTCTAAATCACTAATCCTCACCTCCATGGCGAGAAATTAAATATGTTTTCTACAAATATCATCCCTGCAAGATGATGAATAGCTAAACATGCTTCACTACACACCACAGGAGGATACTAGAGCTAACTGCTAACAGAAACCAAAAGGTGGGTGGACACAGGTATTGACTGTAACGATATCAAGTACAACAGCCGTATCTAGTCGATACAACACAAAGTTTTTTTTTTCGTTTTTTTTTTTAATTAACATTCTGTTTATTAACTCTGGAAATACCTCCCTGGACACATGACTTTAATTATGACCAATGTATGTATGTAACTACTTGGTATCAGCTTGATACCCAAATTTGTGGTAACATCCAAAACTAATGTTAACAATCCAAACAATAGAATAATAAGTGCATAATTCATTTTAACAGAAGAGTAGATGGAGCATGTTTAAACAGAAAGTGAACAGATATTAACAGTAAATGAACAAATGGATTAATAATCAATTTTCTACTGCTTGTCCCTCATAATTTTGCCAAAATAATAGAATGGGAAATAACACCATCTGTTCCTGGAGGATCCTTTGCAACCAAGTGAAGTTGTCGAGAATGTTCGATATTTTATTTCAGGAAAAAATTGTTCTTTGATTGCAATAAGAAATATATATATATATATATATATATATATATATATATATATATATATATATATATATATATATATATTTTAGGGGTGTGGGGAAAAATCGCGATTCTCACGTTGTGCAATTCAGAATCGATTCTCATTTTTTTAAAATCTTTTTGTTTTTTATTTGTTTTTATCAATCCAACGAACCAATACCCAGCAGTACCATAACAATGCAATCCAATTCCAAAACCAAACCGAACTCAGCAACACTCAGAACAACAATAAACAGAGCAATTGAGAGGAGACACAAACACGACACACAACAAACCAAAAGTAGCGAAACAAAAATGAATATTATCAACAACAGTATCAATATTAGTTATAATTTCAGCATAGCAGTGATTAAAAATCCCTCATTGACATTTTATTAGACATTTAGAAAAATAAAAAGAAAGAACAATAGTGTCACAGTGGCTTACACTTGCATCGCATCTCATAAGCTTGACAACACACTGTGTCTAATGTTTTCACAAAGATAAAATAAGTCATATTTTTCGTTCGTTTAATAGTTAAAACAAATGTACATTATTGCTCAGTAGATAAAACATTGTCCTTTACAATTATAAAGCTTTGTTTTAAAAAATCTACCACTCTGCTAGTATGTCAGCAGACTGTGGTAGATCCTGCTGAAATCCTATGTATTGAATGAGTAAAGAATCGTTAGAAACGGAAAAATATCGTTTTTGAATCAAGAATCGGGTGGAATCGAAAAAAATTGATATATGATCGAAATAGAATACATGGATTTGCAAATCCTTTTCAACCCATATTCAATTGAATGCACTACAAAGACAAGATATTTCATGTTCAAACTCTTAAACTTTTTTTTTTTTTTGCAAATAATAATTAACTTAGAATTTCATGGCTGCAACACGTGCCAAAGTGGTTGGGAAAGGGCATGTTCATGTTCTGAATGTGGCTTGGCATTGTCTTGCTGAAATAAGCAGGGGCGTCCATGAAAAAGACGGCGCTTAAATGGCAGCATATGTTGTTCCAAAACCTGTATGTACCTTTCAGCATTAATGGTGCTTTCACGGATGTGTAAGTTACCCATGCCTTGGGCACTAATGCACCCCCATACCATCAAAGATGCTGGCTTTTGAACTTTACGTTGATAACAGTCTGGATGGTCCTCTTCCCCTTTGGTCCGGATGACACGATGTCTAAGATTTCCAAAAACAATTTGAAATGTGGACTCATCAGACCAGAGAACACTTTTCCACTTTACATCAGTCCATCTTAGATGATCTCGAGCTCAGAGAAGCCAGCTGCGTTTCTGGATGTTGTTGATAAATGGCTTTCGCTTTGCATAGTAAAGCTTTAACTTGCACTTACAAATGTACCGACAAACTGTATTTAGTGACAGTGGTTTTCTGATGTGTTCCTGAGCCCATGTGCTAATTACCTTTAAAGATTGATGTTGGTTTTTGACACAGTGCCGTCTGAGGGATCGAAGGTCACGGTCATTCAATGTTGGTTTCCGGTCATTCCGCTTACGTGGACCGATTTCTCCAGATTCTCTGAACCATTTGATGATATTATGGACCATGGATGATCAAATCCCAAAATTTCTTGCAATTGCACTATGAGAAATGTTGTTCTTAAACTGTTTGACTACAAACCCCGTTTCCATATGAGTTGGGAAATCGTGTTAGATGTAAATATAAACGGAATACAATGATTTGCAAATCCTTTTCAACCCACATTCAATTGAATGCACTACAAGGACAACATATTTGATGTTCGAACTCAAAAACTTTTTTTTTTTTTGCAAATAATAATTAACTTAGAATTTGATGGCTGCAACACGTGCCAATGTAGTTGGGAAAGGGCATGTTCACCACTGTGTTACATCACATTTTCTTTTAACAACACTCAATAAACGTTTGGGAACTAAGGAAACTAATTGTTGAAGCTTTGAAGGTGGAATTATATACCATTCTTGCTTGATGTACAGCTTAAGTTGTTCAACTGTCCGGGGTCTTGTTGTCGTATTTTATGCTTCATAATGTGCCACACATGTTCAATGGGAGACAGGTCTGGACTGCAGGCGGGCCAGGAAAGTACCCACACTCTTTTACTACGAAATCCACGCTGTTGTAACAGGTGGCTTGGCATTGTTTTGCTGAAGTAAGCAGGGGCGTCCATGATAACGTTGCTTGGATGACAACATATGTTGCTCCAAAACCTGTATGGACTATTCAGCATTAATGGTGCCTTCACAGATGTGTAAGTTACCCATGCCTATAACAATCCGTTAGGCCTATAACAATCTGGATGGTTATTTTCCTCTTGGTTCCGAAGGACACCACGTCCACAGTTTCCAAATATAATTTGAAATGTGGACTCGTCAAACCACAGAACACATTTTCACTTTGCCTCAGTCCATCTTAGATGAACTCGGACCCAGCGAAGCCGGCGGCGTTCCTAAGTGTTGTTGATAAATGGCTTTTTCTTTGCATAGCAGAGTTTTAACTTGCACTTACAGATGTAGCGACCAACTGTAGTTACTGACTGTGGTTTTATGAAGTGTTCCTGAGCCCATGTGGTGATATCCTTAACGCTGATGTCAGTTTTTAATGCAGTACCGCCTTAGGGATCAAAGGTCTGTAATATCATCGCTTACGTGCAGTGATTTCTCCAGATTCTCTGAACCTTTTGATGATTTTACAGACCGTAGATGGTAAAATCCCTAAATTCCTTGCAATAGCTCGTTGAGAAATATTGTTCTAAAACTGTTTGACAATTTGCTTACAAAGTGGTGACCCTCGCCCCATCCTTGTTTGTGAATTACTTAGCATTTCATGGAAACTGCTTTTATACCCAATCTGGGCGCCCAACTGTTCCCAATTAGCCTGCACACCTGTGGGATGTTCCAAATAAGTGTTTGATGAGCATTCCTAATTTTAATCAGTATTTATTGCCACCTTTCCCAACTTCTTTTTCACGTGTTGCTGGCATCAAATTCTACAGTTAATGATTATTTGCAAAAAAAAAAATGTTTATCAGTTTGAACATCAAATATGTTGTCTCGCAGTTGTGGACAAAGGGGTGTACCTCGCCCAATCCTTTCTTGTGAAAGACTTGGCATTTTTTGGGAAGTTGTTTTTATACCCAATCATGGCACTGCTTTTATACCCAATCATGGCACCCACCTGTTCCCAATTAACCTGCACACCTGTGCGATGTTCCAAATAAGTGTTTGATGAGCATTCCTCAACTTTATCAGTATTTATTGCCACCTTTCCCAACTTCTTTGTCACGTGTTGCTGGCATCAATTTCTAAAGTTAATGATTATTTGTTTATCAGTTTGAACATCACGTATGTTGTCTTTGTAGCATATTCAACTGAATATGGGTTGAAAATTATTTGCAAATCATTGTATTTCATTTATATTTACATCTAACACAATTTCCCAACTCATATGGAAATGGGGTTTGTATAAGCTAAAATTAACTTTCACCAACTCAGAGGCGATGCAGCAGCTCAATATGTCAAAATACCAGCATAAGCTAGTTAGCTATCTACAGTATGCGCCGCTAAAAATAGCTTGTGTGTGGTAGGCCTTATAATAACAAAATCACTAATACTTGGTTAATATTCAGGTTACGACATGTAAATAGAGTACTGTTGGCAGTTTTGGATGTCTTTAGAGGGCGTTAAAGGCCGAATAGAGTACTCCCATTAGCTGCATTGTTTGTCACCTTGTACTTTCCGTATTTTGCGAATTAGAATGCATAAAAAAAAAGAAAAACATATTTGTTGTTTTATATAAGGATTGTGAATGATTGGCAAAATAAAGTGCAGTTCCCCTTTGAGCGTAAAAATTATGACTTCTTTGGCACTTTAATTTTATAGGCAGTTTTGTTAAACATATTTAACGTATTATACTGGTAATTCAGTTTATTTTAGCACAAAATAATTGTATGCATATTTATTTTTAGTGAGTTATTTTTGAGTCCCTACTTATAGAATAGAATGGACTTTATTGTCATTATATTTGCATATAACGAGATTAAAGACTCCAATTTAAGGTGCGGTAGTGGGAACAAATATGGGGTGAAATAAATAACACAAGAGGTAATAAAGGAAAAAACTAACAAAAGAAATAAACAGACTACTATCCAATAAAAAATAATAAGCAATCCTGTAAAATATAGAAAACACTATAGAAATACAAAATACTGTACAATATATAGAACAAATATGCAATATATTTGCTGAGTACTTATTGTTCTAATCAGCCTGACCTAAGGCTAAGGGTTATGTGTTAAATTCATAATATTTTGGGGGATTAACACATGGTTTGATATCATTTGACAAGGTTGTAAACTGTAAATTAGCAATATAGAATTATTGAATACAAGATTACTAATTCAGTGTAATTATTTGAGTGGGTCCCGGGCCCCTCTGTAGTGGGAAAGTTGGGCCCCGTGGTGAAAAAGGTTGTGAACACACACATGAATCAAATATTGTCATCAAGTTTGAATAACTTTACGTTCATCTTCCTCCAGGCTTGATTGGCTTTTTCATCACCTTTGGCGTCTGCATGGGCAGGATGGGCGAGCGCGGGAAAATAATGTGTGACTTCTTCAACATCCTGAACGAGATCATCATGACGATGGTCTCTATGATCATGTGGTGAGTGTCTCGTCTTTTCCCAGCGCCACGCTTGTGTGCGCGCGAGTCTGCAAACGTGCGCACAACGTGTGTCTGTTTTCGCTCTTACGGGTCAGCGGCTGCCTTATTATGACACTGTGGAGAAAGCGCACACGGCAGCCGCTGACAGTGATGAAGAAGGCTAAGGCTGCACTTGAGACACAGTGTGGGAACAAGCAGCGGCGGGCGCTCAGATAGGACAGGAAGTCTGTGGGAGAAAGTGTGTCATTGAAGGACGTGGACAGATGGGATGAGACGCCTTTCCCCCGGAGCGTGCTGGAGTCTGTGGTATGCAGGGGAGTAGCAGAAGCTGGCGCCCGGAACAATGTTGAGTTCTCCCACAAGAGAAGACAAGGAACATCTCCTGAATGTAATGAAGACTCTGGAAGGGCGGGGAGGAGAGGAACACGGAAGGATTCAAAGCTCAAAGCTTCTATTAGGACCCTCCTTTTAACAGGGTGGAGTCCTCCCTGATTCTTTTGTTTTGAGGCTGTGTAATACAGGGGTGTCCAAAAAGCGGCCACCAGCTAAATATGAAAAAAAACAACCTATTATTACTTTCTTTTAAACATTATAAAGTGGAATAAAGAGCAAACAGGTGAAATATAATGAGAAAAAGTTGCAATGTTGACTCTAATAGCACAAAGCTGTCATGCAGTTTTTGTTTACTTTAAAACTGTCATTGCTCCAATGTTATCTATTTTTGACCCTTTCAAGGCACAAGCTACTTCACATAAAATTTTTAATTTTGAAATATATTTTGGAGAAAGTATTGCATATGTTGTGTGTTTGCCATATAAAAAACAAAGTTTACTTTGACAAAAAGGGCATAAAAAAACAAACAAAAAATAATGATGGTAAAAACCTATAATCGATGGATAGATCTGAAGCAGGGGTCTCAAACTCAATTTACCTGGGGGCCACTGGATGCAGAAACTGGGTGACGTTGGGCCGCAAGAAAAGATTTCTTAAAAAAATCTATCACGCACTTTTTAATGAATTCACCTTCTTTGAATGGCTTTCCCGCCCTAGCAGCATACTTGCCAACTCTCGCGATCCTTTCGAGTAACACCTGAATATCAATGCCCCTCCCGACAATCTCCCGGGGCAATCGTTCTCCCGATTTTTTACCTGGACAACAAAATTGAGGGCGTGCCATGATGGCCCTGCCTTTAGCGTCCTCTTCAACCTGTCATCTTGACTGCTTTTCCACCATACAAACAGTGTGCCGGCCCAGTCACATATTGAATGGGGCTTCTGCAGACCCACGGGTAATGACTGCAAGACATACTTGATCAACAGCCATACAGGTCACACTGAGGGTGGCCGTATAAACAACTTAATCACTGTTACAAATGTGTGCCACACTGTAAACCCACACCAAACAAGATTGACAAACACATTTTGGAAGAACATCCGCACCGTAACACAACATAAACACAATAGAACAAATACCCAGAATCCAATGCAGCCCTAACTCTTCCGGGCTACAATGGGGGCGGGGTTGGGGGGGTGGGGGGGGGGGGGTATATTGTAGCTCGGAATAGTTAGGGCTGCATGGGATTCTGGGTATTTGTTCTGTTGTGTTTATGTTGTGTTACAGTGCAGATGTTCTTGTTTAGTGTGGGTTCACAGTGTGGCACATATTTGTAACAGTGTTAGAGTTGTTTATACGGCCACCCTCAGTGATACCTAAGTGGCTGTTGATCAAGTATGTCTTGCAGTCACATAGTACGTCTACAAAAACCTAATACAACATGTGGCTGGGCTGGCACACTGTTTGTACAGGTTGTAGAAGACGCTAAAGTAGTGCCTCCACGGTGCCCCATTAATATTGTTTTTTCGGTGAAATCTGGGAGAATGATTGCCCCTGGAGGGACACTGAAAATAGGGAGTCTCCCAAATCGGGGGTTTATAAGTATGACGCTGTAAAGTGCCATTCATATAAAACTCGCGGGCCGCACCAACATTAAATTGGCAATTGGCCCGAGGGCCGCGTGTTTGAGACCCCTGATCTAGAGACTTTAGTGTTGAAAGTATAGAAACAAAAAAGTATTAATTATTTTCCAACGGACTCTCACTGTTGGATCCACTATGGATTGGACTTTCACAATATCATGTTAGACCCGCTCGACGTCCATTGCTTTTGGTCTCCCCTAGAGGGTGGGGGTTGCCCACATATGCAGTCCTCTCCAAGGTTTCTCATAGTCATTGTCACCGACGTCCCACTAGGGTGAGTTTTTCCTTGCCCTTATGTGGGCTCTGTACCGTTGTGGCTTGTGCAGCCCTTTGAGACACTTGTGATTTAGGGCTATATAAATAAACATTGATTGATTGATTGATTGATTGATTGGTTCAACATTTTTATGAGTAGGTGCCTTTTGGATCCTCAAGAATTTTAGTGGGATTTTTGTTGTTGTTGTTGCTCAAAAAAATAATAATGAAAAAAGTCAATGGGTTTTATGAATTATTCACCTATTTAGGTCTCAATTACTTCTCATCAAATATTCCACTTAAAAAAAATGTTTGGGGTATTGCATATTCTGTTTTTTGCCATGAAAAACGTAACAGTTGTTTTGTTTTTTACTTTAAATCGACAAATAGACCTAAAGTTGATCTACAGATTTAAGTGTTTAATACACACACACATATATATATATATATATATATATATATATATATATATATATATATATATATATATATATATATATATATATATAAATATATATATATATATATATATATATACTGTTTGTATATTTGAATATATATGTCACAAGACCAAACGTTAAAAAAAAATCTCTATATTGTACTGGTTTTGAAAATGAAAAATGTATAAATGACCTCCGCATGCTTTAATTAGTGGGGAAAGTTTGGACACCCCTGGTAAGAGACGACTAAAGCTGAAGTTTAGGAATTTATTCTACAAAAAAGGAGCAAGGAAAACAGTTGCGATACCAGCAGAGAGAATGAACCGAGCTATCAAAAGTTCTAAGCAGTCTCTAAAAATTGTTGCCCGTCTTTCATGCTTTTGTCCACCTCAGAATCGAAACTGAAAGTTAAGTTGACGTGTGTGCCAAGCACACACACCTTCTTTACACTCCCTGTGGTTAAAAGTAATAATAATATATGTGTGTGAGCACGCCTCGATAAAAGCTCATCATGTGTGTACATCTCCTTAGAACGAAAGCCCAAAAATTCCTTTAACACTTGACAGGAGCCTGGATCGTCACACACAGCAAAAAAATATATATCTTAGATTTATATTGCGCTTTTCTAAACACTCAAAGCGCTCACAGAGAAGTGGGACTCAACATTCATTCACACCTGGTGGTGGTAAGCTACATCAGTAGCCACAGCTGCCCTGGGGTAGACTGACGGAAGCGTGGCTGACAGTTTGCGCCTACGGCCCCTCTGACCACCACCTATCATTCATTCATCATTCATTCACCAGTGTGAGAGGCACCGGGGGCAAAGGGTGAAGTGTCCGGCCCAAGGACACAACGGCAGCGATTTTTTGGATGTCAATAGGTGGGAAGCGAACCTGCAACCCTCAGGTTTCTGGCCGGCCGCTCTACCCACTACGCCATGCCGCCCCAAAAAGTGGAGAGCCTGTAACTCTGGATGGTAAAAAAAAAAACCTAAAAAAAACAAGTCCATCTTCATGTACAGCTGGCCAGCAGGGAAACTGCATTTTCGGGTCTCTCAGGCCGTATAAACACATTAGTCCGCGGCCAGCTAAACACAGAGTCCAGTGTATACAAAGAACAGGCATCATACTAGGAAGTCATCCATCATGACCAGCACGTGGCACGCTCCGGAAAACAACTGGGACTGCACACCGCTATCGGCACACAGCTGACCTGAGACCTGCTCTGCATAGCAACAGCTTCCTCTGGAAGGAAGCTGTTCCTCAGTCTGGTGGTCCTACTTTGGATGCTCTGCTACTTCTGAGCAGCTTTTACCGCCCTTTGCAGTGCCTTCCTCTCCGTGCCACATTGTGATGCTGGCGCTGAGGGTGCTCGTCATCCCACAAATGTAGAAGCTCCATTAAACATTTGAACGGGGAAAAAAAGTTGGTAAAATTCCCTCTGTCTTCATCACCCAGGTACTCCCCCGTCGGCATCGCCTCTCTGATCGCAGGGAAGATCGCTGCCATCGGTGACCTGGAGGTGGTGGCCAGGCAGCTGGGCATGTACATGGTGACCGTCATAGTGGGCCTGATGATCCATGGCGGCTTGATCCTTCCCGCCATATTTTTCGGAATCACCCGAAAAAGCCCCTTTACCTTCTACTCTGGAATCTTCCAGGCTTGGATCACGGCGCTGGGCACGGCCAGCAGGTAAGACGAGGACGCGTGATGTACTTGGTGGAAGAAACAAAGCGGGGTAGACGGATGACGACTCCATGTCTGACACCATTCCAGGCGGCAGTTTGGGATTATTGAAGCAGCCAAACGGGCCTTGCTTGTACGGCGTTTGGCTTTGCTGAGGCCAACTGTTATTTTGGCACATTGCTGTGGCTCTAGTCAAAAATGGGTAATCCTATCAACGTTTCCTCTAATTATATTATGACCCAGCTTAACCGGCCCGGGAATCAAATTCCTCTAATACACACGGAGGATTGCAACTGCAGCTGGCACCAGCTGTCAGTAGGAGACTCGCCCCACTCAAATTTCCGCATTATTCTGTCTCCTTGCCAACCTCGCCGCCGACCCCCTACCTCACCTCTCCACCGCCGCATGTCGCCACCTGTCTACCTATTTGGTGTCCTCCGTCAGGCGTCTGTATGTTGCCCTTCCGCTTCCAGCGCCGGGACCTTGCCGGTCACATTCCGCTGCCTGGAGGAGAATCTCAAGATCGACAAGCGTGTCACTCGCTTCGTGCTGCCCATCGGCGCCACCATCAACATGGACGGCACTGCCCTGTACGAGGCCGTGGCGGCCATCTTTATCGCCCAGATGAACGACATCGCGCTGGACGGCGGGCAGATCGTCACCGTCAGGTAAGGAGGGAGCGGCGTGCTCCTCAACGTCTTCTTACTCTCTACACCAGACCTGGGCAAATTAAAGCCCGGGGACCACATGCGGCCTGTTATGCTTTTCAATCTGGCCCGCCGGACATTCTCAAATCATTTATTTAGATCTTTAAAATGGAAAGTGTAGCTGCCATTATGATGTGCAGCCATGTTTTCTAAAGACCGTAAGTCTTCAACTATACAAAGTATTTCAATAGTTGGAATCTGCGCTTTTGGATGATATACTAGTTATTATGGTAATGTAATTGCTTACTATGATAATCTAATTAATTACTATGGTAATCTAATTACCCATTCCACCCCGGGCACTGCCACCTAGAACTGCTACCCACGGGCATACACTATAGGGTGCTAAAAGCTGGCGCAAATTTAAAAAAAAAACAGCTTTTAACCAAGAGCCATAGTAACATTAAACAGGCACTGAATGAGCACAATATGTCCATCATGTCCTCGTGTCGTGTCCTTAAGTTTTTTTATTTTTTTATTTTTTTATTTTTTCCAGACTATAATGTCCAATAATGTCAAATATGTATGTGAGTATATATATTCATATGTATGCATATATGCCGGTAAAATGTGCAGACCAACAATCGGAAGTTTCGCATCTTGTGACACTGGATCAACTTAAATCCATCGATTGGTAAGTGTTTATTTGGCATTAAATGTGGGTGGAGGGAAACGCTGGATGTAAATATAGTTTCAAATGTACATACAGCTAGCCTAAATAGCATGTTAGCATCGATTAGCTGGCAGTCATGCCGCGACCAAATATGTCTGATTAGCACATAAGTCAAAAACATCAACAAAACTCACCTTTGTGATTTAGTTGACTTTATCGTTGGAAATGCATCTGCAGGTTATCCATACATCTCTGTGCCATGTCTGCCTTAGCACCGTCGGTAAAATGTGCAGACACTCCAGTACATTCGATTGGGGTCTGGCGGCAGATTTCTTTGACTTTATCATTGGAAATGCATCTGCTTTGAGTGTCGCAGGACATCCACACAATCTTGCCATCTCTGTAGTAGCATAGCTTTCGTTGGTAAAGTGTGCGGAACAAACGACTGACCATTTTGTCGGCTTTCCCCACACCCTCGTATTTTTAACAAATTTCGTCCAATTTCTTGCCACTTTCGCATCTTTGGGCCAGTGGTGCAACTTGAATCCCTCCGTTAGTGTTGTTACACCCTCCGACAACACACCGACGAGGCATGAAGTCTCCAAGGTTCCAGAAAATAGTCGAAAAAGCGGACAATAACAGAGCTGAGACGCGGAGTTTGTAACGTGTTTGAGAAAAGGGTGGCTTTATTACCTAGGTGACGTCACGTTCTGACGTCATCGCTCTGAGAGCGATAGATAGAAAGGCATTTAATTCGCCAAAATTCACCCATTTGGAGTTCGGAAATCGGTTTAAAAAATATATGGTCTTTTTTCTGCAACATCAAGGTATATATTGACGCTTACATAGGTCTGGTGATAATGTTCTCCTTTAAAAAGGAAGAAAAGCGCTACACAAGTGTAACCCATTTACTTACAGATTAGAGATGCGCGGTTTGCAGTCTCATCCGCGGAGTCCGCGGATAAACCGCTAGCACCAAACCCCCCCTTCCCCGTGCGTCGGGAAGATGGGCGGGGTTGGGGGCGCTGGGATGTAAAATATAGTCAGGAACAGTCATGGATGCAAAGGATTCTGGGTATTTGTTGTGTTGCTTTTATGTTGTCTTACTGTGAGGATGTTCTCCTGAAATGTGTTTGTCATTCTTGTTTGGTGTGGCTTCACAGTGTGGTGCAAATTAGTAAGAGTGTTAAAATTGTTTATATCACAACCATCAGTGTATTCCGTGTCACCCAGTATGCCTTGCAGTCGTGCACATGTTTCTGAGGTAGCTACATACACCATGTTGCTGAAATGGCAAGCAGATTGTACAATTTGTAGAAGGCGTCAAAGCACCCCCTTATTGTCGTTGTCTGGAAAAGCTCCAGCAAGTAATCGCAAGACTGGTTGCGGCTCCCATTGTCTTCTTTACCCCGTAAAACAGGTCACAATAGCTCTATGATTGGTAAAGGTTGCCGACCCCTGATATATGACAACGGGCGGGTGGTGGGCGGTTGCGGTTTTGATAAAATCATGGTCCGGGTGGATGGCGGGTTGATGACGACTTTAATGATGCGGTTGCGGATGATATAATTGCCTATCCGCGCATCTCTATTACACATACAAAGTCTCCAAGGCAGAAAGTATGTTAGAAAGTATCCAGTAACAAACGTGTCCGCATTATTCAACTTACTGCGTCATGAGCTTAACTTCATGAAATAGTGTGACCAACAGTTGTCCCCCCAAAAAAACAATTACCACTCCACTTCAACTTGAATACAGCATAAGTCCATGTCAGATGGTTAATAAAGAATAGGTTAGTGTTTTTCATACCTACTATTGTTCTCTGTTAAGACTCATTTCACATGATCAAACCTTTTTTAACATCACATACTACAAAACGAAAGTATTAGAGGATTTTCCGATGCATCTTGAATAGAACATGAGCGTGAATCGATGAACAAAGGTCCAAACCTAGTTTATTTATCAGAATATGAATCAGAATCAGACATACTTAATTAATCCCGGAGGGGAAATTCAAATTTTCAGCACAATCCCATTCAAGATCAGACAAACATTACAGGGAGACAGAACAGGATCGCTGACGAGTCTGCCAACTTTCGGCGCTCCTTACAATAAAAGTGAGATACAGGTAAACAAGTGGGGGGATGGGAGAAAAAAAATAAAAGATTAAAATAAAATTAAAAAAACTTAACATTTAAAAATCGGTATAAGCCTAGGCCCCTGGAGAGGGGGTCCAGACTGAGACCAAGGGAAAAAAACAACTCATAGCCATAGTACACATCCCTCTTACATGTGTGTAAGCGGGAAACATCAAAGAACACAAAGGACATGAAAGACATTTCTGCAGCATTATTGCTAATTTTCTCTGAAAGTTAGTTTGAGGTTTGCTTCTAACTAACCATGGAATAACCATTAGCTAACATTCATTTAACTGTGTTAGCCGGGTTTGCACAGGCACGCAGACTAGGGAGGACGAGAGGATAAGCTATGCTAGTTGCGGCGATAAGCTAGCTTCAGTGTGAAGTAGTTAAACAAGGAAAGAGTAATTAGGTTGTACACTTCAATAGAAAGCTAATAGGAATCGTGTTACAGCAGACAATGAGCAGCTAAGAAGAGGAAGTGAGCAAGTAGATTAATAAATCAGGAGAGACAATAATAGTCACACAGTACAGCAACATGTCTGTCAGCCATAGATATGAATGAGACGACACACATCTTTGAGCCGCAACTGCGGTCAAAGTGTCTGAACATTCAGTGGTTTTAGAAAGCACAAAAATTAAATAAAGTATGCCTGCATTCCAAGTAGGAACTTTTATTTATTTAATTACTAAGCAGGCAGCACGTATCTAGTACTATCTAGTAGTGTGTGTGTGTGTGTGTGTGTGTGTGTGTGTGTGTGTGTGTGTGTGTGTGTGTGTGTGTGTGTGTGTGTGTGTGTGTGTGTGTGTGTGTGTGTGTCTGCGTGTGTGTCTGCGTGCGTGCGTGCGTGCGTGCGTGCGTGCGTGTGTGTGTACATATTTATACAATATATGTAACGTATTTTCTTGAATTGCCGCAGGGCATATTGTATGCGCCTGCCTTGTGACGTCACGAGTGACACTTCCCCTGTCATCATTTTCAAAATGGAGGAGGCTGATTTCAATCTCGGTAATTTGAAATCGCATAAAGGGAAGAAGATTAAGAGCTATTTAGTAGGATTTAAGGTCCAAGCTTACATCACACTCAAATTTTTACTGCATGCCTTTGGTAAGTGCCGGAGTGAGAAGAGGTTTTAAAATAATTAGCGCATGCTTACTTTTACCGCATGCCTTTGGTAAGCGCCGGAGTGAGAAGAGGTTTTAAAATAATTAGCGCCCCGGCGGCAATTCAAGGAAATATGGTATGTACAGTATAAGTGTATATCGACCCCAAAGGAGACAAGTGGTAGAAAATGGAAGGATAATTATGGTGATAATCATGGATTAGATTCATATAGTGCTTTTCTAGACGCTCAAGGCGCTTTACAGAGAAGTGAGGAGAACTCATCATTCATTCACTCCGCATTCACACTTGGTGGTGGTAAGCTACATTTGTAGCCACAGTTGCTCTGGGGTGGACTGACAGAAGCGTGGCTGCCAGTTTGCGGCTACGGCCCCTCCGACCACCACCAGCGGTTCATTCACCAGTGTGAGCGGCACTGGGGGCACTGGTGAAGTGTCCTGCCCAAGGACACAACGGCAGTGATTTGGATGGCAAGAGGCGGGGAGCGGACCTGCAACCCTCAGGTTTCTGGCACTGCTGTTCTACCCACTATGCAATGCCGCCTCCAAATGTGTGTGTGTGTGTATATATATATATATATATATATATATATATATATATATACACTATTATTGCCAAAAGTATTTGGCCACCTGCCCTGACTCACATATGAACTTGAAGTGCCATCCCATGTTTTGGTATGCTGGAGCATTCAAAGTTCCTTTCACAGCCCAACTCCTGGGAAAAAAAAAAAAACACACCATAATTCCTCCTCCACCAAATTTCACACTTGTCACAATGCTGTCCGAAATGTAGCGTTCTCCTGGCAACCTCCAAACCCAGACTCATCATTCACATTGCCAGATGGAAAAGCGTAATTCATCACTCCAGAGAAGTCGTCTCCACTGCTCTAAAGTCCAGTGGCGACGTGTAGCCCACGCTTTGCATTGGACTTGGTGATGTATGGCTTAGATGCTGCTGGTCGGCCATGGAAACCCATTCCATGAAGGTCTCTGCGTAAAGTACGTGGGCTAATTGGAAAGCCACATGAAGTTTGGAGCTCTTTGCATTATGCCCTTCAGGATCCGCTGACCCCTCTCAGTTTACGTGGCCTACCACTTTGTGGCTGACTTGCTGTTGTTCCCAAACTCTTCACTTTTCATATAGTAAAGTTGACTTTGGAATATTAAGGAGCGAGGAAATTTTACGATGGGATTTGTTGCACAAGTGGCATTGTATGACAGTTCCACGCTGGAAATCACTGAGAGCGGCCTATTCTTTCACAAATGTTTGTATAACCAGTCTCCATGCCTAAGTGATTGATTTTATACACCGGACAAAGTGATTAGGACACCTGATTCTCTTTTTTTTTGATGGGTGGCCAAATACTTTTGGCAATATAGTGTGTGTATATGTATATATGTATGTATATGTGTATGTATTTTCACGTGAATAAACACTAATTTTTAAGGCGTGGCGACCATATCTATGGTGGCAACTTTTATTTTATTTTGTAGTAGTAGCCTGTGCGCGTTTACACTGTAGTCTAATAAATATAAAATTTTACTTGCACTGTAAACAGTGAGCTGGAAAAAAATCAGATTAAAAAAAAAAAATCTAATTTGGGCCACTTTGGCCTGCAGTGTAAACATAGTCTTTGGGTACTAAACTATCCGTATCCGTATCAGCCCTGAAAAAACATATTAGTGGTTTCTACTACATAGTCATATTAATCATTGGTCTGTGGTCCCCTCCATTGCAATATTGTGGTATTCTACATGAGTCACTGATACATTTCAAAACTGAGTGTATATAAAACAGAAATAAGGGTTAAGAAGATTTGAAATATCATTTTTAGTATAATAATTATAATACTATAATATAGTAATATTAATATGAGGCGGTGTTTTCCAAGGATACAATAATGCGATTACAATTATTGTCTTTTATAAAACATTTGTACATCTAGTATGTCAGTCTGGGCATGATGTTTCTTGTTTTCATTAGGATATTAGCAACCATTTTTTAAGTGTGTGTGTGTGTGTGTGTGTGTGTGTGTGTGTGTGTGTGTGTGTGTGTGTGTGTGTGCGCGCGTGTGTGTGTGTGTGTTTTACATTTGCATATAATAGAGTCCTGGTGGGGGTCTGCTGGGAATTTCTCCTCTCTGTGTTTTGTCACCAAGGCTTTGTTTGTCTGCGGTTTGGTAGCCTCACACGCTGTATTATCAGATTTTCCCTGCCTGTCACATCTGTCTGCAGTTAAAAGGCGCTTTTTAAAAAAATATGCCGCCTTTCATCTTCCCTATGTCCGCATCGTGACCATGGCGGGAGGTCACACACTCTCTTAATTGTTTGGCCAAAGTTCAATCCACCGACGAGTCGTCGCACGTGGACAGGCTTTATGTGTGACTGCTCGGCTGGAGGCGACTCTTCATTTCTGATGTTTGAGCGTGATTGCAAACATCCATCTTGGGACAGGCTTGTTGTGGCGAGGGCGACAAATGATGCTCAGTTGTGTGCAAGTATTTGATCAATGGCTGCGTGGCCACCAACCTCTAAGTACTCTATTGTCTCTTGTCATAAATATGCAACACAGATGGAGCAATATGTTCACAATGCGTGTCTCAGTAGCCACTTTAAGAAAAAACTAAAGCATTTTTCGTGTGATTAAAAAGTCCAAGAGATATTATTTTTACCACTGCAGGAGTCAACATATTATTCAATAAGGGAAAGTAGTAAGGGTTATATGAGCATAGGTAGGTAGGTAGGTAGGTATTTATTGTCATTGCAACAAGTACAATGAAACTTTGTTTTCAGCACAAACCTGTTCAAGATTAGACAAACAAACAGTGTACAGGGTTACAGAAGAAGAACGCTGATGGGTCGCCATAAGGCGCCTTGTAAAAGATGGGAAAAAGGTAAACGCTGGGGATGGATGAGTAAAAAAATACAATCCAGACTGGGCTCCTAAGGGGGCCCAGTTCGGAGTGAGAAAAAACCTCCATAGCAAAGCACATATACATATCACAACATACATCTCGAGATATCTAGCAACAGAGGGAAGGTAGTTCAAGGTCATGATGGTAGGCCGCAGCTCTCAGGCGCTGACCATCCATTCATCACCCCTACGGGATTGCGTCTAGGGCGTTGGATTGGGGGACAGGAGGGTGTATGTGTGGCGTATATATTTTTTTGTGGATGTGTGTGTGTGTGTGTATAAGCCCATAGTGTGTCTCTGTTTCGCGGCCTTGATGTATTTGCCGTCGCTAGTCCAAAGTTCACAACAACAGGTGTGTGTCCATGAGAGACCAAAAAAGGGAGTTTGTTGTGTCTTCCTGCAGTGATCTTCGGGAGAGTCTCGAAGACGGGGAAAAAATCCAAGTTAAAAGGATTTGTATGCAAGTGAAAATAAATTTGCTTTTCACTCTAAAAGTGTGTATGACTGGTCCTCAAAAACTGCAGGGTAGACAGTCCGATGTGATCCACAGTTCTTCCCGCATCCTCCAATCATTTGTGGCAGCTTTGGGGTACTTTGAAAACTGCCAGCAACTTCCAATTTGTCGACAAACCAGAGCAACGCTTACTCCAATCAGCATATGTCCTGTTGTCATAATTCCGAATAGGTGGATACCTTCACGTCCTCGACAGAAAATTGTCGCCAGGCTCACGGCCCTCCTTCTTCTCCCAAGAGTCCGTCGTGTGTCCAGCAACAACTGCTTCGTCACGACAGCAGGTTCCCACCAAACCCAAGATCTTGTCAATTTTGTTGAGGCCAGTTAAATAGTTCCAATGTTTAGATTTGGAGAGCAGTGCAAAAAGAGGCAATAAGAAAGTTAAGACAAAACAAAACAAAGAAGCAAGCAGGAGAGATAAGGGAGAGGAAAGGGGAGCGTCCACCCTCGATGAGTGCCAGAGAGAAAAAAAAAATACAATAACACTCACAGGCTAGCAAAGTTATTGACATGTTAACAGCAGCCCGTTTAGGCAGGAAACTCGTGAGGTCTGTGTTGTTAGTGACATCTGCTGGTTGTTGCTAAGTCGGTAAAAATCAATTCAATCCAAATTGGGATTCTCATTTGATAAAATTCTGAATCGATCCAAAATGATCTAAAAAAAATTAAATACGTTTTCAAGCCATCTCTGGAGCTTTTGTAAGCTCTATCCCAGGGGTCTTTGAGTTGTCCAAGCCAAGGACCCACAAACTGATGGACGGGGGACATCTGATTTATATAACCTGTCAAAAATTGTTTTATTATAAATTAATGTAACAAACAGTTCAGGGTGTCCCTCCAGAGTTGCCGTAGGGCTGTGATGTAAGAGGTCTAAATAAAGGTGGGTTGTTGAAGAAGGTGTGGAGCTCAGAGACTCTGTGTAAAGGATAGATAACATTAAAGAATTGGTGGAGACCGGACCTGCTCTCATGACTCCCTATTATTTTTTTATTATATAAGTGCACACAAAATATGCGAACCCAGGACACTCGACTACATTGGTGGCAGCGGTGGGATTTTAACCGCTGTTTTGAAAAAAAAGAAGAAAGTTTTACACGGGACACGTGAGTTTCCAGTTAGCTGCACGTTTATAGTTAGCTGCTAAGCTTCCTGGCTATTTTGCGGACACTTGCTGTGGCGACGGGAGCCAGAGTTTTCTCAGGTGGGCAAAGCGCTGTTTGACGGACACTCACACGCCATGAATTTTTAAACGTTCCTTTCACCGACGGCGGGAGCCAACCGCGGCTGCAACCAGGAGCTGGTGAGGATTCTCCCGACTCGTCTCATTGAAGAAAGACTGGGGGCAATTTTTTAAACAAAGACAATTAATGGACCGCTTCGGGGCCAACCTGTCGGCGCGTGTGTGTGCTCCGGGGGAGAGCTTGAAGGTGTTTGCTGTGGACGTGGGCCGGCTGGTTGCAGAGGCGTTCCCAGCAATCTCACTACTGGCCCTTCATGCTGAGAGACATCCGACGGTGGCCTGAGCAGTGCAGAGCGTGTCGGACCCGTCGGTGCCCCTAACGTCCCCGTGGGCGGGTCACAGGTTTATCGGCCCCTCCGGAGGGTGGTCATGGACATTCTGGATGTGGCCCGAAGGTTTCCATGGTGAGAATGTGGGTGCCCCAGGGTGTTTCCCCTTCAATTAGACTCTGCCAGTGGCTTGAAATAAAAAATAAAAAACGACGTGCATCACTGCCTATAATCCCAAGTCTGATGGCAAGATTGGAGCATATTAATTGAACTACCTCACAATCGGACTATCTCGCAGGGGGTCATTGGGGCGACCTCCAGCGCACAATTGAACTATCTCACAAGGGGCGATTGGAGCGACCTCCTTCATATATATGTATATTTATATATATAAATTTTGTTGATTTGTTGTGTGCATTAAGATGGTGAATTTTTTTTTTCTCTGTTCTATTTCCCCTTGTTTGTTACCTATTTTGTTCGTAATGAAACGGGGACGTTTCTAATTGAGGGGGGACGTATGTAACAAACAGTTCAGGGTGTCCCTCCAATATGCGCACCCAGGACACTCGGCGACACTAGTTATAAAAGTGTTTTGTTATTGTGCCATACAAAAATATTCAAATAATAGCAGTTATGCTCCTAATAGCTACAGGGATTTAGAGCACCATTTGCTAGTTGGTAATTTGCACACTAATTCCTAACTGACAATTACATCTAGTCATTAACTGGCAAATAGCGCGCTAATAACTAGATGGCAACTGGTGCAGTAATTGCTAACTGGCACGCTAATCGCTGTGTGTAAAAGCCGCATATATTATGTGGCCGGGCCGGCACCTGTTTCTATGGAGGAAAAGCAGACGTGAGGCCAGGTTGTAGAGGACGCTATAGTCCAGGGGTAGGGAACCTATGACTGTAGAGCCAGATGTGGCTCTTTTGATGACTGCATCTGGCTCTCAGATAACTCTTAGCTGACGTTGCTTAACACGATAAGTAATGAATAATTCCGCTGGTTATTACAGTGTTAAAAATAACATTCAAATTATAAAACATTCTCATGTATTTTAATCCAACAATCCGTTTTCTATCGCACCTGTCCAAGATGTCGCATTAATGGTAAGAAGTATTATACTTATTTTTGGTTAACTTTAGAATAACAATGTTATTAAAAAGAATAAGAGACTTTTTATACTCTAAAAATGTTGGTCTTACTTAAAGGGGAACATTATCACCAAACCTATGCAAGCGTCAATATATACCTTGATGTTGGACAAAAAAGACCATGTATTTTTTTAACCGATTTCCGAACTCTAAATGGGTGAATTTTGGCAAATTGAACGCCTTTCTGTTTATGGGTCTTTTAGCGATGACGTCAGAACGTGACGTCACCGAGGTAACACACCCGCCATATTCCTTTTCACATTACAAACACCGGATCTCAGCTATGTTATTTTCCGTTTTTTCGACTATTTTTTGGAACCTTGGAGACATCATGCCTCGTCGGTGTGTTGTCGGAGGGTGTAACAACACTAAAAGGGAGGGATTCAAGTTGCACCCCTGGCAAGAAATCTGCCGCCAGAACCCCATTGAATGTACCAAAGTGTCTTCACATTTGACCGGCGATGCTAAGACAGACATGGCACAGAGATGTATGGATAACCTGCAGATGCATTTGCAACGATTAAGTCAACGAAATCACAAAGGTGAGTTTTGTTGATGTTGTTGACTTATGTGCTAATCAGACATATTTGGTCACGGCATGACTGCCATCTAATTGATGCTAACATGCTACGCTAATCGATGCTAACATGCTATTTACGCTAGCTGTATGTACATTTGAAACTAGATACCCACATATAATGCGAAACAAACACTTACCAATCGACGGATTTAAGTTGCTCCAGTGTCACAAGATGCGAAAGTCCTGATCGTTCGGTCTGCACATTTTACCGGCAATGCTAATAAGGCAGCCATGGTATGGACCACTTCATTAGGTACACCCACGCTATGGCCGAATAGCGTCAATAGCTATTCGCTCAATAGCGTCAATTTCTTCTTCAATTTCGTTTTCGCTATCTGCCTCCATACTCCGACCATCTGTTTCAATACATGCGTAATCTGTTGAATCGCTTAAACCGCTGAAATCCGAGTCTGTATCCGAGTTAATGTCACTATATCTTGCTGTGGTAACCGCCATGTTGTTTGTATTGGCAGCCCTATATGACGTCACAGGGAAATGGATAGTGGTTTGGAAGATAGCTAAAATAAGGCACTTTAAAGCTTTATTTAGGGATATTCCGGGACCGGTAAAAATTTGAAAAAAACTTCAAAAAATACAACAAGCCACTGGGAACTGATTTTTATTGTTTTTAACCCTTTTGAAATTGTGATAATGTTCCCCTTTAAAAATGCACGCATTTAGTTGAATTCAATGTTAAGAAATATTATATGGGGCGGTTTAGCTCGGTTGGTAGAGCGGCCGTGCCAGCAACTTGAGGGTTGCAGGTTCGATTCCCGCATCCGCCATCCTAGTCACTGCCGTTGTGTCCTTGGGCAAGACACTTTACCCGCCTGCTCCCAGTGCCACCCACACTGGTTTGAATGTAACTTAGATATTGGGTTTCACTATGTAAAGTGCTTTGAGTCACTAGAGGAAAATGCGCTATATAAATATAATTCACTTCACTTCACTATATGGCTCTCAGGAAAATACATTTTGAAATATTTGGCTTTCATGGCTCTCTCAGCCAAAAAGGTTCCCGACCCCTGCTATAGGCAGTCCGGGTTTAAATGGGGAGAATGGTTTTTCGGGAGGGGCACTGCATTTCGGGAGTCTCCCGGGAAAATCGGGAGGGTTGGCAAGTATGCCCTACATCCGTGTTTTACTGGATATGTACCGCTCCTTACAGCAGCGTTGTAAAAAGTCATTAATTTAACTTTTTGAAACCAATACCGATACTTTCCGATATTACATTTTTAAAGCATTTAGACATCTCTACCTGTGAGCATCACTTACTCTGGTGAAATAGTTTGACAGTTTCTCTGAGTATTTTGGATACCAAGCACATTGCAATTTGGTGTACTCTTTCCTCAACTCTAAGCCATCCTAATTTGGTAAAGTGGGCTTGAGTTAGGTGAGTCTTGTATGGGAGGTTGAGCGGGAGTCTCACCTGCTTGTTTTGGGAAGTTTGCCAGCCACTATGGGCGCTGCTTCGTTCTCCGTCATACCGCATGAGGTAAAGGGTGGAAAAGACGTGGAGTGGGAGCGTGTGTGCATATGTAGTCCATAGTGTGTGTGTTAAGACTGTAGGCCTGGAGTCGACCTGCAGGCGGTGGCAAAGGAACAGAGTTAATCTTTCAGGTGTTGTGTACAAGGAAGGAGTTTGTTTTTTCCTCGCCGCACTGTCCTCAAAGGGAATTTTGGAGTAACGATCTTGCCACGTCGCAGCCCGGGAAAACAATCGAGATTAGAAAAAGATGTTGTGTTTGAGCGAGCAGAAACAAACTTTTTACTCTCAAATTCATTGTGCAGAGCAGACTGTATTCAAAATGTTGCCTTGAGTATGACATCTGTGCTTTCAGATAACGCTGTCCTCTCCCCTCACAGTATGACCGCCACACTGGCCAGCGTGGGTGCGGCCAGCATTCCCAGCGCGGGACTGGTCACCATGCTGCTGATCCTGACGGCGGTCGGCCTTCCCACGCAGGACATCAGTCTGCTCATCGCCGTCGACTGGCTGCTGTGAGTCAGGTGTCTGCGGAGTGGGCGGGGCATAACTGGGGTTGGGGGGGAATACGAGCGCCGAGCTCGAAGCGCGCCACTGAAACTTTTTGTCCGCTCAGTGACAGAATGCGTACTTCCATCAACGTGGTCGGCGACTCGTTCGGCGCCGGTATCGTGGACTACTTGTCCAAAGCGGAGCTCAACGAGATCGACGCGGCCGAAATGCAAATGCTCCCGACGGAGGAGGAGCTGGATTTCATCCCGCCGCCGCCGATCCTCACTGAGTTGGATCTGGCGGATCCGCTCAGGCCGCCCGAGCTTCCCCCCCGCTCCCCTCGCCCCCCTAAACAAAACCACCACGGCCACATTCTCTCCCAGTCGCACTCCGTCACGTACTCGCCGTCCCGCTCTGTCCGCTCTCCGTCGCCGCACTCCATCCGCTCTCCCTCCCCGCGCTCCGTCTGCTCCCACTCCCCGCGACCTTTCCGCACCCACTCTCCTCGCCTCCTCCGCAGGACGGAGCCGGGCTACTGCGCCCTGCCCAGCCATGACAACCAGGTACAAGTCCCCTTTGTCTCCCTGATGCCTCCAAATACCAGCTTGACTCTTGATTTATTTGTTTGATTCAACAAGACAACACAAATGTGAAATGTAACGTCGCAAACGCCCGAAGCTCATACTGTAACGCCTCGTCCTCAGATCCCCGCCCTTCCTCGCTGCTACCGGGAAAGAGAGCGGGAACGCGATCGGCTGCATCGAGAGAGCGAGACGGAAGAAGAGGAGGAAAGAGAACGGGTCCTTGGAGAAATAAGCGACGGCGAGGAGAGTGACGACACGGCCTACGACCGGCGGCACGCCATCCAGCCCTGTGACCTGCCGTGAGTCCGCCGCTCCACTAGAGGGCCTCGCTGGAATTCTGTCTCTTTAATTGGAAATGTTAAAATAATTTAGAAGCGCCACTAAAACAGTATAAATCATTTTCTCTCCCCCACAGTCTGTAAGCCAACCTAAAACACTCCTTTAGTTAAAGCCTCGTGTCCACTAAAAAAAAAAAAAACGGACTGGACATTTGGTGGAAACTTGGCTTCTTGTATGAAAACTAAGGATGGGTACCGAATTCAGTACTTTTTTTTTTCAGAATTCTCTCGGCACTACTGGGTACGGATTCATGTCAAATCAAATGGTACCATTTTTCAATGCCTTTGTTGAACGGTTGCAGACTCGAGCACTTGGCGGGAAAACAGTAATGTTGTCATTTTCCATGCCAACAAAGCAAGCATGCATGATAGAAAGCCCTTTTAAAAATGCACTAGCTCGATGTTAATTTAAATTGGATATGCCATATATATGCTACTGATTAGATTCCATAGTCCTTTTCCCACCAAAAGTTCAGAAACTTCAAGTTCCTGGAACTAAAGGTTCCTGTAGAATTGTGTGGTTTCCACCACATTTCACAGTTCAGGTACTTTTATTTAAATCAGTCCGATGTATGGATGAGGGGTAGAGTATATTTCTAAATCGATATAACGTAAATCAACAAACACTGGTAGGTCATATTTACATGCTTGCCAACCTTACGACTTTCGAATTCGGGAGATGAGGGGTGGGGTGGTTGAGGTGTGGTGGGGCGGGGTTGGAGGGGCGGGGTTTGGTGTTAGCGGGGGTGTATATTGTAGCCCAAAATAATTAGGGCTACAAAGGTTTCTGGGTATTTCTTCGGTTGTGTTTATGTTGTGTTACGGTGCGGATGTTCTCCCGAAATGTGTTTGTCATTCTTGTTTGGTGGGGGTTCACAGTGTGGCACATATTTGTAACAGTGTTAAAGTTGTTTATACGGCCACCCCTCAGTGTGACCTGTATGGCTGCTGACCAAGTATGTCTTGCAGTCACTTGCGTGTATCTGTAGAAGCCGCATACAACATGTGACTTGGCCGGCACGCTGTTTGTATGGAGAAAAAGCGGATGCGACGACAGGTTATAGAGGACGTTAAAGGCAGCGCCATCACAGCACGCCTTCAATATTGATGTCCTGGTGAAAATCGGGAGAAATTCGGAAGAATGGTTGCCCTGGGAGATATTCGGGAGGAGCACTGAAATTCGGGAGTCTCACGGAAAAATCAGGAGGGTTGGCAAGTATGCATATTTATATTACTGAAATGTAAGTAAATGAAATACAAAGCATTAATATACAAAATATATTGTTTAAAAGCAAAGTGTACGGGATTTTACATAAAGTCAGGCTTTTGTCCGCAGTGTCCCAACAGTCAGAAAGTTGTTCCCTCAGTAAATGATGAATTCATGACGGTCGGGCTATACCTTATGTTCTATTTGAGCTGTAAATGACAATATACAGTACATATAATAAATGTCAGTGTTTATCTTCTGCCGACAACACAAACGCATTAGATTTAGCATTAGCATTAGCATTGGGTTCACTTGGGTGAGGCTAATAACTACACACATGGCAGGCCACTATCTGTGTTTCCATTGCAGTTGTTCGCAAAGTAAAAGCGATATTTCAAAAATTTCGACAAGGAAGATGTTTCCATTAAAGCAGACCTGGGCAAATTAAGGCCCGGGGGCCACATGCGGCCCGTTGAGATTTTCAATCTGGCCTGCCACACATTCCCAAATAAGTTTTTTAGATCTTCAAGATGGAAAGTGTAGCTGCCATGATGATGTGCAGTCATGTTTTCTAACGACCGTAAGTCTTGAATTATACAAAGTATTTCAATGGTTGGAATCTGCACTTTTGGATGATATACCAGTTACTATGGTAATCTAATTAGTTACTATGCTAATCTAATTAGTTACGATGGTCATCTAATTAGTTATGATGGTCATCTAATTAGTTACTATGGTCATCTACGTCACAGCAGCTCAGACGAGGCACCAAACATTGGGGGTGGGAATTGTTTCCACGGACGCGGAAGGGGATTTCACAACAAAGTTCTATAGCTTAGTAATGTATCAGATGTATCAGATTGTAGGTGGGTTTATTTTGTACCCTTCGCATTCATATTTCACTGTTTGTTAAATTTTTGTTGCGTTTCACTTGTGTCGATCGAAAGGGGGGGGTGACGTTCATATTTTTTCAATATTCAGTGTTTTATCCTTCATAGAAAAATGTAAAATTCAATTACGTTTTTTAAGGCACTCTATCATAATGTTTTTAGCATTCAATCAGACATTATAGTGAGTTTTTGTATTAGTATTCCTAAAAATAGATATACCGGCCCTAAGACACATTTTTTTTCTTTAAATGTGGCCCCAGAGTCAAAATAATTGCCCAGGCCTGCATTAAAGGGTGTTTTGCCTCATGAGCCTTATATTCTCGTTAGATCTCGAGACTCCACTTTAAGGAAGATATTATAGCCACCGTTGTTGCGGTGATGTCAATAGAAGACGAAGGCATCGGATGATGACACGAAGGCAACTTCCTTACAAGCCCCTTTATATTGTCCGAGCATGTGGGTCTCTCAGAGCCTGCGGTTCAGCCTCTATTCCAGGGAAGGGATCCGCGAGACGGCCCGGTGTGGCGGTGCCTCATCTCTCTCCCTGGCCGACCGAACGAAAGCGAGACCAAGATGACCCGTCTGCCCAAATGTCCTGCATGGGCGCGCTGCATGTTCGGTGTTTATGTGACGTGTAACTGCGGTAAAAGTGTTTCCATCATTTGCGAAACACTTTAATATAAAAACTTCTCAAAAAACACCTTATAAAAATGTTTTAGTTATATTTGAAAAGTAAGTCGGACACGTTTCCAGTGAGGGTTGGACTCCGCCAAGGCTGCCCTTTGTCACCGATTCTGTTCATAACTTTTATGGACAGAATTTCTAGGCGCAGTCAAGGTGTGGAGGGGTTCCGGTTTGGTGGCCGCGGGATTAGGTCTCTGCTTTTTGCAGAGGATGTGGTCCTGATGGCTTCATCTGACCGGGATCTTCAGCTCTCACTGGATCGGTTCGCAGCCGAGTGTGAAGCGACCGGAATGAGAATCAACACCTCCAAATCCGAGTCCATGGTTCTCTCCCGGAAAAGGGTGGAGTGCCATCTCCGGGTTGGGGAGGAGACCCTTCCCCAAGTGGAGGAGTTCAAGTACCTAGGAGTCTTGTTCACGAGTGGAGGAAGAGTGGATCGTGAGATCGACAGGCGAATCGGTGCGGCGTCTTCAGTAATGCGGACGTTGTACCGATCCGTTGTTGTGAAGAAGGAGCTGAGCCGAAAGACAAAGCTCTCAATTTACCGGTCGATCTACGTTCCCATCCTCACCTATGGTCATGAGCTTTGGGTCATGACCGAAAGGATAAGATCACGGGTACAAGCGGCCGAAATGAGTTTCCTCCGCCGAGTGGCGGGGCTCTCCCTTAGAGATAGGGTGAGAAGCTCTGCCATCCGGGAGGAACTCAAAGTAAAGCCGCTGCTCCTCCACATCGAGAGGAGCCAGGTGAAGTGGTTCGGGCATCTGGTCAGGATGCCACCCGAACGCCTCCCGAGGGAGGTGTTTAGGGCACGTCCAACTGGTAGGAGGCCATGGGGATGACCCAGGACACGTTGGGAAGACTATGTCTCCCGGCTGGCCTGGGAACGCCTCGGGATCCCCCGGAAAGAGCTAGACGAAGTGGCTGGGGAGAGGGAAGTCTGGCCTTCCCTGCTTAGGCTGCTGCCCCCGTGACCCGACCTCGGATAAGCGGAAGAAGATGGATGGATGAAAAGTACGTTTTAGAATAGATAGAATCAGCTTTATTGTCATTACGCAGGGTAACGAGATTGAGGCCATTCCATACAGTGCGATGTGTGCATGCAAGAAAACAATCTATAAATATATTAAAAAATATATAGAAGTGCAAAGAAAGGTGTGGAAGAGAACAGTGTACACTCTATACCCTCTGTACAGTGTACACTGTACACTCTGTACAAATGTAACTCTATACACTCTGTACAAATGTGACTCTATACACTCTGTACAATGTACACTCTGTACAAATGTAACTCTATACACGCTGTACAAACGTGACTCTATACACTATGTACAAATGTACACTCTATACAGTGGGTATAGAGCATCGGACGGTTTTTCACAGGACACATTTCCTGTGTTGTTGTTTCCGAAAGAGGAGATGCTGCTCCGTTATTGATTTAAGTAAAGTCTGAATGTCATTAAAACAGTTAGCTCCATCTTTTGACACTTCTTCCACTCCCGTCCTTGCACGCTACACCGCTACAACAAAGATGGCGGGGAGAAGATGCTGCCGAAGGTGAGCGGCATAAATAAGACCGCCCACAAAACGGCGCATTTAGAAGCGACTGTCAGAAAGCGGCTTGAAGATGATCTGTAAAACATAATCTATGCAACATTTTGACCAAATAACCACCATTACATGTTATGTAGACCACAAGAAAGTGTTTACATTTAGAAAAAAAATAATGATAGTGATGACACCTTTAATGCGCCCTGTAATCCGGTGCACCAAATATATGAAAAAGGATCAAAAATAGGCCATTAATTGGCAAGGCGCCTTATAATCCGGTGAGCCCTATGGTCCGGAAAATACGGTAAGCTATTCGGAGGTCAGCAAGATCCACACTGCAATTTGTTTCCACGTCACACTTTCAAGCCCTATAAACACTTTTGTAGCACTTGACAGAAGACAAGACTGGCACATTTAACTGAGTGGCAAAGATTACTTCCTGACTACGGAAACACACCTAGGACAATCTGAAATCAATGCATGCTTGTAACTAGGCCACACAGTTATCAGCTCATTCTTGAATGTTACTGATTTGTTGTATTTTATAAAAAATTATCATTTATTTACACAATTATAGCGAAAATTGGTACCGATATAAATACCCAGGTATCAGGAATTGGCACCATAGGGTTTAACTGTGAAAGGTACCCATCCCTATTGAGAACTGAGCAGCTTTCAACACAAAAATGTTATTTTCTTCCCTCCCGACTCTCCCACGCCCTCTTTTCACTTATCAGCAGTCACACAATCTCTTTGTGAAGAGTTGCAAAATTCTTCTCACTGCACTTCCTTTTTATTTGTGTTTTTTGTGTTCGCCGTCTGAGGCGATGAGTCACTGTTGCTGAAATGCACCAGATGCTGTTTCCATTCCCGTTGTTTGTTTCGTGCACTTTTATTCTCCTTTATCATGTTGATCTGTAAAGAGAAATCACCTCCCACGACCCGCTGAATGCCTTTTCATTGCAAGTCAACGTCATCCCCCCAC
The DNA here is from genome assembly GCF_033978795.1 of Nerophis ophidion. NCBI lineage: Eukaryota > Metazoa > Chordata > Actinopteri > Syngnathiformes > Syngnathidae > Nerophis > Nerophis ophidion. The sequence continues at coordinate 21,368,045 of NC_084617.1, forward strand.
CCTCCCCCAACATGGCGTTGCAGGTCTAGCTGGTGTCTACATGGATGTAATAAAACCCTGCAGATCTTTGAAGACAAATGGCGTTTTATTTTGTGTTCCGCTACCCCGTGTGGGAGGATTTGCTCTCCAAAAGGGTCAGGGTTCACTCGCTAAAGACGAGGAGGGAGGAAGAAATCCCGTAGACAAAGAAATTAGTGGACGGCCACGTGGCAATATACACCAGGAGACACGCACACCCGCGCCTCCGTTTGCCATTGATGAGAGAAAGATCCGCAGATATCACCACACTTAATCCTCTCAAAGAAGAGTTAGCGATGCGAGGGCGGCAGATGGCCAGAAAGACGTCAATCCTTTTCATTCTTCCCAGACAGCAGAAGAGCACTGAGGATGATTGCGTTGACTCGTGTGTGTGTGTGTGGGTCGCCAGCGAGGAGGTCAGAGGTGACCGGCGGTAGGACGTGTTGACGATGTGCTGACGCATGCCGCAACTTATTATGACGCCGCGCTAATCTCTCCTGTGGCACGTCACCGTGACGACGCACACACAGGTGGCAGGAGCGCCGTCACTATTTGGTTGTGTGTTGGATTTGATATGATAGAAACAAATATTTAACTAATATTAAAAGGTACAGTCAACTCTATGTAACTTTATACTGAACAACAGGGAACTCTGCTGGCCCACACGGTACTTACATGACTGTGGGGCATCAGTTATGTGTTGGAAGCAACACACCTTGCCAACAGTCCTAACTTCATAGCAGGGGTGTCCATCTCTGTGCATCCAACAATCAATTCCGATTCCTGGTGTTACTTTTGGATCCAGAACCCATTTTTGATTCAACACATTTCTCAATTCAAACAGATTCTAGCAAAGTATTTAGTATAAAAGTTAGAATGAAAATTTTTGAAACAGTTTAGGGGTTAAAGAAGCTCCTTATGGTTGCATTAAGAATATATATCTTTTTTTTTAACGTTTTTTGTATTTTATGTATATATATATATATATATATATATATATATATATATATATATATATATATATATACATACATAAAATACAACAAACTAAAAAAAATAGATATACATATATGTCAGGGGTGTGGGAAAAAATTGATTCGAATACGAATCGAATCGAATACGTTGTGCGATTCAGAATTGATTCTCATTTTTTAAAAAGCTACACGTTTTTTTTTTTTATCAATCCCACAAACCACTACACAGCAATACCATGACATTGCAATCCAAATCCAAAACCAAACCTGACCCAGCAACACTCAGAACTGCAATAAACAGAGCAATTGAGAGGAGACACAAACACGACACAGAACAAACCAAAAGTAGTGAAACCAAAATGAATATTATCAACAACAGTATCAATATTAGTTATAATTTCTGCATAGCAGTGATTAAAAATCCCTCATTGACATTATCATTAGACATTTATCAAAATAAAAGAACAATAGTGTCACAGTGGCTTACACTTGCATCGCATCTCATAAGCTTGACAACACACTGTGTCCAATGTTTTCACAAAGATAAAATAAGTCATATTTTTGGTTTGTTTAATAGTTAAAACAAATTTACATTATTGCAATCAGTTCATAAAACATTGTCCTTTACAATTATAAAAGCTTTTTTTTTTTAAATCTACTACTCTGCTAGCATGTCAGCAGACTGGGGTAGATCCTGCTGAAATCCTATGTATTGAATAAATACAGAATCGTTTTGAATCGGAAAAACATCGTTTTTGAATCGAGATTCGCGTTGAATCGAAAAAATCAATATATAATCGAATCGCGACCCCAAGATTTGATATTGAATCAAATCGTGGGACACCCAAAGATTCGCAGCCCTAATATATATATATATATATGTATATATATATATATATATATATATATATATATATATATATGACGATCCACTTTATGGATCGTTTGTTGTTTACTTTTCTGTTACGATAGCGCCGCATCGCGGATGTGCAGGGAGTGTCACCCCTCGATGCACGGGATCACAGCTGGCAGATTTGAAGGTAGAAACAGGTTTTAATATCAATAACCAAAGTAACACTTGTACAAACGGAAAGAAAAGGTGTACCAATGCACGGGAAGCAGAACACAAACGTGAGCAAAAGGCAGAGTTCAAAAAGTCCATACAGCGCGAGCCGAGCGCGCAGAGGCTACGCTATACTTAGCAGAGAGAATACAGAAAAACAAAACTAACGTAACTGTTGCGTGATGCAAACATATAGAAAAGTAAACAACAAACGATCCATAAAGTGGATCTTAACATTATATATATATATATATATATATATATATATTTATTTATTTATTTTTTTTTTAATTTATTTATTTATTTATTTACTTATTTTTTTTTTTTTTTTTTTTAATTAAAATTTTGAAAATGATAAAATGCTTCAGATTCCGGTAAACTAGGAATCGCGATTAGGAGGTGACAAAAATGTTTGTGCACCCTTACTAATTGAATATACCTTTTAAATGCTACCAAATAGCATTAGCGATTTTACATGCCGATTTCAACACCTCCAAATGCGTTTATAAAAACTACAACTAAGATGCATGTTACAATGAAACAGTTGCTGTGTAATAATTATAATACTTGCAGTATTAACACTTTGTAGGACTTGACAACAGACAATACTGAAGATGACTGATGAAGATTAAGGGGCTAAAGATGATTTGAAGGGAGTACATGTGTAATGGAGGCCAGCAAGTGTGGCTGGGCCATGTGTGCATTGGTAAACCTTACACCTTTAAGAGCTTAGGCTTTTAGCTCAGGAGCTAGCACACCTGTCTCTCATGCTGGATGACCCAGGTTCCGGTCTCGGACGGAACAGATAGCAGGGACTTGGTGGGACTTCAGGGCCTCTCTCGCCGTTCTTAGGGTAATTGGCCCTTGACAAACAAGTTACTGATTGAGCCCATCAATGCTGACCTCTCTCTGTAGCATGTCCAGACCAGGGTGAGTTACCATAGTTACAAGGCATGCTACAGCAAAATTAATTCATCAACAAATAAATTGTTGACCAGGGGTCAACAATTTATTTATCTGTGCTCTTAAGGACGGAGGTCCTTAAGGAAGAAGTACTGGTCTAATGATCATGAAACTTCAAAGGATATCTGTATTTCATGTACCCAAGCATGTTGTCGCACAACCAATAGGGGGCGCCACACATGCCGTTTTAATCAATCACAATTGCCTCTTTATCTTGAGTGTCTCAAAGGGCTTCCCAAACCACAACGACATCCTCCTATCTGGCCAGGACATTTATTCTCCTGTGGAAAGAACAAAGCAGCCATGCCACAGAACACACCGCATGATAAAGGAAGCCATTCTCATCCGTCTTCATGGCAGCTGCATCCTTTAGGCCAGGGGTAGGGAACCTGCGGCTCTAGAGCCAGATGTGGCTCTTTTGATGACTGCATCTGGCTCTCAGATAAATCTTAGCTGACATTGCTTAACACGATAAGTAATAAATGATTCCGCTGGTAATTACAGGGTTAAAAATAACGTTCAAAATTAAAAACATTCTCATGCATTCTATTCCATCAATCCAAGAAGTCACATTAATGGTAAGAAGTATTTCATTTATTATTTGTTAGCTTCAGAATAACAATGTTTTTAAAAAGAAGAAGAGACTTATTATACTCAAAAAATGTTAGTCTAACTTAAAAATGCACACATTTAGTTGTATTTAGTGTTAAAAAATATTGGTAACACTTTAGTATGGGGAACATATTCTAAGTAACAAAGAATTAATTAAGAGTTATTTGGACACTAATGGACCATATAAGGGTTAGGGTTACTAATAAGCAATAATTCTGAGGTTATAAGGGAAGACTCATAGTTAATGGCTTACTGCTTGGAAAATAAGGCCATGCAGAAACAAGCATTAATAAGTACTTAAAAAGGACTAATTAAGAGCCAATATGTTACAAATTTGCATGTTAATAAGCAACTAATTAATGGTGAACATGTTCCCCATATTAAAGTATTACCAAAATATAATATGGCTCTCACGGAAATACCTTTTTAAGATATTTGGCCTTCATGGCTCTCTCAGCCAAAAAGGTTTCCGACCCCTGCTTTAGGCCATGGGAATTTCTGTGTAAATACAAAGACTTGAATGTAACACCTGATATGCCTTTAATAACTCAAGTACAGGATCAAAGTACTACATGCCCTCCGCATAATGAGAACCTGACTGTATTTATTCATTTATTCATTTACATCCTCATTACCGGTAAACTGAAGGGTTATGTACTTGGTCAAAATTCCTGGTTGAGCCTTTTGATTAATTCCAGCAATGCTGGAATTAATCAAACCTCATCGTTCCCCCCCAGGGGTGCCCATCCCACTATTTGAGAAGCCCTGAATAATCAGAGAACATGCCAGGGAATTCAGTACCGTCTTATGTGCAAACAATGGTGTCCGTTTAAAACTTCAATTCCTATATTCCCTATTTTGAAATAATTTACACAGGGATCTGAGCCGAGGATGTCGTCGTGGCTTGTGCAGCCCTTTGAGACACTTGTGATTAAAGGCCTACTGAAATGAGATTTTCGTATTTAAACGGGGATAGCAGGTCTATTCTATGTGTCATACTTGATCATTTCGCGATATTGCCATATTTTTGCTAAAAGGATTTAGTAGAGAACATCGACGATAAAGTTCTTAACTTTTGGTCGCTAATAAAACAGCCTTGCCTTTACCGGAAGTAGCAGACGACGTGCGCGTGACATCATGGGTTGTAGAGCTCCTCACATCCTCAAATTGTTTACAATCATAGCCACCAGCATCTGGAGCTATTCGGACCGAGAAAGCGACAATTTCCCCATTAATTTGAGCGAGGATGAAAGATTTGTGGATGAAGAAATTTAGAGTGACGGACTAGAAAGAAAAGAAAAAAAAGTTTTTTAAAAAAGCGATTTCATTGGGAGCGTTTCAGATGTTTTTAGACACATTTACTAGGATAATTCTGGGAAATCCCTTATCTTTCTATTGTGTTGCTAGTGTTTTAGTTAGTTAAATAGTACCTGATAGTCGGAGGGGTGTGCCCACGGGTGTCTTGACGCCAGAGTCTCTGAGGGAAGCCACGTAGCTGCATCACGACAGAAGCTCCGCTGATCCCCGGTAAGAGGGGACTTATTTCCACAATTTTCTCACCGAAAACTGCCGGTTGACAAGTCACCGGGATCCATGTTCGCTTGACCGCTCTGATCCATAGTAAAGCTTCACCTCCGGGAATTTTAAACAAGGAAACACCGTGTGTTTGTGTGGCTAAAGGCTAAAAGCTTCCCACCTCCACCTTTCTACTTTGACTTCTCCATTATTAATTGAAAAAATTGCAAAAGATTCAGCAACACAGATGTCCAGAATACTGTGTAATTATGCAATGAAAAGAGACGACTTTTAGCTGTGTGTGGTGCTGGGCTAAAATGTTAGCTCCAACGAATAACGTCATCATACGCGTCATCATACGCGTCATCATTCCGCGACGTTTTCAACAGGAAACTCCGCGGGAAATTTAAAATTGTAATTTAGTAAACTAAACCGGCCGTATTGGCATGTGTTGCAATGTTAATATTTCATCATTGATATATAAACTATCAGTCTGCGTGGTCGGTAGTAGTGGGTTTCAGTAGGCCTTTAAGGGCTATATAAATAAACTTTGATTGATTGATTGATTGATTGAAGTCTATTTATTAGCTTTTGTAAATAGTAAAAATACTTTATGGACACCTTGTACTTTATGCCATCCGGCCCAAAATGGATTTTGATACTTTTTAAAATAAAAGGGACCACATAGAAAATGTAATTATTGGCTTTATTTTAACAGAAAATTTAAAATACAACAAATTTACGTTTCGTACTGCAATCAAAGAACAATTTTGGCATCAAATAAGATAGTAAACATACTAGACAACTTCTCTTTCATTAGTAAGTAAGCAAACAGGTTCCACTGGCTCCTAATTTCGCTGCGTATGTATGCAGTAACATATCGTATCATTTCCTATTCTATTATTTTGTCATAATTATGAGGGACAAGCGGTACAAAATTGATTATTGATCCACTTGTCAGTGATGGGCAGTAACAAGCTACATTTAGCTAAACGTAGCTTAACTACATTTTCCAGTTGCTTGGTGTCATGATCCGTGGTCCAGATCATGTTTTTGTTGTGTTCTGTTGGTTTTGGACTCCCTGAGTTCCTGTTTTTGTGCACCTCCCTGAGTTTGGAAGGTTTTTTTGTAGAGAATAAATGATGAAAAAAACACTTAATTGAACGGTTTAGAAGAGGAGAAAACAGGAAAAAAATTGAAAATTAAATTTTGAAACATAGTTTATCTTCAATTTCGACACTTTAAAATTCAAAATTCAACTGAAAAAAATGAAAAGAAAAACTAGCTAATTCGAATCTTTTTGAAAAAATTATTTATGGAACATCATTAGTAATTTTTCCTGATTAAGATTAATTTTAGAATTTTGATGACATGTTTTAAATAGGTTAAAATCCAATCTGCACTTTGTTAGAATATATAACAAATTGGACCAAGCTATATTTCTAACAAAGACGAATCATTATATCTTCTAGATTTTCCAGAACAAAAATTTTAAAAGAAATTTAATGTTGGGAACTCGCATGTCTGCTGTTGTGTGTCTCCGATGATGCAAGAATCCAGGAGAAAGTAGTGAAGGTAAGCTGAATTTAATATGGCACTCATAAGAAAACAAATAAACATAAAGCAGTCTTGCATAGTAAGTTCACCAAACATAGATTTATCTTCGAGCACTGAGGAGTGCTCGAGTGAAACATAAATAGGCTGTAGTTTGATTGCCAGCAGGTGTGAACCGCTGCCAATCAACGAAAAGAAAAAAACAACAGTGCTCGTGAATAAAACAGGAAATACAACAAAGTAAGAGCACTGAACAGGAAGTAAATACAAAAACACGAACATTAACAGAAATAAAATGACAGATTGTCACAGGACCTCCCCCTCAAGGAACAGATTCCAGATGTTCCTATGAAAAAGAAACAAATGGAAAAATGTCCAAAAATGTAAGGGATGGTGGTGGGAGGTCTTGGTGGAGGGTCGCCAGCTCCAATGTCCCCACAGCCAGCGAGGGAGAGACAAATGGCGGCGGCGCGTAGAGCGCCGCTGGAACTGGCGAGGCGGGCGGCCACGGAACGGCCACATCACTGGCCGACAAAAAGGAGAGTGCGTCCGGCGAGAAGGACGCCCAGGGCACGGACGTGGAGGCGAGCGCGCTAAAGCAGGCCCGGAAACAGCACACAAAGCGGCGGGGACTGCAGCCGAAACAGATACCTCTGCAGGAGGCGGCTGAGGAGCCGATGTTGGTGCCGGCATTGAAGCGGCAGACGTCATCAATGGCGTTGAAGCGGCAGACGTCATCGGCGGCATGGAAGCGGCAGACGTCATCGGCGGCATGGAAGTGGCAGACGTTATCGGCGGCGTGAAAGCGGCAGATGTCATTGGCGGCGTGAAAGCGGCGGATGTCATCGGCGGCGTGAAAGCGGCGGATGTCATCGGCGGCGTGAAAGCGGCAGATGAAGACGAAGGGGGAGAAGCCGCAAATGCCGGCCGGGGAGCAGCAGATGCCGGCGGCGACGAAGCCCGGCGTGGTGCTGCCACTGGCGGCGCCGGAACCCGGCGTGGGACCGGCATTGGAGCTCGGCGTGAGGCCGGCGTGGGAACTTGGCGAAAACCCCCCAGGGACGTAGATGTCTCCGGGGAAGGAGACGCTGGCGAGGATGACAGCGGTGTGTGCCTGTCTGCACTGCTGTGTATAGTAGTCCCCCCTCCACTAGGTGGCTGCCAGACGCCGTCTACACTAGCGGGAAGACGTGCCTCGTCGTCAGAGTCCCCCGGTGCGAAAACCAGGGACGGGCGGGAGGGGGCCAGGAGGAGGGACGAAGACACGTCCCGCGCCGAGTCCCAGCAGGAGGACAAAAGAGACCTCACTGTGGTCTCCACTGTAGCTCTCGGCGAACCAGAAAAGAGAGCAGGAGCCGGCAGGAAGAGTAGCCTGGGAGCTACCGCTGGAAGCTGCGTAGGAGCAGGGAGAAGCAGCACAGTAGACGACGGGAAGGATGGCGGCGGCGGGCGTGCCGGTCGGAGAGCCGTAGTCGGCGACGGAGCTGCGGGAGCCGCCAGACGTGAAGGAGGAGGCGGGCGCGCCGGTCGATGAGCCGTAGCCGGCAGCGTTGCCGAGAGGAAGGATGGCGGCGGAGGACACGCCGGTCGGAGAGCCGTAGCCGGTAGCGTTGCCGTCGGCTGAGGATTGCCGACAGGGATTCTCGCGAGGACACTTTCTGGCTCGAAGATACTGTTGGGAACTCGCATGTCTGCTGTTGTGTGTCTCCGATGACGCAAGAATCCAGGAGAAAGTAGTGAAGGTAAGATGAATTTAATATGGCACTCATAAGAAAACAAATAAACATAAAGCAGTCTTGCATAGTAAGTTCACCAAACATAGATTTATCTTCGAGCACTGAGGAGTGCTCGAGTGAAACATAAATAGGCTGTAGTTTGATTGACAGCAGGTGTGAACCGCTGCCAATCAACGAAAAGAGAAAAACAACAGTGCTCGTGAATAAAACAGGAAATACAACAAAAGTGAAGCGACCGGAATGAGAATCAGCACCTCCAAATCCGAGTCCATGGTTCTCGCCCGGAAAAGGGTGGAGTGCCAACTCCGGGTTGGGGAGGAGACCCTGCCCCAAGTGGAGGAGTTCAAGTACCTAGGAGTCTTGTTCACGAGTGGGGGAAGAGTGGATCGTGAGATTGACAGGCGGATCGGTGCGGCGTCTTCAGTAATGCGGACGTTGTATCGATCCGTTGTGGTGAAGAAGGAGCTGAGCCGGAAGGCAAAGCTCTCAATTTACCGGTCGATCTACGTTCCCATCCTCACCTATGGTCATGAGCTTTGGGTCATGACCGAAAGGATAAGATCACGGGTACAAGCGGCCGAAATGAGTTTCCTCCGCCGGGTGGCGGGGCTCTCCCTTAGAGATAGGGTGAGAAGCTCTGCCATCCGGGAGGAACTCAAAGTAAAGCCGCTGCTCCTCCACATCGAGAGGAGCCAGATGAGGTGGTTCGGGCATCTGGTCAGGATGCCACCCGAACGCCTCCCTAGGGAGGTGTTTAGGGCACGTCCAGCTGGTAGGAGGCCACGGGGAAGACCCAGGACACGTTGGGAAGACTATGTCTCCCGGCTGGCCTGGGAACGCCTCGGGATCCCCCGGGAAGAGCTAGACGAAGTGGCTGGAGATAGGGAAGTCTGGGCTTCCCTGCTTAGGCTGCTGCCCCCGCGACCCGACCTCGGATAAGCGGAAGATGATGGATGGATGGATGGATGGACAACAAAAGTAAGAGCACTGAACAGGAAGTAAATACAAAAACACGAACATTAACAGAAATAAAGTGACGGATTGTCACATTTAAAAGACTTTAAAATAAGATTTAAATTTGATTCTACAGATTTTTCTAGATTTGCCAGAATATTTTTTTTGAATTTTAATCATGATAAGTTTGAAGAAATATTTCACAAATATTCTTCGTCGAAAAAACAGAAGCTAAAATGAAGAATTAAATTAAAATTTATTTATTATTCTTTACAATTAAAAAAATACTTGAACATTGATTTAAATTGTCAGGAAAGAAGAGGAAGGAATTTAAAAGGTAAAAAGGTATATGTGTTTAAAAATCCTAAAATCATTTTTAAAGTTGTATTTTTTCTCTAAAATGGTCTTTCTGAAAGTTATAAGCAAAGTAAAAAAATAATAATAATTTATTTAAACAAGTGAAGACCAAGTCTTTAAAATATTTTCTCGGATTTTCAAATTCTATTTGAGTTTTGTCTCTCTTAGAATTAAAAATGTCGAGCAAAGCGAGACCAGCTTGTTTGTAAATAAATAAAATTTAAAAAATAAAGGCAGCTCACTGGTAAGTGCTGCTATTTGAGCTATTTTTAGAACAGGCCAGCGGGCTACTCATCTGGTCCTTACGGGCTACCTGGTGCCCGCGGGCACCACGTTGGTGACCCCTGCTTTAGAGATTTATTACTCCAGTAAAAGTAAGGAGTAGTCACCCAAATATTTACTTGAGTAAAAGTAAAATGTATATTGTGAAAAAACTACTCAAGTACTGAGTAACTGATGAGTAAGCTGTTTGTTTAATGATGACGGCAACAAATAATGCACAAAAACATAAAAATAGCAATGAGCAAATTCAGAGCCAGGAATACCTCTTAATCAACTAAAACAATAATATATATTAGATAATAATACATTAACATGAAAAAATAAAGGCAAATTGAGCTACAATAACTTAATAGCACCATAGGCTCAGTAGGCAGAAATTACAAAGGAAAATAACAAGTTAGCCTTTACGCAAACCATAAACTGATAGGTGTGGGCTGCACCTGGGAACACACTGTGCACTTCTGATTGGTGTGTGTGTGTGTGTGCGTGCGTGCGTGCGTGCGTATGAGGCTGCAGTGCGTTAATAAATGTCTCCACACGATGTACATTTGACAGTGATTCATAGCAGGGAAGCTAACATCAGCCTACGGTGACAGCCAAAATATCTACTATCAATCAATCAATGTTTATTTATATAGCCCCAAATCACAAATGTCTCAAAGGACTGCACAAATCATTACGACTACAACATCCTCGGAAGAACCCACAAAAGGGCAAGGAAAACTCACACCCAGTGGGCAGGGAGAATTCACATTCAGTGGGACGCCAGTGACAATGCTGACTATGAGAAACCTTGGAGAGGACCTCAGATGTGGGCAACCCCCCCCCTCTAGGGGACCGAAAGCAATGGATGTCGAGCGGGTCTAACATGATACTGTGAAAGTTCAATCCATAGTGGCTCCAAGACAGCAGTGAGAGTCCCGTCCACAGGAAACCATCTCAAGCGGATCAGCAGCGTAGAGATGTCCCCAACCGATACAGGCGAGCGGTCCATCCTGGGTCCCGACGAGCGGTCCATCCTGGGTCTCGACTCTGGACAGTCAGTACTTCATCCATGGTCATCGGACCGGACCCCCTCCACAAGGGAGGGGGGGACATAGGAGAAAGAAAAGAAGCGGCAGATCAACTGGTCTAAAAAGGAGGTCTATTTAAAGGCTAGAGTATACAGATGAGTTTTAAGATGAGACTTAAATGCTTCTACTGAGGTAGCATCTCGAACTGTTACCGGGAGGGCATTCCAGAGTACTGGAGCCCGAACGGAAAACGATCTATAGCCCGCAGACTTTTTTTGAGCTCTAGGAATCACTAATAAGCCTGAGTCTTTTGAACGCAGATTTCTTGCCGGGACATACGGTACAATACAATCGGCAAGATAGGCTGGAGCTAGACCGTGTAGTATTTTATACGTAAGTAGTAAAACCTTAAAGTCACATCTTAAGTGCACAGGAAGCCAGTGCAGGTGAGCCAGTACAGGCGTAATATGATCAAACTTTCTTGTTCTTGTCAAAAGTCTAGCAGCCGCATTTTGTACCAACTGTAATCTTTTAATGCTAGACCTGGGGAGACCCGAAAATAATACGTTACAGTAATCGAGACGAGACGTAACAAACGCATGGATAATGATCTCGGCGTCTTTAGTGGACAAAATGGAGCGAATTTTAGCGATATTACGGAGATGAAAGAAGGCCGTTTTAGTAACGCTTTTAATGTGTGACTCAAAGGAGAGAGTTGGGTCGAAGATAATACCCAGATTTTTTACAGAGTCGCCTTGTTTTATTATTTGGTTGTCAAATGTTAAAGTTGTATTATTAAATAGAGGTCGGTGTCTAGCAGGACCGATAATCAGCATTTCCGTTTTTTTGGCATTAAGTTGCAAAAAGTTAGCGGACATCCATTGTTTAATTTCATTAAGACACGCTTCAGTCCGGCGTGTTGGTCAGCTTTAGGGGCATGTAAAGTTGGGTGTCATCAGCATAACAGTGAAAGCTAATACCGTATTTGCGTATGATGTCACCTAGCGGCAGCATGTAGATGCTGAAGAGTACAGGGCCAAGGACCGAACCCTGGGGAACTCCATACGTTACCTTAACATAGTCCGAGGTCACACTGTTATAGGAGACGCACTGCATCCTATCAGTAAGATAAGAGTTAAACCATGACAGGGCTGAGTCTGACATACCAATTCGTATTTTGATACGCTCTAATAAAATATTATGATCGACGGTATCGAAAGCAGCGCTAAGATCGAGGAGCAGCAACATAGATGACGCATCAGAGTCCATCGTTAGCAATAGATCATTAGTCAATTTTGCGAGGGCTGTTTCAGTCGAGTGATTTGCCCTGAAACCGGATTGAAAGGTTTCACATAGATTGTTAAACGCTAAGTGCTCATTTAACTGCTCTGCAACAATTTTTTCGAGGATTTTCGAAATAAAGGGAAGGTGAGACACCGGTCGGTAGTTTAGTAGTTTACCATGAGGTCAGGATCGAGGATGAATAACCGCTTTTTTGAATGCAACGGGAACAGTGCCCGAGGAAAGTGATAAGTTTATAATATTTAGCACTGATGGACCTAATAATACAAAAAGCTCCTTGATAAGTTTCCCAGGAAGTGGGTCAAGTAAACATGTTGTTTGTTTTATTCCATTTACACATTGTAACAATCCTTCTAATGTTATTTCATCAAAACGAGAGAAACTATTTTGGATATTTGCAGTATCCGCCGTATATACAATCGTATCTGTGTTACTATAACCCCGTTGTAGCTGGGACGCATTGTCTTTAATCTCCTTTCTAATAAGTTCAATTTTCTTATTAAAGAACTTCATAAAGTCATCTGCCGAATGGGTGGAGCTACTGGAAGGAGTCCCTTGTTGGGTTAGCGATGCTACTGTACTAAACAAAAATTTTTGGGATCGTTTTTATTAATGCGGATGAGATTTGAGTAATAATTAGTTTTAGCTAAGGTAAGCATGCGTTTATAAGTTATTAAACCATCACTCCATGCTTGATGGTGCACCTCAAGTTTAGTCGTGCGCCATTTGCGTTCCAGCTTTCTACATAATAATTTCTGAGCTCTAGTTTCTTCAGTAAACCATGGCGTACGCCTTTTTGGAGCCTTTTTTAACTTCAGCGGTGCTATGTTATCAATGGTTTCGCGCAGGGCGTTGTTAAAGTTGTTAGTGAGGTTATCAATAGAGCCCACATACTTTGGGAACGGTGCCATTACCGAGGGCAGTAGGTCCGCAAGAGTCGTCGTTGTGGCAGCATTAATGTTGCGGCTGCTATAGCAGTTATTATTATTATTAGCTTGCCGAACATGAGTCTGAACTTCGAATTTTATAAGGTAATGATCGGACATTACTTTAGTATACGGGAGTATCATAACTTTGGAGACGGTGATACCTCTGACAAGCACTAGGTCTATCGTATTACCGCTGCGATGCGTCGGTTCATTTATTATTTGTGTAAGACCACAGCTATCAATTATAGTCTGGAGCGCCACGCACGGTGGGTCCAATGGGGTATTCATATGGATATTAAAGTCCCCCATTATAATTATATTATCGGCGTGCGTCACTAGATCAGCAACAAACTCTGAGAATTCACTAATAAAGTCCGAATAGGGCCCTGGGGGGCGGTAGATAACGGCCAGGCACAGAGGCAGAGGTGTGGCAGACTTCATAAAAAGCACCTCAAACGATTTATATTTATTATTTAAGTTAGGACTAAAGTTAAAGTTTTCGTTGTATATTAGTGCGACACCCCCTCCCCTTTTGAGGTGACGGGCAATATGCGCATTCGTATAGTTAGGAGGGGATGCCTCATTTATCGCAAAAAAGTCGTCTGGTTTAAGCCAGGTTTCGCTAAGACCGATGACGTTAAGGTTGTTGTCTCTAATGACCTCATTGACTAATAACGTTTTGGGAGACAAAGATCTGATGTTTAGAAAGCCCATATTATAGGTAGTGGGCTGTTTTAAGGAGTTGTTGATAAAATTATCCGTAGTAGCAATATTAATAATGTTGCGTTTATTATGCGCAGTGTACTTAAAATAATTACGACCATATCTAGGAATTGATATGACGGGAATTTTCAGATTGTCTACTTGGCGCTGCGATAAACTGAACGCATCATAATTTGCCACCTCAGTAGAACGCATGTCTAACTCTGACGTAGTCATAGACACAGTAGAAAAAACATTTTGTGAGTTGTGTATTATTCTACGAAAATTGCTATGTGTACAGGGATCATCCAGCCTGGCGCTGGCTAGTTCTAACTTAACTGACTTAACTGACTCCATACCCAGGCTAGCAGGCTCTGTAATTGCCTGTGACCGGGCTTGCTCTAGTGCAGTTAGTCAAATGTGGCTCAATGCGAAGTCTATGTTCCGAGACAAGAGGATAGCGCCTTCCTGGTTAGGGTGAAGGCCGTCTCTCCTCAGCAAGCCAGGTTTGCCCCAGAAAGAGGGCCAATTATCAATAAACGTAAATCCCTGTTGTCTGCAGAAGCTATCCAGCCACCTGTTAAGAGAGACTAATCTGCTATATCTCTCATCATTGCCTCTCCCAGGCAGGGGGCCAGAGACAATTACTCGATGCCTGGACATCTTTCTGGCGAGATTACAAGCCATGGCTATGTTTCTCTTTGTAATCTCTGATTGTCTCATCCTAACGTCATTGGAGCCAACGTGTATTACTATATTCGCATAACTAGTGGTGCGGTTAGCCTGCCGTACGTGTTTACTAGACCTGTTGCGAGTTAGCTCCCTAAGATTAGCTTCAATGTCAGGTGCTCTGCCCCTGGGAATACACTTAATTGTGGCTGGTTTGCTAAGCTTTATGTTTCGGGTGATGGAGTCCCCTATGACTAAAGTGTGGTGCCCGGTAGACTGGGGTGTAGGACTAGCTAAAGGGCTAAATCTATTATGCGTCTCAACCGGTACACCGTATCTTGTAGGCCGATTAGGGCTGCTACAAGCTGGGTTAGTTAGCTCGCTACAGCTAACGCTAGCAGATGTGTCCGCAACATCTAAAGTTACGAAATTACACTGCTCTAACTGGCGGACACGGCTCTCTAGCAAAGCCAACCTATCCATGAGTAAAGTGCACGAAGCGCAGGAAGCCATACTCACAGAAACTTTCCGTCGCCGAGTTGGGTGCCAGCTGTCTTCGGAAAGTGGTGGTCACGGTGGCGGGGGAGAAGCTTCCTTCAGACCGGCGCTGCCTTTCTCCGCTAGCCTCGTTAGCTTAGCAGCTAGCTAGCTGAGGGCGAAGTGGTGAGACAGAGATCGGGTGATTTGCAAGTTAAATTGAACTATTAAATATGTTTGATAAGTTGTAAATAAAGCTGCAAAACAGTTAAAATCACACAGATAGAACGATACTTAGCTTTTTTGCAACAAGAGCAGTCAGCGAGCAGTCATTCACGTTGACAAAGAAACACCGGCTGTGTCTCGGTGCTAAAGACAGCTGCAATCTACTAACGTTACTTACCGCCATGTGCTTCCTCAAATTTGACGCTGAGTTCATGTAAGCTTAAGCTTGTTGTTGTTTGTCGCTGAAACTTCATGTGCAGTCAATCATCTGACCGCCTGGCTCTGTTTGATTGGTGAAACGGAGTCAAACGTCACCAGTGACTGCATTTGATTGGTGAAACGTAGTCAAACGTCACCAGTGACTATATTTGATTGGTGAAACACAAGCATGCGATAGATCCTACTTTGAAGGTCTGTCTGACAAACCAAAACACAAAAAAGCGTGCATTAACAGATCGATAAAAATCAGTAGCGAGCAGAATGTAGATAAATAGAGCGGAGTAAAAGTAGCGTTTCTTCTCTATAAATATACTCAAGTAAAAGTATGTTGCATTAAAACTACTCTTAGAAGTACAATTTATCCCAAAAGTTACTCAAGTAGATGTAACGGAGTAAATGTAGCGCGTTACTACCCACCTCTGCTTGGCGGTAGCTTAGCTACTTTTTTAACGATTAGCAATTCCTGTCTCTTACCTAATTTTAGAGCCATGTAGTGAGGTAGCTTACATCAAAGCTACAAGCTACAAAGAAAGAAAATGGACTGTGAATCCAGGCTAAATTAAAAAAAATATGGAGAACAATGAGAACACTATACATACGGAGAACACCCATGATGATTGGCTGGTGTTCATATGTGTAAAACAACTTGCACTGAGCCTAGTCTATAAAATCCGCTACACCTCCCTGATACCGAAGTACATGTCAAATTACTTCCTTAACGTAAATGACCGCCATAACCACAACACCAGGGCAAGCTCCACAAACCACGTTACACCCAGATTTCGATCTAACAAAGGTCTTAACTCATTCTCTTTCTATGCCACATCACTGTGGAATGCACTCCCAACAGGTATAAAAGTAAGTTAATCTCTATATTCCTTCAAAACCGCTCTAAAACAACACCTCCAGGCAACTTCAACACTTTACTAATACCCTCCTCCATTCACATCCCATCTCCCCGGATTATAAACAACTCAAATGTACTTCTAATGTTTATACTTGTTCTTATGCTATCTGAACTGACTATGTTCTCTGCTGGCTGTACATATCCTACTAAATAAGACCTACACTGTTTCAATGTCCACATTTCTCTGTTGATGCAATTGTTGATGACTGAAGTTCTGATATCAACCAAAGCTCCTCATCCCACCCCCCGGATTGTAAATAATGTAAATAATTCAATGTACATACTATGATGATTAACTTGTGTGATGACTGTATTATGTTGATAGTATATATTTGTACCATGAATTGATTAACGTGGACCCCGACTTAAACAAGTTGAAAAACTTATTCGGGTGTTACCATTTAGTGGTCAATTGTACAGAATATGTACTGTACTGTGCAATCTACTAATAAAAGTATAAATCAATCAATCAATATGATGAGTTACAATTGGCTAAGGTTAGGGCGAAACATTATGGACTGGCCAATCAAAGGCAAGATAAGGCGGGTCATCGAAACTGACGTCACATGACGACGAGGGAGTTGGAGACAGAGGGACGTATCAAGATGATGACTCAAAAAAAAAAAAAGAAACGTACTTAAAAATGGCAGAAGAATTCTCTCCCACAGATTACATTTTTCCTTTAGTAATGCAGACGACTTGCAGGAAACCCACAATAATGGCCATATGTAGACAAATGTATGCGTTTAGAGAAAACAATGCCCAAAACCTTAGTTTTTAGTTTTTTATTCTGTAAACCAAAGTCATAACTGCGCTCTTCATCTAAGACAGGGGTATCAAACTTATTTTAGCTCAGCGGCCACATAGAGGAAAATCTATTCCCAACTGGCTAAAATCATGTCATGATAACTTAAAAATAAAAACAACTTCAGATTGTTTTGTTTGTTTAAAAATAGAACACACACAATCTGAAAACATACAAATCATAATGTTGGGTTTTTTTTACACTTACATGTCGCTGTTCATAGTAGTCTATCTTCATTTGTCGTGATTTATAATTTCTGAATAAATGATGTGATAATGTTCATCAGTTAAATCGGTGTGAGTTTTAAAATGCTCTCATTGGTGTAAAATTGTAATCTATTAGAAGATGTAATAAATAGTAATATTAACATCAAATTGCAGCAGGTTATTAATGTATTTTACTCATTTTCCTCAACTGATGTACTAACATCATGTGGTTTATTCTGTACATATAATACATCATCTACAACAAAACCTGTGAATTTGGACTCATTTCACGAATCACACATGAAGTTAGAAGGGGATACATGTTATTTCAGCATGAATCCCCGTTAACCAGCAGCTAATAGCTCCGCCCCCTTCGAAGTCATGAGCACACCTGCAAATAATTGCTATTGCGTTATCTAGTGCAGTGGTCCCCAACCTTTTTGTATCCGCGGACCGGTCAACGCTTAATAATTTGTCCTGCGGCCCGGGGGGATCCTTTTTTTTTTTTTTTTTCTTTGTCATGAAAAAGGGACGTTTTTGTCACGAAAAGGGGAGGTTTTTGTGGTTGGTGCACTAATTGTATGTGTATATTGTGTTTTTTAAGTTATTTTAATTAAAAATAAATATTTCTATTTTTTTTATTATTTTTTTTTAGTAAAAATTAATAAAAAATTCTTCTGCGGCCCGGTGGTTGGGGACCACTGATCTAGTGGACACATTTGGAAGAGCAGTTTCTTTATCATTCAAAAATTTCAGGTAAATTTTGTACTTTCCAAAATCCTCTTGGGTGCCAGATAAAACCTGTTCGCGGGTCTGATCCGGCCTACGGGCCGTACGTTTGACACCACTGATCTAAGACGTCCAAAACAAATTTAGGAACACACGTTAAGGCAGCGTTTCTCAAAGTGTGGGGAATAGACACATGACAGGTGGGGCGTGATGAACGGGAGGAAATTTCACTTAAAAATTTTTTTTTATTATATTCTTAGATTTTTTTTTTTTTACTATGCTTTCATTTTCTATACACACGGTAAACTACTTTGTGATTCTGTCTGTGAAATCTGTTATGTAAATAAATGTGAATTACTTATGTTTCCTCCAGGCTTTAAATTTCTAGGTAGGAGCGAAAGTTTGACATATATAGCAACAGTAACTAATGGGGGCGGGGCTAAGCGGAACAATCTTTCACGCGGATGGGTAGCAGGCTAATGTGTGGACCACAATTACACAAAATGGATAAATTTGTTACTCGCACCTCAAAGGTCGTCAAATCAGAGCCAGCGCCTGCAGAGAAACAAAAATCGAAAATAAAATATGAAGGGTATCTTGCTCTTGGATTCACGGCAACGGTGGTGGGGGCAGAGGAGAGACCCCTGTGTGTTCTGTGTCTAAAACTGCTTGCAGCAGACAGCATGAGACCCAACAAATTAAAGAGACACCTGGAGACAACACACCCCATAACGTCAATAAGACACTTGATTTCTTTCAAAGAAAACTGGCAGAATAGTTATTCTATTTATTATTGAACTTAATGCAAGTTATACCACAGCTGCACAGTTATTTTATTTATTATTGAACTTGATGTTATTTTATGTTATTGAGTTTGAATGTATACAACTTGAATGTTACTTGACGTTCAATAAATATGAAAATGTTAAACTAGGCATTAGCCTTCTGTCGGGGCGATGGGGGCAGGGGGGGCTTGAAAACTCCCCCTTTTCTAAAGTGGGGGATGACAAAAAAAGTTTGAGAACCACTGCGTTAAGGTGAGTTGAGTTCATGAAAAGTTTTACTGCCACTGTTCCCAAACACACAAGTCATTGTTTTTTTTTTTTGTCCACATATAGATAGATACTGTTTTTTTGTTTTTTTTTACCGGAGGTAGAGAAAATGTTAAATGGTATAGGGGTGGGCCAAAGAAAAGGCAAAATAACTAAATAAATACATACAGTGGGGTACTAGAACACTGAGAGGGAGTATATAAATGACAGATAGTTAATAGTAATGCAGTCCTGGGTTCAAATCCAGGCTCGCGATCTTTCTGTGTGGAGTTTGCATGTTCTACCCGTGAATGCGTGGGTTCCCTCCGGGTACTCCGGCTTCCTCCCACTTCGAAAGACATGCACCTGGGGATAGGTTGATTGGCAACTCTAAATTGGCCCTAGTGTGTGAATGTTGTCTGTCTATCTGTGTTGGACCTGCGATGAGGTGGCGACTTGTCCAGGGTGTACCCCGCCTTCCGCCCGATTGTAGCTGAGATAGGCGCCAGCGCCCCCCGCGACCCCAAAAGGGAATAAGCAGTAGAAAATGGATGGATGGATATATGTAGCTTGTATAGTGTAACAATTCTACAGGGAAAGCTACATATATATATATATATATATATATATGTAGCTTGTAGGGTAGCTTGCTACAATTCTACAGGGAAAGCTAAGTTACATTTAATTGAGAGTAACTTGTAGTTTGCCCATCACTGCTAATTGTTCATTTACTGTTAATATCTGTTTGCTTTCTGTTTCAACATTTTCTCTCTACACTTCTTTTAAAATGTAATAATCACTTATTTTTCTGCTGTTTGGATACTTAACATATATTTTGGGGGATACCACAAATATGGGTATGGATCCAATACCAAGTACATTCAAGGTCATACATAGGTCATAATTAAAGTCCTCATGTGTCCAGGGATGTATTTCCTGAGTTAAAACAACAAAAATTACATAAGCTTTTTTGATAATTAAAAAAATATTGACGTGATCATTGTATCGATAACATATGTCTCTAGTACTTGGTATCATTACAGTCGATATTTGTATAGAGCCACCCATTTTTTTTACATTCAGGGTTGCTAGTTTGCTGTTAGCGGTTAGCTATTGTATCCTCCTATGGTTTGTAGTGAAGCATGTTTAGCTATTCCTCATCCTGCAAGGAAGATACTTGTAAGAAGCTTACTTTATGTGTCGCCATAGAGGCGTGGCTATAGAAGTAGCTCAAACAGTGGGGCGTGACGTTAGCTGCTAGCAAGCTATATTCTAAAGCAGTGGTTCTCGACCTTTTTTCAGTGATGTACCCCCTGTGAAATTTTTTTTTAATTCAAGTACCCCCTAATCAGAGCAAAGCATTTTGGGTTGAAAAAAAAAGAGATAAAGAAGTATAACCCAGCACTACGTCATTAGTTTCGGATTTATTAAATTGTATAACAGTGCAAAATATTGCTCATTTGTAGTGGTCTTTCTTGAACTATTTGGAAATAAAGATATAAAAATAACTAAAAACTTGTTGAAAAATAAACAAGTGATTAAATTAGAAATAAAGATTTCTACACATTGAAGTAATCATCAACTTAAAGTGCCCTCATTAAATAGTAAACCAAGTTGTGGTAGTAGTTTAGTCAGTAGTTTAGTCGTGGATGTACACTGTATAGTGGTTAGTGTTGGACTGATCTGAGGGCAATACTCAGTTATATTGTCCCGACTACAAATGAATAGATTTACATAAGTATTTAATAAATTATTTTGACACCAAAAACATGTATTTGCGCCCATTGATTTGCAAAATGTGCACCACACATTATTCAAATATATAGCCGGAAGCAATTTGAAAAAAGACAGCGCATTATACAAATTTGCAAAATGTGGTTGCGCATTTTGCAAATTGCTCACATTGGTATTGTGCCTACAACATCAACACTGAATATTGCATTGTTGCATTTCTTTTGACAGTTTATGAACTTACATTCACATTTTGTTGAAGTATTATTCAATAAATATATTTATAAAGGATTTTTGAATTGTTGCTATTTTTTTGAATATTTAAAAAAAAATCTCACATACCCCTTGGCATACCTTCAAGTACCCCAAGGGGTACGCGTACCCCCATTTGAGAACCACTGTTCTAAAGCACCCCTTGCAGCGCGGCCCTTAAGTTTTTATAGCATCACTTTTATCGTTTATACGTCCGTTCACCCTCTTCTGTCTCCATTCTGTTTCTGCTTGTAAGTGGTCTGTGCTTGTGTTGACTCGCAACATGCGCCTCGACTCATATTGCCATCATGTCCACGGTCCATGACATAAAAAGGTACGTTTATTTTTCAAAGGCAGTATAATATCTGAGGCTAGGGCTCGGCAATATGATATTTTTTTTGCTCCTCTGCTGTAGCAACATTATTCAACATAGTATTAGAAACATGTGTCATTTTGCAAACTGTATGCAAACAATAACGAATATTAAACTGATCAAGACTATCTTGTGGCTGGCCGAAGTCAAAACAACACAATCAGAGTCATGTGGCCTACATTAACATGAGCGTTTGAAGAGGAAAGGATGTTGATGTTTGCTGATGTCACTTTTGTTTGTAAATGAAAAGCAGCAGCTGGTCCAGCCAGGTCCAGCGCTTCTGCTTAAGTAGCTCACATGTGACCTCTAGTGGCTGAATGGCTGCACATCAGAGAGCATTTAGTCCTCACTGAATACTTGATGTGTGCAAAGACGCCAAAGCTCCATAACTTATTTATTAAAGGCCTACTGAAACCCACTACTACCGACCACGCAGTCTGAGAGTTTATATATCAATGATGAAATATTAACATTGCAACACATGCCAATACGGCCGGTTTAGTTTACTAAATTACAATTTTAAATTTCCCGCGGTTTTTCTGTTGAAAACGTCGCGGAATGATGACGCGTGTTTTTGACGTTATTGGTCTGAGGGGACATTTTAGCCCGGCACCACTTACGGCTAAAAGTCGTCTCTTTTCATCACGCAATTACACAGTATTTTGGACATCCGTGTTGCTGAATCTTTTGCAATTTGTTCAACTAATAATGGAGACGTCAAATAAGAATGCTGTTGGTGGAAAGCGGTGGATTGCAGCTGCCTTTATCACTGAAACACAGTCGGTGTTTCTTTGTTTGTTGTGAAGCTTTAACACACAGCGGTCAAGCGAACATGTTTCTCTACGTCAACCAGCAAGTTTTTGGATGGGAAAATTGTGATATTAAAGGGGAACATTATCACAATTTCAAAAGGGTTAAAAACAATAAAAATCAGCTCCCAGTGGCTTGTTGTATTTTTTTTATTTTTTTTCAAAATTTTACCAGTCCACGAATATCCCTAAAAAAAAGTTTACAGTGCTGCTGTAAACAATGGCAGATACCACAGACTCTGATTTCAGTACGCATGTATTGAAACGGATGGTTGGAGTATGAAAGTATTGAAGAAGAAACTGAAGCTGTTGAGCGAATAGCTATTGACGCTATTCATAGCCATAGCATGGCCGAATAGCTGCGTTAGCATCGCCGGTAAAATGTGCGGACCAAACGATCAGGACTTTCGCATCTCTTGACACTGGAGCAACTTAAATCCTTCGATTAATAAGTGTTTTTTTCGCATTAAATGTGGGTGGAAGTAAACGTAATATAGTTGCAAATACATCTGCACATTATCCATACATCTCTGTGCCATGTCTGCTTTAGCACCGCCAGTAAATAGCATGTTAGCATCGATTAGCATAGCATGTTAGCATCAATTAGCTGGCAGTCAACATCAACAAAACTCACCTTTGTGAATTCGTTGACTTTATAGTTGCAAATGCATCTTCAGGTTATCCATACATTTCTGTGCCATGTCTGCTTTAGCACCGCCGGTAAATAGCATGTTAGCATCGATTAACGTAGCATGTTAGCATCGATTAGCTGGCAGTCACACCGCAACCAAATATGTCTGATTAGCACATAAGTCAACATCAACAAAACTCACCTTTGTGATTTCGTTGAATTTATCGTTGCGAATGCATCTGCAGGTTATCCATTCATCTCTGTACCATGTCTGTCCTCGCCGGTAAAATTTGGAGACACTCCCGCACATTCAATGGGGGTCTGGCGGCAGATACTTTCGCATCTTCGGGCCAGTCGTGCAACTTGAATCCCTCCCTGTTAGTGTAGTTACACCCTCCGACAACACACCAACGAGGCATGATGTCTCCAAAGTTCCAAAAAAATAGTCAAAAAAACTGAAAATAACAGAGCTGAGACCCGGTGTTTGTAATGTGTTGAAAATGAAAATGGCGGCTGTATTACCACGGAGACGTCACGTTCTGACGTCATCGCAAAGAGAGCGATAAACAGGAAGGCATTTAATTCGCCAAAATTCACCCATTTAGAGTTCGGAAATCGGTTAAAAAAATGTGTGGTCTTTTTTCTGCACCATCAAGGTATATATTGACGCTTACATAGGTCTGGTGATAATGTTCCCCTGTAAATTGGCTCTTACCGGAGACTTGAGTGGATTACGCGACCTCATCCTGCAGCTCAAAAAGGCAGCTGTGATCTTGGCTCCTCGGCTTCTCTCAGAGACACTGGTGTTCACCGCAGCCATCCGACTTTCAGGTATGACTTTACAATCTCACTACGATACCATTAACACAATAAGCAGATAAGGGATTTTCCAGAATTATCCTCGTAAATGTGTCTAATTACATCTGAAACTCTCCCACTGCCGCCTGCCTAACTTTCCTCATCTACGAATATTTCATCCTCGCTCAAATTAATGGGAAAATCGTCGCTTTCTCGGTCCGAATTGCTCTTACTGCTGGAGGCTCACATTATAAACAATGTGAGGAGCCCTCACACCGGTGACGTCACGCGCACATCGTCTGCTACTTCCGGTACAGGCAAGGCTTTTTTGTTAACGACCAAAAGTTGCGAACTTTATCATCAATGTTCTCTACTAAATCCTTTCAGCAAAAATATGGCAATATCGTGAAATGATCAAGTATTACACATAGAATGGACGTGCTATCCCAGTTTAAAAACGAAAATCTCATTTCAGCAGGCCTTTAAAGCTCATTGACAAAGATCATAGCAATTGTAAACGAGGCATAGAAATTGAGCCAATCAACCAACAGTTTGTAGAAAAGGTCTTAACTCCCCAAATTCAGCTTCTTGAGTGACTTTGCCGGTTATCAAAGTCCATGTGTGTCTCTTCTCCCTCAGCGTGGAGGTATAGGACCTACAGGGTTTCTTCCTCTGGTTATGTCACACCTGAGTGACCAAAGGTTCTCTATAGAGGAAGTTCTTCCCGCTCAGATCTCCCGCCGCTTTGCTGTTCCTTTCGTACAGCGGTGCGTGCTCTCCTGGGTCCTCAGGCCCCTCATCTCCCACCTCATCGTCTTCTCCGCCGTCCTCCATGTCGTTTTCCCAAAGGGACGCGGGGACATGCTGGTACTCTGTGGTGTCCACTCGCTCCATCTCGCGGTGATAGAAGTAGCTGAAGTTGGACACGATGACGGGCACGGGCAGTGAGATGGTGAGCACCCCGGCGATGGCGCACATGGAGCCCACCAGCTTCCCGCCCACCGTTTCCGGGTACATGTCCCCGTAGCCGACCGTCGTCATGGACACTACGGCCCACCAGAAGGCCTCTGGGATGCTGGTGAACGCCGTGTCAGGGCGGTCCACCTCTGCAAAATAGACGGCACTGGAGAAGAGGATGACACCGATGAAGAGAAAGAAGATGAGCAAGGCGAGCTCACGCAGGCTGGCCTTCAGAGTCTGCCCTAGGATCTGGAGACCCTTTGAGTGGCGAGACAGCTTGAAGATCCTGAAGACCCTCACCAGCCGGATGACCCTGATGAGGGCCAGCGACACGGAGGGCTGCGTCCCTTTGTCCTTGGCCAGCTCCGTGCCCAGCGTGACGAAGTAGGGAATGATGGCGAAGAAGTCGATGGTGTTCATGACATCCTTAAAGAAGTGCATCTTGTTGGGGCAGCAGGTGAAGCGTATGATGAACTCAAAGGAGAACCAGAAGATGCAGATGGTCTCCACGATGAAGAAGGGATCTTGGAAGGGTGTAAAGGTCGGCAAGTTTGAGACGCTCTCATTGGCCACCGCTGGGTGAAGGATGCTGGTAAATCTCTGCAAGACAAAGACTCTGGTTTAAGAAAACTGCTGGGACACCAAGGAATCAACTAGAATACCTGAAACACTACCGTCTTTCTTAGTGACACTAAACATGTGGCTGTCCAGTGATTAGTCACGAGGTAAGTTATATATGGTATTCCGTAAGGGGTCTTTAAGATGCAAAAACAACTTTAATTACCTGTTAGTACCTGCTTATGAGTATTTGGTGTCTGCATTAAGTCCCCAAAATGTTTAATCAGACCATGGAGGCATTGCAGAGATTTTTAGAAAACAATCTTGATTTCTTTCATATTTCCACCAAACAGTTTGGAATGTTGTTTAAGTGTGATATTTTGTCTGGCGTCAGCGGAATATCCATTTAAGGTAGAACTTTACCCAAACATAATTTCTGCGAGGCAGCCTATTTAATTTATTTATATCCGGCTGTGTCACAGCAACATTGATGATGAAACCCAAAGAAGAAAAATGCTCTTTTTGCTGTGACCAGCACAAGTCACCCCATTAACTTTCAACCTCATCTAAAGTAAAAAAGTGCCTTACTTTTATGATTTGTGGCAATGTGCCTTCAACTGTAAAGAAGTGGCTTAAAGTGTGTGCAAAGATTGGTCATGCTACAGCCACAAATGTTCACAAAAAGATGAATTTTCCGACTACTGTTTATGGCAGGGGTGTCAAACTCTGCCCCACCGTGTAATTTAATTTGGCCCTTGAGGCAATATCAAATTAACATTAAAGCTGGCCCGCCGGTATTATACAGCGGCCGTGCTGCTGTAACACTGCATTCACCGCTAATACTTCCCGGGAGACTCCTGAAGTTCAGTGCCCCTCCCGAAAATCTCCCGAGGCAACCATTCTCCCAAATTTCTCCCGATTTCCACTTGGACAACAATATTGGGGGCGTGCGTTAAAGGCACTGCCTTAAGGGTCCTCTACAACCTGTCATCACGTCCACTTTTCCTCCATACAAACTGCGTGCCGGCACAGCCACGTAATATATGCAGCTTTTACACACCCATAATTGAATGCAATGCATACTTGGTCAACAGCCATACAGGTCACACAGAGGCTGGCCGTATAAACAACTTTAACACTGTTACCAATATGCGCCACACTGTGAACCCACACCAAACAAGAATGGCAGACACATCCGCACCGAACACAACATACAGAACAAATACCCAGAAGCCCTTGCAGCACTAACTCTTCCGGGACGCTACAATATACACACCCCACCCCCCGACCCCGCCCACCTCATTGTTATTTTATTTTCAAATTTATTAGCCTGTGAAAACGTTAATGTTGATATTTCCCTCAGAGGGCTGTAAATGGAAAAGAGGCATTATTTTTTTTATTTAATTTAATGTACCGTTGATGTTTTTTCGTTTGTTTTTTGATGGTTGCTTTTGCATGATTAAGTTATGTAAGCGTGGCTTGTTCCATATTCAGTGTTAAAGCAAATCAGTGTAGAAAACTGAGCAATAATTAACGTTTTATTCATGCACTTTCTCTTCCTACTTCAAGGCTTGATTGTTTAAATTGTTCTTATTTTATTTTCAAATGTATTATGAGCCTGTGGAAAAAGTTAAATTTTGATATGTACCTCCGAAGGCTGCAAAGAGAAAAGAGGCACAAGATTTTTATTTAAATTTTGTTTGATATGACATTGATATTTTTAAATTGTTATTATTATTATTATTTGAGACTCGATGTTGCATGTCACTATAAAGTTATATGAGCCTTGCTTGTTCAATATTCAACGCAAAACTTGTTTGGGTCCCTATTAATAATTTGTTCAACCTCGGCCCGCGGCTTTGTTCAGTTTTAAATTTTGGCCCACTCTGTATTTGAGTTTGACACCCCTGGTTTATGGCAATGGAGGAAACAATGAAACGGTAAGCAATAACAGTAGGTTAAAAATGTGTCAATCATACGTTAGTAATGTTAACTCTCGTTGTGCAGCTAGCTTAGCCTTCTACTGTAAGACATGGTATCATCACCCTACGGCCAAATAGAGACAGATTTTTCCCCAAAAATATTTTATTTAAGGGACCAGTTAGTGATATAATCCTTTAAAACGTTTGTGGTGTAGCTAGTAGTGTGGTTTACTGACCAGCAGGATTGAACCTCCTATTGAACAAGTGTTCAAAGCAGCAGTGCAGTGAAAATATTGCAATGATTTAGAGTAGAAAACATTTTATGGTCAATATACACATGTATACGTCCAGGATTTAGCATTGGAGAGAGAAAGATTTGTTGTTTTTTGGGGGGGGGTTTTAAGTTCAACCTTTCCCAGCAGAAATTCCTGACGGGCGTCCTTACTTTGTGTCAGCCGCACTGTTTCCTTCTTGAGCCCACAACAAAACCATAATGAGCCACATGGTCTCGCTATATCATCTGGGATGTTGTGTTGTGGTGAAAGTCAAGTAAAAATAAGATGGCTGGTGGCGATCACCACTGTCCATATTCCATACAATCTTGTCAAAACAAAAACGACTACCAAGCATAGGTGCAGGCCGGGGACGATAGTGTAGTAAGGTCAGTGGTAAGGAGGGCTTCATTTGCTTCCAACATCTCTGCCTCTCAAAACTAACCGTCTTTAGAAGCAGCCAGAATTTGGCCTAATGAAGGGACTTTACAGCAAAAGCTATGCAAAATGTTGACTAAAGAAAAAGTATTGCATGTTATGTAGACTAAAATGGAGTGTAATTAGAAGATAATCATGATCTGACCCTTTTAAGGGGACTCCCATTTATGGTGGTTTTTGGTCATTGGGAATTCACCAAAGTCCAAACAAGGAGCTAAGTCGCTCTTCAGGATATTCAACATTTTACATTGATCGCAGGATACCAACATTTCTGGCTTCTCTACTTTCACCCCAGCACGTTAATTTTCCACGCAGATTTTCATTTCATCGCCTATATTTAAAAATATGGACTTGTGTTACTCCCCAGCTCTGGAAAGGGGTCTCAATGCCAGTCTTGTCCCTGACAGTTTGGCTATGTTTTAGTTTTTTCCTCTGTATTTGTCTTTGTTTCCTCTGTGTGTAGTATTTCCTTGTCAGCGCTCTTATTTTGTCTGTTTCCTTTGTTTCTCCCTGGGCGCTGTTTCCCCTCAGCGGCGGCTGATTGGCACCTGGCCAAACCTTGTGTCAATCAGCCCGCTCCTACTTTAGACCTGCTTTGTCCTCCACTCTGCGCTGGATTATTGTCGTTGCTACCTGTCGTGTCATGTCGTGCCAATGCAGCGTTGCGGTAAGCTATATTTGGTAGCGGTTTGTAGCTTACTGTCTTTTGTTCCCTGCTTTTAAGTTTGTTTGTTCTTAGCCATTCATGTGTTAGTATTGAAAGATTAAATCATGTTTATCTGCAAAATGCCTGCCTCCTTCTCTGCATCTTGGGGTTCGTCACAAACTAACTTTGACACTCAAGACAATTTGGGACGGCGTGGCGCAGTGGGAGAGTGGCCGTGTGCAACCTGAGGGTCCCTGGTTCAAATCCCTAGTACCAACTTCGTCACGTCCGTTGTGTCCTGAGCAAGACACTTCACCCTTGCTCCTGATGGGTGCTGGTTGGCGCCTTGCATGGCAGCTCCCTCCATCAGTGTGTGAATGTGTGTGTGAATGGGTAAATGTGGAAGTAGTGTCAAAGTGCTTTGAGTACCTTGAAGGTAGAAAAGCGCTATACAAGTACAACCCATTTATTAACCCATTTAATTTGGCACGAGCAAGTTAGGTCAAGTTACCAGAAGACTTTAGGGTTCTCGTTGCTCACTTTGTCACTTTTGTGTTTCTATTGCTTCACTTTGTCTTGACTTAGTACTTCACTGAGGGACATTTTACGCTCTCCTGGCTCTGGTTAGGCACATCTGACTCGGAACTTGGACGTCCTACTGCTCCCTTACGCTGTCATGATCATCATCATCCCTCGTCTGCCAAATAATTTTTAAATCCCACCACAATGTCGGAAGGCTGCAAATTATAACCGCGAATGTCACAAATGCTGACATCATCGATAGAACGCTACAAATTTCTGAATCCATGCTAGCAAAGTCGGAGCAAAACTGATTAGCTGTGTCATGTGTCCTCGTGCTGTTTTCCTCACGTATGAGTCAGTGTTTATTAATATACATTTATATGTTGGTGGCTTGTCCTTTGCCTATATTTAGTAGTCCAGGTCTCAGAGGGGGTAACATAAGAGCGCCTCATCTGCTTTCCTAGCCTTCATACTCTTGGCTCTGTCTCGTCCTCTGGAATATCTCCTCCATCTAAATGCGCCTCTTGGCTGGGACTTTTCTCCTATCTCCGTCTCCTCCGTCATACCAGTGCCGACTTGCCAACGTTTCTCTCAAGTAACCATATCTCCAACTTTCAAGGATGGCGGTTCTCTGGACTTTCTCTTATCGTTGAGTATGCTTTTGTATGCTCAAATCGGGACTTCCTGGTTATCTTATTACCAACTCACTAAACCAGAATGCAGATAGTGGCGATCCTTCAGAGGAGATGAACACCTGAAGCTCAGAATGTTTATGTTTGGTAAGAGGATACCTGTCAGCACTTGTTGTCCCTCCATGTTAACCTCGTTACTTCTTAGCGGTGTTAAACCTTCACCTTATTTGCACCCTGTCACCTACCAGTTGGTAAGGAATTGAGATTCAAGCATCTTTTTTTCTTTACCACTTATCTTGTTCAAAGTTACTGGAGAGTCTTCAGTGGACCTAACGTACATATTTTTGGACTGTGAAAGGAAACTGGTGTAGCGAGAAGCATGTGGAGAACATGCAAACTCTACACAACCAAGCATTGAGCAGACACTGGTTCAAGCATAGAACCTTCTTGCCTTGAAGCAGCCGCGCTAACCACTGCACCACTGTGCTTCCCAAGTTTAAGAATTACTATGTCTGCGACAAAACCATTTGACGCACCTCCCTCTGTTCCTTCTCGTTCCTGAACTCGGGCAGGGTCTCCAAGCAGAAGATGAGGATGGAGATGATGATGACCATGACGCTGACGATGGCAATGATGCGAGCAGCGCTGGAGGACTCGGGGTACTCAAAGAGCATCCAGAGGCGGCGCTGCAGGTCACCGCTGGGAAGAGCTCTCTCCTCCTCCTTCGGGAAGCCTTCGTCCTCCTTGAAGCGGTCCAAAATTTCCTCCCCGAGCTCGTAAAAGCGCAGCTCATCCATGAAGATGTCCAAGGGCACATTGGCGGGCCTCCGCAGTCTCCCGCCCGACTGGTAGAAGTAGAGGATGGCGTCGAAGCAGACCCGACTCCTGTCCAGGAAGAGCTCATTCCGGTCAGGGTCGAAGTAGCGGAGACGCTTGCGGGCGTTTCCCAGCAGAGATTCTGGGAACTGAGCGAGGGTGCGCAGCTGCGTCTCATAACGCATCCCCGACACGTTGATGGCCAGGCGTTCGCTCAGGGCCCAGCCGCTCTGCAACCGTTGACGCCGCTTTCCCCGCTTAACGTTCTTGCTCGGGGCCACCACATTCCCGCTCTCCTTCTCCAGCTTGTTGTGCTCGTCTTTGGCCCGCTTGTCCTCGTCCTCGTCCGCAAGCTTGTCTTCAGGCTCGCCTCTTTCACTACCGCCTTCCTTGTTTGGATCAGCCATCTTTCAACCTTTAACAACCACAACAAATAGTCAACCCAAAACTATGATTTTCTCCTCAATAGTCAAGAAAATATTTCTTACCTGAGTGACTCTTGCTGATGCAAATACTCACTTTTCTACCGTCAAGAACAAGAAACATTATCAGAACCACACATGTTCACAATGCCAACGGTGTGTTTACCTGATTAGCGTGAGCGTCCGTCTGCTTAGGCTTATCACACTTTTTTCACCTCCATGTCCGCCACCACCTCCTCAGGGTGTCTTCACTCACCCGACCTTCTTCCTGAGCTCCAACATGGTCACCTCCAGTCCTTGCCGCCTCCTCGCTTTCCTCCCTCGCTCGTGAGAGGAAGTTCGAGGGGTCGAAGGTCAGCGTGGCTCCTTTGGGTGTTAATCTGCAAGTTAAACGGTTCAGCTTGTTTGTGGGTCCCTTCACGAGTCGCCCCCTCACTCTCTCTTTGCTTGCAGTGTCGACAGGAAACGCTGTCAGGCCGAAATTTAATCTTCCACCTTCTCCGAAGGCCAATAGTGCCACTGGAGCTTTTGCTGCTTTGCCCCCCCCTGGCAACCCTTCCACACACACACTCACAAACATCGACCTGTGACCCCTCTGCTTTTCTACAAAAACACACTGCACAGGTTAGCATGTCAACTTCATGACTCACCCAATGAAGGCCAAATTATTCAAATAAATCCTTATTACTACTGTTTATTTTAATGACACAATACACACTGTACTAATTATTTATTGTATTGTTTAAATTAGATTAAGGAACTCTCTTTCTGAGAAGATGATATATAAAATTAATATCAGTACCAAATTACAACTGGTTAAAAGAAACCTGCCTACACATTTGAACTATTTGTTTGTATTCACTGTACTCGATACTCTTTTGTTTAATTGTAGATTTTTTTTTATAGCAATCACTTTGTTTTCCATCGACCCTATGGTTACCAAAAAGTAAAACATTTGTAAGTTATGTTTCACAAATAACTATTTTTATTGTATTGATTATTTTTTTTAATATTCAATTTTATATTTTTTATTTTTTAAATGTTTACTTAAAAATTTCAACATTTACAAACAATTAGTCCAACAACAGTATAAAACAACACAAAACATTATGAAAACAGTACAAAACAGCACCAGGGGGTTGTACATTCAAAGTAACAAAAATAGAATACAAAAAAATATATATATAATAAACAAAGTACAAATTATTCAGATACATTAAATAACTTAAATTTGGAACACAGCATCATCGTTTTATTAATATTCAAATTTCCGTCCTCTGTCACACTTGGCTGACGTCCTTTGCTGTCTTTTGAGCGAGATATTGTAATAAACTTCTAGTCCACCAGAGGGCGACATTGTTCATGGCGCAAAGAAGGATGGGCAATGGAAGTCAATTGGAGGACTTGACCTTTATTTAGCCCACATTGAAGAAAACAAACATGACTGCAATAAAAATGGATTGAAAGTAAAGATATAAGAGTAGGAAAATAATAACACTATAAGAACACAAGATAATGGACACCAGAAAATAAAGACACGCTGTTGCTGAAGGAGCTACTCCTCTTTGTCGGTAGAGGGTACTAGTACTTAAACATGATGAATGTCAACTGTTACACTGCTTTTAAGGACTGCTTATTTAATATTAATGCTCAATAAATAATAGCTATGAAGGTATTTCAATGAATATAGAACAGGACCGCACTCTACTTATCGGTATTGTAAGGATCCGTTGCCTGGATCATGTTCTATTTTAGTTTGACTCCCTAAGTTCTGTTTTGATCACCCCAGGGTTTGTGTTTTAGTTGCCATGGGAGCAGATTAGTTTCACCTGCCTCTGATTAGTGTTCGGGATGCTCACCTGCTGAGAGAACGCTAACGTTCCAAAGTATTTTTAGTGTTATATCTCGCCTTCTTACGACTTCTTGGACATAATTTTGTAACTACGTAACATTAGCTTTGTGTGTTGCTATTTAGATAGTTTTAGCTATCGTTAAATGTTTATTCCATCATAACCACAATGTTTTATTTTTGATTGGAGCGGAAATAAATGTTTTACACAAATGCGGCAATTTTGAAAAATATATACATTTTTAAAACATGTGTTCTGTTGAACCACTCTTGGTAACATAAGCAAGCCAATTGTGTTCTTGTTATATTTCTTGGTTTGAAACATGTAACACATACAGGCTAACCTCCTCCAACCTCCAAAGACAAAGCTTCGAACAATGGGAGACCGGGCTTTCTGCTCCGCTGCTCCCAGTCTGTGGAACGCTCTCCCTGACCACCTGAGGGCACCTCAGACTGTGGATGCTTTTAAAAAAGGCTTAAAAACCCATCTTTTTAAAAAAGCCTTTTTATAGACATGCATGCTGGTTTTAGCTTTTGGGCTGTTTCTATTTTTCATATTTTATTTATTTTTATTATCTATCATTATTAGTATTACTATTTTTTTACACTTTGGCACTTTGAGGTTGTTTGCTCAACAATGTTTGTATATATTAAGTGCTTGTTAAAAATAAAATCTATTATTATTATTTTTATTTTATTTTTTAACTGTGAGTAAGTTGCAAAGTGTGAAGATGTGCAAAAGGAATGGAACAAACCTAGTGCTAGAATGAGACTTGCAAGACAGGTAAGTTTATCAGAGCTACAGCTCTCCACCCCCACTTTGCTAAGTACCCCTGTTATAACCAATAAAAGCTGAAGGCACTTAGTTTTCCCGTTTCCTGTCACCCACACAATTGAGCGTACGTTGGCGACGTGTAAAGACAACAACCCAGAGCCTCTATAAGTATATGTCTTTGTGTTGATGCAACTGATTGAATATTCACATGACTGTCCGACAAGTTCCTTCTCCCTTTCGTACACGCCACCAGTGGACCGAGTCCAGATTTTGGGAGTCAATTTGGTCATGGAGAAAGCAAATTCAAGTAAAAGGCTATTTTCCTTGTTAAAGTTAAAGTCCTCTGCATTTGACCCATCCCCATGTTCACCCCCATGGGTAGCGAGGGAGCAGTGAGCAGCAGCGGTGGCTGCGCTCGGGAATCATTTGGTGATTTAACCCCCAATTCCAAACCTTGATGCTAAGTGCCAAGCAGGGAAGCAATGACTCCCATTTTTTGTAATGTTTGGTATGACTCGGCCGGGGTTTGAACACACAACCTCCCAGTGTCAGGGCGGACACTCTAACCACTAAGCTGGTCAACAGGGCCACTAAACTGGTCAACAGGGCCACTAAGCTGGTCGTAAGGCCACTAAGCTGGTCACAAGCTCTGGTGAGATCGTAGAAGACTGTCATCCTCAGAAAACTGACGGGTCAACTAAAAGGTGAGCAGCAACAATTTTCATAAAATACCGCACTTTGGCTACTGTAAATTTACTGAGGAATTCAGTTGAATATGTTCTTGTTTGTACTAAATTTAACACAAAATGTTATATTTTAAAGGCCTACTGAAACCCACTACTACCGACCACGCAGTCTGATAGTTTATATATCAATGATGAAATATTAACATTGCAACACATGCCAATACGGCCGGTTTAGTTTATTAAATTACAATTTTAAATTTCCCGCGGAGTTTCCTGTTGAAAACGTCGCGGAATGACGTTATTGGTTGGAAGGGACATATTAGCCAGCACCACTTGCGGCTTATAGTCGTCTCTTTTCATCGCGCAATTACACAGTATTTTGGACATTTGTGTTGCTCAATCTTTTGCAATTTTTTCAATTAATAATGGAGTCAAAGTAGAAAGATGGGGGTGGGAATTTTTAGCCTTTAGCCACACAAACACACGGTGTTTCCTTGTTTAAAATACCCGGAGGTGAAGCTTTACTATGGATCTGAGCGGTCAAGCGAACATGGTTCCAGACCACTTGTCAACCGGCATGTTTCGTTGGGAAAATTGTGGTAAAAAGTCGCCTCTTCCCGGAGATCAGCGGAGCTTGCGCCGTCCATGGCGCTGCTGTGACTTCCCTCAGAGACTGGCGTCAACACACCCGTGGACACACCCCTCCGACTATCAGGTACTATTTAACTCACTAAAAAACTAGCAACACAATAGAAAGATAAGGGATTTCTCAGAATGATCCTAGTAAATGTGTCTAAAAACATCTGAATCGCTCCCAATGCAATCGCCTTTTTTTTTCACTTTTTTTTTTCTTCTAATCCTTCACTATCAATATCCTGATCAACAAATCTTTCATCCTCGCTCAAATTATTGGGGAAATTGTCGCTCTCTCGGTCCGAATAGCTCTTGATGCAGGAGGCTCACATTATAAACAATGTGAGGATGTGAGGAGCCCTCACACCGGTGACGTGATGCTGGTGTGACACACTCTGCTGTCACATTTGGGCCGATGCACTCTCTGATGTCCAAACTGGTGGGAGAGTCAAGGACTTCTCTAATGAACTCTTTCACAAAACCACAGACTGTTGAAATAGCGGGACAAAGACTTTATCATGACCATGGTCATGACCGAAAGAATAAGATCGCGGTTACAAGCGGCCGAAATGAGTTTCCTCAGAAGAGTTGCTGGCATCTCCCTTGGAGATAGGGTGAGAAGTTCAGTCACCCGAGAGAGACGCAGAGTAGAGCCACTGCGCCTTTGCTTGGAAAAGAGCCAGCTTAGGTAGTTGATAACAATATGGGCACAGATTTCCCCTGGAGCATTGATTCTCAAACTGTGGTACGTGGGCTCCATTTAGTGGTACGCCAAATAATTTATTGATTAAAGTACAGTGTTTATTTTCAAACACAGTGCTACTGTTTAAGCTGTGTGTAATGTGGCACAAGACCAGTATCGGATCAAGGCCGTATCCCAGGAAAAACAGGTGGTATATACTCGCTGTGAGGATAGCATCCAAAGAGTCATAACCTGGGCCGACATCTGGCGAACTCCTCAATCCTAAACTTCCTTGTGAGGGCAGCGTACGACACCCTGCCATGCCCTCGAAACCTCGCCCAGTGGTTCGGAATCGAGAGCAAGTGCTCCCTGTGCAGCATAGACAATACAGGACTCAAGCACAGGCTGCAACGTCGCACTGACGCAGGGGCGCTTCCGGTGGCGACACAATCAGGTGTAGAGGAAGTTAAGAGATGCAGAGTTGGGGCAAACAAAACCACAGATCCCCATCGGCCAAACATCACTTTTATCAAACCAGGTGAGGTAGGACAGAAGACAGAGAAGGGAAGATCATCACTTCTGCTTACCCCTGGTAAGGGCTGGGAGATGCGCGTTGACCTGGACAAGCAGCTAGTCTTCACAACTGAAGTAATACAGACAAAACTGAGACCAGACGTTGTGATGTGGTCCTCAGCTGCTAAGAAAGTACTCATCATTGAACTAACCGTGCCATGGGAGGAGGGAATACCAGTAGCACATGAGTTCAAAAGGTCAAAGTACAGCGACCTTGCAGAGGACTACAAGGGGGGAGGCTGGTGTGCATCCATTCACCCCGTGGAGATCGGACCCAGGGGCTTCGTAGGAGGTTCTGCGACCCGTCTCCTGCGTGTGGCGGGGATGACCGGTTCCAGCCTGAGGAGGGCCATCAAAGAGTTGGCAGAGGAGGCAGAGAAGGCAAGTTTCTGGATGTGGCTAAGAAAGAGGGACAACACTTGGGGCTCAACACCCCAGTGAGGTCAGTTGCAGGGAGTGGCGCGGGGAGATGTCCCCGCTTAGCCACTGCCCCCCCACCGCGAGGTGTCCTTGCTTGGGGGCAAAACATCAGTGAACGGTGGCACCAGCTGACGACCCTGCAGCTGACCTCGAAGTGCACTGGAGGAGGTGCGACAGGCAGAGATGCCTAGCAGTTAGGTCTGTACGTATTAATTGACAGTGGCCAAAATGTTACGTACGGCGGGTGAAGGAGACGACACCACGGCAGGAATCAGTTCAATAGCCTTGATTGTGCTATTGATGAGTGTGTGGGATGTTTATGCTACTCTAAGTGTGAAGTGCTAGGCGACGTGAAGAATTAATAATGTAAATGGTACCAGAGTTGGTTGTCAGTGCGTGGTGGCTGAATCCTTCGTCAGACCAGAGGGGCAAGGCGAGAAGGCAGTCCATGGGCAATCAAGCGGTCGGGGGCTGGAGAGAAGCAACAAGGTCCGTGTCCAAGCAGGGGTCGAGGATCGAGGGAGGCAGTCCAAAATCCAGAGAGGAGTCGGGGCACACAACTCGAGCACGGGAAAGAGGAAGGGCACTGCGGGAAACACAAAGGGCATAAGACACAGGAACTGGGAAGTAACAGAGAGAGCAAGTACACAGGAGGGAAGCCAGAGACGAGATGCTTACTACGAGGAGTGAACTACGTTCCGGTGCTAGAGGGAACTTGGGGTCCGCTGGTCTTTATGCTGCGTGCTTTCATTATCCCGGTTGCGCTGATTGCTTGCAGCTTTGCGGCCAGAGCGAGCAGGGGCGTATCCTGGCGCGCTGCCAGCAGAGGTGCCGGCCGAGCATGCAGCAGAAGGAATGAGGGGTTGTGCATGCGCCGTGACACAAAAATATTTAAATATACTTGTCAAATAAAACCTCAACCTTGTTTTCAATGAACACGTAGGTCTACTATGCTACTTTACTCTAATATTGGTCGTTATGGTGGTACTTGCAGAGTTTTCTGAGGTAGTGAAAAAGGTTTGAGAACCACTGCTCAAGGACTGCTGGAGGCTCTTGTCATTCGCACTTATGTTTCAAAGAAGAGGGTCTTGGATTCAATTCTCTGTCGTAGCTGAAATTGTGGTAAGGCTTTTATATTTATGTTAAAAATGTTTAATATGCAAAATAATTGAAAAAGGGGACTGTTATGAAGTCATGCTGATAGTCAAAAATGGTAAAACATGTGCTAGTTCTACCTGTTATTCTGGAAATTAATTGTGTTTGTCAAGGTAATATAATATTTTATGTCTTATTGATGTTAAAATTGTTTAACATGCAAAATAAAATTAAAAAGAGGACCGTTATGAAATCGTGCTGATAGTCAAAGATGTTCAAACACGTGCTAGGGAAGGTAGGAGGAAGAGGACGAAAAAGCGTCGCACGACCCCAGTCACGGGCAGCACGGTGGGGGAGGGGTTAGTGCGTCTGCCTCACAATACCAAGGTCCAGAGTAGTCATTGGTTCAATCGCGGGCTCGGGATCTTTCTGTGTAGAGTTTGCATGTCCTCCCAGTGACTGCATGGGTTCCCTCCGGGTACTCCAGCTTCCTCCCACTTCCAAAGACATGCACCTGGGGATAGGTTGATTGGCAACACTAAATTTGCCCCAGTGTGTGACTGTGAGTGTGAATGTTGTCTATCTATCTGTGTTGGCCCTCTGATGAGGTGGCGACTTGTCCAGCGTGTACCCCACCTTCCACCCAATTGTAGCTGAGATAGGCACCAGCGCCCCCCGCGACCCCAAAAGGAATAAGCGGTACAAAATGGATGGATGGATGGACCTCAGTCACTGTTCGCTCACACAAAGTCCGAAGTGCGAGCAACCTCCCGAAGAGCGCTACGTTAACACTGATGAGAAGACTTGCGCAAGAAAAGACAGGAAGAATTGCACGTGAAGAAAGAAGATCAAGTCGCTGTGAACTGAACCCTTGCTTTGTGATGGTTTTATTGATTAACCATTGCAAGGTTCATTAATATCCTCGTGTTTAAAGTGCTGACTGTGCCAGCTTGTCTAACCATCAACCCTAGGGTGAGGCCGAGGGAGACCAATTGTGGCCCAGCAGGCACAAGATGTTGATACAACGTTGATCATACGTATGTGTCCTTTAAAACTGACTTCAAAACAACGTTGCAAAATAGTTGTATTTGTAAATTGAGGCAACGTTGGTTTCCAACGTTGGATCCACGTTGTTAGTTGAGAAATGACCAAAATTCATCCAACCCCTTTTAAAGTATTGCACAAATGTCTCTGCCAAGATGTAAACAAATGTATTTCTCTACTGTGCAGGTTTGAAATAAATACTTAAATTCAATTCAATTCAACGTCAGAACCCGACATTGATTAAGCGTCAAAAAGCATGTTGTTTCAATGTATTTGTGTTGTAGAATATTGGTTTGGAAATGACACAAAACTCAATGGTCAAATCAACATCAGAACCCGACATCGATTAAGCGTGAAAAAGCATGTTGTTTCAATGTTGTATTTGTGTTGTACAAAACTGGTTGAGAAATGACCCAAAATTCAACGGTCAAATCAAAATCAGAACCCAACATTGATTAAGCGTCAAAAAGCATGTTGTTTCAATGTATTTGTGTTGTAGAATATTGGTTTGGAAATGACACAAAACTCAATGGTCAAATCAACATCAGAACCCGACATCGATTAAGCGTGAAAAAGCATGTTGTTTCAATGTTGTATTTGTGTTGTACAAAACTGGTTGAGAAATGACCCAAAATTCAACGGTCAAATCAAAATCAGAACCCAACATTGATTAAGCGTTGTCAAAAAGCATGTTGTTTCAATGTTGTATTTGTATTGTACAATATTGGTTGGGAAATGACCCAAAATTCAACGGTCAAATCAACGTCAGAACCCAACATTCATTAAGCGTCAAAAAGCATGTTTTTTCAATGTTGTATTTGTGTTGTAGAATATCGGTTGAGAAATGATCAATGGTCAAAACAAAACGTCAGAACCTGACATTGATTGTACGTCGTCAAAAAGCATGTTTCGTGTTGTATTTGTGTTATAGAATATTGGTTGGGAAATGACCCAAAATTCAATGGTTAAATCATTGTTTATGTTAAATGTGGAATGAGGGAGAGGGCTTGGGATATTATAAGCATCTTCTTTATCCAATCCCTTTTCAAGCCTTGCACAAATGTCTCTGCCAAGATGTAAAAAAAATGTATTGTCCTACTGTGCAGGTTTGAAATAAATACTTCAATTAAATTCAATTCAACGTCACAACCCGACATTGATTAAGTGTCAAAAAGAATGTTGTTTCAATGTTGTATTTGTGTTGTAGAATATTGGTTGGGAAATGACCCAAAATTCTACGGTCAAATCAACATCAGAACCCGACATTGATTAAGCGTCAAAAAGCATGTTGTTTCAATGTTGTATTTGTGTTGTAGAAAACTGGTTGGGAAATGACCCAAAATTCAACGGTCAAATCAACGTCGGAACCCGACATTGATTAAACGTCGTCCAAAAGCATGTTGTTTCAATGTTGTATTTGCGTTGTAGAATTTTGGTTGAAAAATTAACAAAATTCAATGGTCAAATCAATGTCAGAACCTGTCATTGATTAAGCGTCGTCAAAAAGCATGTTGTTTCAATGTTGTATTTGTGTTGTAGAAAATTGGTTGGAAAATGACCCAAAATTCAATGGTCAAATCAACGTCAGGACCCAACATTGATTAAGCGTCATCAAAAAGTATGTTGTTCCAATGTTATGTTTGAGTTGCTTAATGTCAGGACCTAATTCAACAACTTCTCAACGTTGTTTTAATGTCTTGTGTCCGCTGGGACACTTAGATTTTTCGATGGAAAAAGTTTTGACACCCCCGGTTTAGAATATATTTCCACGCTGATTGCTTATAATGTTGTTTATTGATTAGTATAGAAGACAGTATTCTTGACACTGTACGATGACTGAACAGATGGTAGAACTTACAAAACCTTTTAGTTTGACTTTTGATATCCTGTTTAACATTTAAACGTGAAGATGTTCAAAGAGAAAGGAACAAGTCTGGGTATTTTGTTCTTTACAGATTAGTAACAAACAGGTTGTCATATGGCAACTGTAATTTCCGCCATGTTTATGGTCAACAAATGCTCGTCGCATCGGTCCCTCGGATGAGATTTGCAAGACTGTGGTTTTTCAGACACTCAAGATTACGGGCCCAGCAGGCACAGGACATTGAAACTACGATGAGAACTTGTTGAATTAGCTCCTAATGTTCAGCAACTCAAACATAACGTTGGAACAACATGCTTTTTGATGACGTTTCATCAATGTTGGTTTCTGATGTTGATTTGACCATTGAAATTTGGTAATTTCCCAACCAATATTCTACCACACCAATACAACGTTGAAGCAACATGCTTTTTGACAACGTTTATTCAATGTCAGGTTCTGACGTTAATTTGACCATTGAATTTTGGTCATTTCCCAACCAACAACATGGATCCAACGTTAGACATTAACGTCTCAATTCAAAAATACAACTATTTTTCAATGTTGTTTCAGAGTCAGTTTTAGAGGACATGTACGCATAATCAATGTTGTATCAACGTCTTGTGCCTGCTGGGGCCTGAGAGGCTGGACAAGACAGAATGAAAAACATTTTGCAATTGATTTTTTTTAATTGATTAAGAATTGTTAAAAATAAGGATTGCGGTTCATTTGAAAATAGATTTTATTGCACGGACTCTCCAAACCCTCTAAATATAGACGCAAAATCATTTCAGTCTTGATTAATCACATTGGGAGTGCTTAGTGATATTTGTTGCATCCCCCCTACCCAGACTTTGGCGTTCCTCTTCCTTCATAAAAAAACAAACATGTTTGCACAGTGGGTGGATCATACAGACACTTTTCTTTCATTCCCATGAATGGAAAGTTTTGAACACCCCTCCCCACATGGAAAAAGCCACTTTGTCAAAGTTTCAGCAGCTCATAATTGTTCTCTGAATGGTAGTCGCTGAACAGGATAGGCTTGTAACACAACACATTTGTCACGGCGCGGGTCATAGGCTGCGACTGCTGTGCTTCTTCCAGCGTGAAGAATGAAGTGCAAGCTGAGGCCTGCAGACTCTTATCTTCAAGTACTTGTCTGCCGCTCTCATTTGCAAACGCAGGTCATGAGAATGAGCAAGCCAGCAGACACAATTTAGCACTCACCGGTAAATAAACACACCGCAGGGATCAATGACGCAACAGCGTTGCAGGAACGTGTGAAAGGTGAAAACAACCAGTGAGAGCGGTAAATCCAGGTCCTATTCAAACACTTTCATGAATATGCAGAATATATGCTCATTTTCAGAACACCCATAATTGTGTTATGAGTTTGACTATTCTGGCTTATCTTTTTTTTTTTTTAAACACTTTTTTATTGAGTTTTCATAGCAAATACATGCTACGGGAATGCTATCATACAGCTAATGTTTTTATTGTTGCCACCAAAACAAAACACTCACAAAATATAGCACGAAAAAAATACAATCAATAAATAAACTAAATTATAAAATCAATGATGAAATAAGGGGTAATAAATAAAAACAAGTAGATACAAACAGCTGTTTTTTTTTTCTTCAAAAAACAAAATACCCACAAAATATAACGAAAAAATTCCTAAATAAAATATCATTTAAAAATAGTTATAAAATGGCGCTCTTTAGCAACTGACTGTGCAGAAAGTCGGCGACCTCTTTGCACTATGCGCTTCAGCATCCGCTGACCCCTCTCTGTCAGTTTACGTGGCCTACCACTTTGTGGCTGAGTTGCTGTTGTTCCCAACCTCTTTCATTTTCTTATAATAAAGCCGACAGTTGACTTTGGAATATTTAGAAGCGATGACATATCACGACTGGATTTGTTGCACGGGTGGCATCCTATGACAGTTCCACTCTGGAAATCACTGAGCTCCTGAGAGCGGCCCATTCTTTCACAAATGTCTGTAGAAACAGCCTAAGTGCTTAACTTTATACACCTGTGGCAGGCCAAGTGATTAGGACACCTGATTCTGATCATTTGGATGAGTGGCCAAATACTTTTGTCAATATAGTGTATGTGTACTTCCTTTACATTATCAAATGATCATTCCCGCGTTCATCTCATCTGGTATTGACTGTTGCAATTCTCTCCTCACTCTTTTCAACAAGTCAACGCTAAAGAGACTTCAGACGGTACAAAATGCACCCACCACACTTTTGACCGATGCACCCACAACAGCCCATATCGCCCCCATTTTATCCAGTCTTCAGTGGCTTCCAGTTAAATTCCGCATTGAGTTTAAGATTTTAGTACTGAACTTCCATGCGTTGCATGGGGGGGCCCCTCAGTACTGACTTGCTACGCCCCAACTCTTTAGGGCACAGCCTTCAGTCTTCAGGCTAGGGTCTTTTGAAGATCCAAAAAACTCCTTTTAAAACCTGTTAAGAATTTGGCATACCTAGCTATAGCTCCCAGATTCTGGAACAACTTGCATCAGTCCCTCCGTAATCTTGACTGTGTTGACACTTTTAAGAAACATTTAAAAACTTTTTAGTAAAGCTTTTAGTTAATGCTCCTTTTAACTATCATTTTAAATCCACTTTGTATCCTTTTTATGACGTTGCCCCTGTAGTTTTAATTGAATTGTTGTTTTACTTCACCTATGTTTTTAGACTTAGATTTAGACTTAGACAAACTCTATTTTTCCACAAGGGAAATTGTTTCACACAGTAGCTCAGTTTCAAAGGATGGAAAGGGTAAGGATGGAAAGGATAATACAGGTATTATGCAGTTCCTAAGACTTGAAGTCTCTGCAGAGAGTGGTGAAGAGGGCGGAAAAGATCATCAGGACTCCTCTTCCTCCTATCCAGGAAATAACAAAAAGCCGCTGCCTGACCAGGGCTCAGAAAATCTGTAGAGACTCCTCCCAACCCCATCAAGGACTCTTTCACTGCTGGACTCAAGAAAGAAGTTCCGCAGCCTCCGTAGCAGAACATCCAGGTTCTGTAACAGCTTCTTCCCTCAGGCCAAAAGACTCTTGAATGCATCAAAATAATTACCTCAATTCCCCTCCAAAAACGTATTAAGTCGCTGGAATATAAAGACAGTATGACATGCATCCATAATCGTGGATGCATATGCAAAAGTGCAATATATTTATCAGTACAGTAATCTTTTTATCTATATCTGTGCTTTATTGCTCTTTTATTCTGCACTACAACGAGCTAATCCAACACAATTTCGTTCTTATCTGCACTGGGGACGGTGCCTTGCATGGCAGCTCCCTCCATCAGTGTGTGAATGTGTGTGTGACTGGGTGAATGTGGAAGTAGTGTCAAAGCGCTTTAAGTACCTTGAAAGTAGAAAAGCGCTATACAAGTACAACACATTTATCATTTTATCACTGTAAAGTTCAAATTTGAATGACAATAAAAAGGAAGTCTAAGTCTAATTAAAGGCCTACTGAAATGAGATTTTCTTATTTAAACGGGGATAGCAGGTCCATTCTATGTGTCATACTTGATCATTTTGCGATATTGCCATATTTTTTCTGAAAGGATATAATAGAGAACATCGACGATAAAGTTTGCAACTTTTGGTCGCTAACAGAAAAGCCCAGCCTTTACCGGAAGTCGCAGACGATGACGTCACCCGTTGAGGGCTCCTCACATTCTCACATTGTTTTTAATGGGAGCCTCCAACAAAAGGAGCTATTCGGACCAAGAAAACGACAATTTCCCTATTAATTTGAGCGAGGATGAAAGATTTGTGTTTGAAGATATTGATAGCGACGGACTAGAAAAAAAAAGAAAAAAAGAAAAAATCAAGTTAAAAAAAATGCGAATGCATCGGGACGGATTCAGATGTTTTTAGACACATTTACTAGGATAATTCTGGGAAATCCCTTATCTTTCTATTGTGTTGCTAGTGTTCTAGTGAGTTTAATAGTACCCGATAGATGGAAAGGTGCGTCCACGGGTGTATTATAAATGATAAATGGGTTGTACTTGTATAGCGCTTTTCTACCTTCAAGGTACTCAAAGCGCTTTGACACTACTTCCACATTTACCCAGTCACACACACATTCACACACTGATGGAGGGAGCTGCCATGCAAGGCACCGTCCCCAGTGCAGATAAGAACGAAATTGTGTTGGATTAGCTCGTTGTAGTGCAGAATAAAAGAGCAATAAAGCACAAACTGCTGGTTGACATTTGGTCGGGATCCATGT
Source organism: Nerophis ophidion (assembly GCF_033978795.1). Lineage (NCBI taxonomy): Eukaryota > Metazoa > Chordata > Actinopteri > Syngnathiformes > Syngnathidae > Nerophis > Nerophis ophidion. The sequence goes on from NC_084617.1 coordinate 21,412,957, forward strand.
TCGCTTGACCGCTCTGATCCATAGTAAAGCTTCACCTTCGGGAATTTTAAACAAGGAATCACCGTGTGTTTGTGTGGCTAAAGGCTAAAGCTTCCCAACTCCTTCTTTCTACTTTGACTTCTCTATTATTAATTAAACATATTGCAAAAGATTCAGCAACACAGATGTCTAAAATACTGTGTAATTATGCCGTTAAAGCAGACGACTTTTAGCTGTGTGTGTGTGCAGCGCTAACATTCCCTAACAGTCCGTGACGTCACGCGTACACGTCATCATTCTGCGACGTTTTCAACAAGAAACTCCCGGGAAATTTATAATTTCAATTTAGAAAACTAAAAAGGCCGTATTGGCATGTGTTGCAATGTTAATATTTCATCATTGATATTTAAACTATCAGACTGCGTGGTCGGTAGCAGTGGGTTTCAGTAGGCCTTTAAGTAGACAAAAAATGTACCATAGTAGCAATATTTTAAAAAAACATATATGTAAAATTTACATATTATATATACAGCATATAATATGTACTGATATATCATATTGTTATAATAATATTTTATTATAATATACACAATATATAACAAATCCCAGCTGCAGGAAAAAAGGGGAAAAAAAGAAGCGCTTTGTGATATTATCTGTGAAAAGCGCTTTATAAATAAAATGCACTTACTTACTTAATTAATTACTTAATTAATTGTGTAAACATTGACTTCCTGTTCCAAACAAGCAAACAATTACCATATTGACCCCAGGGATCCACAAAGTACCCAATTTGCATACTTAATATTTCATATGTAAACGGTATATGTCAATAATAGTTAATAAGTGTCGAAAAGAAGTACTTAAAGCGGTGTTGTTCGAAAAAATTCGTATAGTTTGACCTGTTCTGTCTATACCTCCCTAACGCGGATTGGCTGGCAGCAGCCAATCAAAAGTCGCTGTCGAGTTACGCCTTCGTGTTTGACGACAGTGAAACATACTTTCATAAGTTCATAAAAAAGTACGACCGCTTTCTATTTTCACACTGACGCTGTGGTTAACGTTCCGTGAATAAACCCTAAAGTATTAACCCCAGTATAAACCTTTGTTTGTTTTGACTTTTCAAAGCGGAACCCAAGTGTGTTTGTTTCCCCCCGCGCCAATAATCAGTGAGCACCGCAGCGGACATGGCAGCCCTCCAGTCGGTGAGTCCAAAGACGAATGGCGTCGTCGTCGTTGTCTTGTTTAGCTGCCAGGTTAATGTTTGACATTAATGCGCTGATAATCGAGCGAGTGAAGATAAGAAGAGATAAGAAGCGTTTAGACGAGCCCGCTTCCCGCCAAAGCACCGCGAGCTAAGACAAAGGACACCAGACCGAACCTCCACTACAAAGCCGCCAATTAACAAATCTCCGCTTTCAAGCGAATCTATACGATTTTTATAAACAAACATAGGATCGAGTGTAAATATCCGCGAGTCAGGTTTTAATTCGGCATAATTAGTTTGATTTGTAACTTGAGACAAGGGTACAGAAATGTCATTTTAAAGTCACCTGAAGTGTCACCGCCCACCAAATTCCATCAGATTATCGTATTAAAGGTTTATGAAGGAATTATTTTACAATGGTGTTCTTATAAAGGGTATATTATCAGTCACTTGCTGACAGCAGTTTTCGCTTTTTACGTACTAGGTTGGTAAAATGTGAGTTCTGTGTGTAAATTAATAATTGTTTTTATTTCCCTGAGTATGCTAGTAAATTAGCATTTTTAGCATTGGCTGTCCAATATACGCTGCCTTTTATAACATTACACTTGCGTTGTTAGAGTAAGTTTTTTTTATTAGAATGACTGCAACAGGCGCACAGATTGCATCATTGTTTTTCATTACACACACTAGGGCAGTGTTTTTCAACCTTTTCTGAGCCAAGGAAAAACATTTTCATTGCAAAAATCCGTGTGAAAATTTGTCACTTATTAGTTCACTTATTAGCAATCTAAGCTTAATACACCAAAATAAAGCTTATTGTCTTGTTCTTCCTTTTATTCCCGCTTTTACTTTTTCCACTTCCAGGTGTCCAACACACAACACATGTCATCATATCCTGTGTCCCCCGCCCTTAAAGGCCTACTGAAACCCACTACTACCCACCACACAGTCTGATAGTTTATATATCATTGATGAAATATTGACATTGCAACACATGCCATTACGGCCTTTAAAGTTTACTAAATTACAATTTTAAATTTCCCGGGAGTTTCGTCTTCGAAACATCGTGTAATGATGACGTGTACGCAAGACGTCACAGGTTTTTAGGAAGTATGAGTGCTGCGCACACACACAGCTTAATGTTGTCTGCTTTAACGGCATAATTATACAGTTTTTTGCACATCTGTGTTGCTGAATCTTTTGCAATTTGTTCAATTAATATTGGAGAAGTCACAGTAGAAAGATGCAGTTGGGAAGCTTTAGCCTTTAGCCACACAAACACACGGTGATTCCTTGTTTAAAATGCCTGGAGTTGAAAATTTACTATGGATCAGAGTGCGGTCAAGCGGACATGGATCCTACCCAATGTCAACCAGCAGGTTTTGGTGAGAAAATTGTGGTTAAAAAGTCGCCACTTACCGGATATCAGCTGAGTTTGTGCCGTTCGTACAGCTGCCGTCGACTCCCCTGAGACACTGCGCGTCAACACACCCGTGGACGTACACCTCCGACTATCAGGTACTATTTAACTCACTAAAACACTAGCAACACAATATAAAGATAAAGGATTTCCCAGAATTATCCTAGTAAATGTGTTTAAAAAAGTCCGGAATCCGTCCCAATGCAATCGCGTTTGTTTTTTTCAACTTTTTTTTTTTTTTCTAGTCGGTCGCCATCAATATCCTCAAACACAAATCTTTCATCCTCGCTCAAATTAATGGGGAAATTGTCGTTTTCTCGGTCCAAATAGCACTTTTTGTTGGAGGCTCCCAATAAAAACAATGTGAATATGTGAGGAGCCATCAACATGTGATGTCATCGTCTGCGACTTCCGGTAAAGGCAGGGCATTTCTCTTAGCACCGAAAGTTGCGAAATTTATCGTGGATGTTCTCTACTAAATCCTTCCAGCAAAAAATATGGCAATATCGTGAAATGATAAAGTATGACACATAGAATGGACCTGCTATCCCCGTTTGAATAAGAAAATCTAATTTCAGTAGGCCTTTAATGCACCAAAATAAAGCTTATTGTCTTGTTCTGCCTTTTATTCCCGCTCTTACTTTTTCCACTTCCAGGTGTCCAACACACAACACATGTCATCATATCCTGTGTCCCCCGCCCTTAAAGGCCTACTGAAATGAGATATTCTTATTTAAACGGGGATAGCAGGTCCATTCTATGTGTCATACTTGATCATTTCGCGATATTGCCATATTTTTGCTGAAAGGATTTAGTAGAGAACATCGACGATAAACTTCGCAAGTTGTGGTCACTAATAAAAAAGTCTTGCCTGTACCGGAAGTAGCAGACAATGTGCGTGTGACGTCACTGGTTGTAGAGCACCTCACATTGTTTACAATCATAACCACCACCAACTGGAGCGATTCGGACCGAGAAAGCGACAATTTCCCCATTAATTTGAGCAAGGATGAAAGATTTGTGGACGAGGATAATGAGAGTGAAGGACTAGGGGGGAAAAAAGGCGAGGGCAGTGAGAGCGATTCAGATGTTATTAGACACTAGGGGTGTGGGAAAAAATCGATTCGAATACGAATCGAATCGATTCTCATTTTTTAAAAATCAATTTAAAAAATTTAAAAAAACCATTACACACCAATACCATAACAATGCAATCCAACTCCAAAACCAATCCTGACCCAGCAACACTCAGAACTGCAATAAACATTCTGAAGACACAAACACGACACAGAACAAACCAAAAGTAGTGAAACAAAAATGAATATTATCAACAACAGTATCAATATTAGTTATAATTTCTGCATAGCAGTGATTAAAAATCCCTCATTGACATTATCATTAGACATTTATAAAATAAAATAAAAAGAACAATAGTGTCACAGTGCCTTACACTTGCATCGCATCTCATAAGCTTGACAACACACTTTGTCCAATATTTTCACAAAGATAAAATAAGTCATATTTTTGGTTCGTTTAATAGTTAAAACAAATTTACATTATTGCAAGCAGTTGATAAAACATTGTCCTTTACAATTATAAAAGCTTTTTTTTTTTTTTTTAAATCTACTACTCTGCTAGCATGTCAGCAGACTGAGGTAGATCCTGCTGAAATCCTATGTATTGAATGAATACAGAATCGTTTCGAATCGGAAAAATATCGTTTTTGAATAGAGAATCGAATCGAATCGAAAAAATCGATACATTATCGAATCGTGACCCCAAGATTTGATATTGAATCGAATCGTGGGACACCCAAAGATTCACAGCCCTATTAGACACATTTACTAGGATAATTCTGGAAAATCCCTTATCTGCCTATTATGTTACTAGTGTCTTAGTGAGATTATATAGTACCTGAAAGTCGGAGGGGTGTGGTGACCGCCAGTGTCTCTGAGGGACGCCACGCAGCTGCAGTAGGACGCAAGCTCCGCTGATGTCTACGGTAAGAGCCGACTTATTACCACAATTTTGTCACAGAAACCTGCCGGTTGACATGTGGTCGGTATCCATGTTCGCTTGACCGCTCTGTTCCATAGTAAAGCTTCACCTTTGGGAATTTTAAACAAGGAAACACCGGCTGTGTTTGTGATGCTAAAGGCAGCTGCAGTACACCGCTTCCCACCTCCATCTTTCTAATTTGAGTTCTCCATTATTTATTAAACAAATTGCAAAATATTCAGCAACACAGATGTCCAGAATACTGTGTAATTATGCGATTAAAGCAGACCACTTATAGCTTGGATCGGGCTGGAAAAAAATGTCCGCTACAACCCGAGACGTCCCGCGCACGCGTCACCATACTGCGACGTTATCAACAGGATACCTCGCGGGAAATTAAAAATTGAAATTTAGTAAACTAAACCGGCCGTATTGGCATGTGTTGCAATGTTAAGATTTCATCATTGATATATAAACTATCAGACTGCGTGGTCGGTAGTGGTGGGTTTCAGTAGGCCTTTAAGTTACCCTTACAATGGTTCCGGTATTGTGCTGTGATCCGAGTAACCAATACATGACGCACACCACCAGCATAAAATGTTCAAAACGAAACTCAATAGCCTATATTGAGAATATGAAGTCGTTCTCATCAAATACTTAACGCAGTTGTTCGATATGACTTCAAATCATAACAGTCATCAATTCTCTTGTCTCAAAGTAGGCTTACAAAGCACTACTGGAACGGAAGAGTATTACATGGTTACTCTGCTGATCTCCAGACAGCACAGACACTCTACAACGGTACATTGTTTGTAGATTTTAATTATTGGTTTGCCCCAAAAAAATATTTTTTGACCATTTAGGTGAAATTGCATGATTTCCCCTGGCACATCAAACAATATCTCACGGTACACTAGTGCGCCGCGGCACAGTGGTTAAAAAACACTGCACTAATGAATCAAATAATCTCTGCGGTCAACACGCTGCTACATACACACTCTGGACTAAATGTTAATGTAACGGCAAATATTACTAATTATATTCAACATTGCAACTGTTAACAATACACACATACTGACATACAGCATATAGAAAAACAAGCATGGGATATGTGCTTGCATATAAAATGTGTGATGTGATATGTGCAATGCAAGCAGTCCCGCAGCGTGTTCACTTGTGTGTGACATCATGTGTGACGCAAGCAGTCCCTTAGTGTGTTCACGTGTGTGTGATATCATGTGCGATGCAAGCAGTCCCACAGCGTGTTTACTTCCGTGTGATATCACGTGCGACGCAAACAGCCAGCAGCATGTTTACTTGTGTGATATCACGTGCGACGCAAGCAGCCAGCAGCGTGTTTACTTGTGTGATATCACGTGCGACGCAGCAGTTCTGCAGCATGTTTACGTTTGTGTGATATCACGTGTGAAGCAAGCATCATGTGCGATGCAAGCAGTCCCGCAGGGAGTTTACTTGAGTGTGATATCATGTGTGATGCAAGCAGTCCCGCAGCGTGTTCATTTGTGTGTGATATCATGTGCGATGCAAGCAGTCCCGCAGGGTGTTCACTTGTGTGTGATATCATGTGCGATGCAAGCAGTCCCGCAGGGTGTTCACTTGTGTTTGATATCATGTGCGATGCAAGCAGTCCTGCAGCGTGTTTACTTGTGTGGTATCATGTGTGATGCAAGCAGTCCCGCAGCGTGTTCACTTGTGTGGGATATCATCTGAGATGCAAGCAGTCCCGCAGGGTGTTCACTTGTGTTTGATATCATGTGCGATGCAAGCAGTCCTGCAGCGTGTTTACTTGTGTGATATCATGTGTGATGCAAGCAGTCCCGCAGTGTGTTCACTTGTGTGGGATATCATGTGTGATGCAAGCAGTCCCGCAGCGTGTTCACTTGTGTGTGATATCATGTTAGATGCAAGCAGTCCTGCAGCGTGTTTACTTGTGTGATATAATCTGCGACGCGAGCAGTCCTGCAGCGTGTTCGCTTGTGTGTGTGTGATATCACGTGCGATGCAAGCAGTCCCGCAGGGAGTTTACTTGTGTGTGATACCATTTGCAATGCAAGCAGTCCCGCAGGGAGTTTACTTGAGTGTGATACCATGTACGATACAAGCAGTCCTGCAGCGTGTTGTACAAAGATGGACAGCTGGTAACGTCTAAATGTCCTCCAATAAGCACACAATGTATTCTTTTTTACTCAAGTCTTGCAAGTGCTTGCATGTAAAATGTGTGATATCAAGTGCGTTGCTAGCAGTCTCGCAGGGAGTTTACTTGAGTGTGATACCATGTGCGATACAAGCAGCCCTGCAGTGTGTTGTGCAAAGATGGGACAGCTAGTTAACATCTAAATGTTTTCCAATAAGCACACAATTTCTTCCGTTTTAGTCAAGTCATTTACAAAAGGTAAACATGCTCGGTTATAGGTTACTAGTAGCTAGTAGCTACGTAACAGCTAAGCACACTATAGCACACAAGCTAGATATACATAATAATGTAATTGAACAATATTGCAGCCCATTAGTCAATATAAAAAATGATCAAATATTCATATTACTTACACATACAAAGTCCACAAGGCAGAAGCAAATTAGAAATCATCCAGTAACAAATGTGTCTCTATCATTTAGTGGCCACTAGGTGTCGCCAATAAATCAATTACCTCTACCTTTCAACTTAAAGACAGGATAAGTCCATTCCAGACGGTTAATAATACGTTAGTGTTTTTCATACCTACCATTGTTCTCTGTTAGGCTCATTTCACTTGATCAAACCTTTTCTAACATTCCACACTAAAAAATAAAAGTGTGTCTGATTCCTACTGATATTGTATCAAATCAATATTGCTATCATATCGAAAGTTACAAAGCGTATCAGGACACTCCTAATAAATTGTTTTGTATAATATGTTTAGCAGCGAATAATAAAAACATTTTTTTTTTGTCGTTTTCAGGGAAGATTGGCTAAGACACTTCCTGTGGTTTTCGCATCTCAGCGTATGTCCAGCTCCTTTAAGGTAATGCGTCAAGAGCCACGTAAGATCATGTGACAGCACAGCATTATGGGAAAGTCTTTAAACTGTCCCCCATCTTCTTCTCCTCTCTTAATTCTTCCTAATGGAACCTCCGAATGTCTGCAATGTGACGTAATTGTCCTTTTGGAAAAAAAAGCATGCCTATCCTATAATCAATCACTCTTGTCCCGCCCACGTCCCTATCCGGCCACGCCCCTTCCTCCCTGTGCGGACCTGCCCCAGGCTGCCGACCTGACCATCGAGCGAAACCCGGTTTGCAAGGACAAGCCCGACCCGTCCACGCTGGTGTTCGGCAAACAGTTCTCGGACCACATGTTGACAATTGCGTGGTCCGCCAGCGCCGGCTGGGACGCCCCCAAAATCAAACCCTTCCAGAACTTGTCCCTGCATCCCGCTAGCTCTGCCCTTCACTACTCCATCGAGGTGAGACACACCTGATACTCGCTAGCTTAAAAACCTTAATTGGATCTTGAAAAAAATAAATACATTTAAAAAGTTTACCTCTTTTTCTTTAAAACACATTCATTCTTAAATTGTTTTCATAAATATTTTGCTATTTTTAAATAGTTTTTGATAATTGTTTATTTTTTATTCATTTTGTATTTTTTTAATTTTATTAATTTCTAATGTATCTTTTTTTATTATTAAAATTTGATGAAAATTAATAAAATATTCATCAATAAAAAGTATATATATCATTATTAATATTACTTATTTATATATTATTTTTAATATTTAATTTATTTACGTAATGTAATATTTGTACTATATCTTCTTTTTTATATTGTCTTTTTTGTTTTATTCAAGATTTGTATCTACCATAGACAAAAATAATTGTCATAACTTTTTTCAGCATAAATAAAACATACAAAATTAACACAATAAAATGAATGATAAAATGACTCATAATAAAATAAATATATCATTATAAAAATAAATAAATACAAATCAAACATTTATAAAAAAATATGTCATTTATTTTCATTTTGTGTTACTGTATTTCCTTGAATTGCCGCCGGGGCGCTAGTTAATTTAAAACCTCTTCTCAGTCCGACTAGAGTTAATTTTAAAAAATTACTGCACTTTTAGTTGTACAGTAGTTTTTAACATCCATAGAATTATTACAATGATCTAATCCAGAGGTTTCAAAATTAAAGCATTTTATTTTGAAATTTTTCATTTCCAAAACCAATACAAGATATAAATATTTTTTAACCTTAAGGACTCCTCTCGGGGACTCAGCATGGTCTCAGTCATAAAAATAAAAAGGTTATATATTATAAATACTTTTATTATTATTACATGTTTAAATCTCTCGATCAACTCTGGCATATCTGTTATGTCCTTTTTGTCAAGGTAAAACTTTTTTTTTATCGCAAAAACACAAAACATGCAATATTTCCCCCCAACAAAAATTCTTGGTGCAATATTTGATGTGAAGTAATTGGAGCCTAAATAGGTCAATAATTCACAGCAACATAGATGTTAACTCATTTATTACTTTTTGACCAATGACAGTTTAAAAAAAAAGCCACTAAAATTATTAGGAATCCAAAAGGGTCACACTCATAAAAATAAATAAGTTTTGAATAAGACATACTTTTTTATCTTACTTTCAAAACTTAAATCTCAAGATCAATTTCATACATCTATTTGTGGATTATACATTATTATGTGAAGTTGTTTTGTTTGTCTTTTGTTTTTTATATGGCAAACACACAAAATATGCAAAATGTTCCCCCCAACATTTTCAAAGTGGAGTATTTGATGTGAAGTAATTGCATCCTTGAATATGTCAATAATTCATAACAAAAAATTTTTTTGATCCGTTATTATTTTTTGAATAATGAAAATTTATAAAGGGAGAAAACAGCCTGCATGGCAGCTTTGTGTTATTAGAGTCAACATTGCAACTTTTTCTTGTTACTTTTCATTCCACTTTGTTTTATTTATTTACTTATGTTTTATTATTATTGCAATGTTGTGGGGGTTGTTAAAAAATGATCTGTGTGCCGCAAATGGCCACTGGCCGCTTTTTGGACACCCCTGATCTAATGATTATTTTAACAGTATTTATTAGTTCGTAATATTGGGTAATAGTCTTTGTCATTTTATATATTTTAGTGTTCACATACAACTCATATTGCAGTGAAAATGATGTAATTCCTGAAATATACTTTAATATAAATATTAGACATTATGAATATAGGAATAATTGACGGTATGAATAATCACATTTGAAAATTAAGAATTTTGTTGTTTTCAGCTTTTTGAAGGCATGAAGGCTTTCCGCGGCGTCGACAACCACGTTCGCCTCTTCCGCCCGATGCTCAACATGGAGAGGATGCATCGCAGCGCCGAGCGCAGCTGTCTGCCTGTGAGTGCGTCTTTAAACGCCAACAAACTAAATGTCCCCGCCTCAAAATGTATCACTGCAGCGCCATTATTTTTCTCACGTCACTGGATGACAGGCGGGATGCATGCTCGTCGTCTACAAACGTTGAAGTGTGCACGGAGACGTTTAAAAGACACTTCCTGTTTGTGCAGATGTTTGACAAAAATGAGCTACTCCAGTGCATCAAGAAGCTGGTGGAAGTGGACCAGGAGTGGGTTCCTTACTCTCAGGACGCCAGCCTCTACATCCGACCCACCTTCATCGGCACAGAGGTGAGTTACATGCCCACACCACCTCACCTCCGTCTCCTGGCAAACTAAAGCCACGTCTCCCCCCTCCCCCCCGCCCGCCAGCCGTCCCTCGGTGTGACGCGGGCCACCGAGGCGATGCTCTTCGTCATCGTGGGGCCGGTCGGACCGTACTTCGCCACTGGCTCCTTCAACCCCGTCTCGCTGCTGGCCGACTCGTCCTTCGTGCGCGCATGGAAAGGAGGCGTCGGCGCTTACAAGATGGGAGGGTGAGTCTAATCGCAAACGGGATCGTAAGAAGTTGAGTTCATGCTTCGAAAAATGTTTATGGGACAGAATAAGATAAGTAAATACATCTTTGAATAACGCCTTAAATGTGACATTAGTGAAATAAATCCAAATTGAACACATTACTGTAGTATGGAATTACTATTTGATTCATTATTAGACAATTTAATTCATTGCTTTAGTATTTCTTCATAATTACATTTTTTCATTATGTAATTATTTCATGATTTGTTTTATTTACCTCAAAATGTATTTTCTCAAATTTTCATTATTTCATATTTCCAATTTACTTCAAAATTTCATTATTTCGTGATTTAATTAACAATTTAGTCTTTGAATTTTTTTTCAATATTTAATGTTTAAATTTCATAATTTTTTTATTTCATTATTTCATGTTTTTAACAATTACTTCAAAATGTTATTTAACAATTTATGTCATGATCTCATGTGTTAAATAATTTTTATAATTTAATTATTTAATGTTTTGAACATTACACCGTTTTAATATTTCATGATTCAATAATTTATTTCATGGTTTGAATATTCACTTCAAAATGTAATTGTTTCATGTTTTAATCATTTACTTCAAAATTGTATTGTTTCATCTTTCAAATATTTCATGATTTAATCAAAGATTTCATGTTTTTATTATAAATTAAATGAATAGATCTTTAAATAATAAATGTCATTGATTAAATAAATAAGAATAAATACTCAAACGTGTTATTCAATTACTATTTAATAAATATTAGACAATTTAATGACTTATTTCAATATTTAATTCATAATTTAATTATTTTATCCCGCGACCCGACCTCGGATAAGCGATAGAAGATGGCTGGATGGATTATTTTATGAACCAATCGTTTCATGTTTTAATTATTTCACAATTTAATTATTTCATGATTGAATTAATGATTTAAGGTTTTAATTATTTCACAATTTGTTTACTTCACAAATTAATTATTTCATGATTGAATTAATCATTTGTTTTAATTATTTACTTCCAAATGTTATAATTTCACAATTCAATTATTTAATCATGTATTTATTGATTCTACATTTTAATAATTGATTTCACAATTGAATCAATTCATGTTTGAATTAGTTATTCCATGATTGAATAATGTATTTATTTCATGAACGTGTGTGTCAGTGCTTCATGAATTTATTTGATCCGTCAAAGTCAAGGGGCGGGACTAACAGGAGTTATTTCAATCCAATGATTGTTGTGGAACGTTGGAAGTCTTTGCAAACATGGCAGCTAAGGAGGCTTTACTTGTAGTTTTTGAGGAATTGCGGGGAGATATTTAAGAAGCAAGAGCTGCTGACCAAAAGCAAGTAGCGCTAAACGTAGAGGAATTGATTCCAATTGTCTGAGTTATTTCCGCACTTTCAGACCGAGATGTTTGCCAGTAATCGGCCGCTGCTCTGGTTCCAGATCTACAGACAAGTGGACGTGCTGGGTAACCAATCAGGTGTTAGCCCCGCCCACCGACTTTGACGGCTGAGTTTGACAGATAAAAAACATGTTCATTAAATAATTAAATATATTTATATAATTGTAATTATTTTAATGAATTATTTATTTAATTAACACATATAGGTAATTATTTTAATATTTATTTTATTTAATTTGGTCCCATTTGACCATCCATCAATTTATGTAAAAATTACACGTTTATGTATTCAGCAGATTTACCCTGTTCGCAAATTCAGATTCATGTATTATTTCCTGAAAAGAACATGTTACTATTGAGCAGAAATAGACCCTTCTAATATTTCGAGTGAGCATTATTATTTTTGGAGTCTCACTCGATTGTGTACCTAATGAATTGTTTGAATTAAGTGTGGTAAAAAAAATATTGATATGACAATATTTATCGCTACACTTTTTCTAACGCAATAACATTTTTTTATTTTTATGGGTGGATTATAGCTGAAGAAACCTAATCCATTTTCTATACAATTACAAAACGGCAATGGATCATTTGAATTAGTTTTTTTAAGTAATTATTACTGTTATCAAGTGTAAATATTTAGAACTTGTATTCTCAGCTGTATTTTTACATTTAGCAATGAACTATGTAGAATATCGCAATACTGTATTCAAGTATCGTGATGTGTATCGTATTGTGAAGACAATAACCAATCCTAATTCAAATACCTATTACTGCTTTGCATTGGAAGATGTGACCTCAACAACCCAACACGTTCATAGAAATCCAGTAAGACAGCGCCCTCTGGTGGATAATAATTGAAAGTGCATGTGCTGATGTAATGATGCAGGGCTGTCCAACCTTTTCACATTAAGTCAACGTGTGCTGGGGTCATTTTGATATGTATTTAGTTTAAAACAGATATTATATATATTTAAAGATAAACCTTTGTGTCAGTTTTGTGTTATAGGTGATTATGTACAGAAATATAAAAACATTTCAGCTTTTTCTCATTATATTCCAATTTGTTTTGCTCTTTTTCCTTTAAAACCTAGTGTCAAAAATTCTGCCTGTACAAAAAAAATCATCAGTTACACATTTAACAGTTAATTTTTCAAATCAATTAATTCATAACCAATCATATTTTTATTTTGTTATATTTTGCAAGCTTGTAATATTTTAGATCAGGGGTGTCTAAACATGTTCCACCAAGGGTTGCATACTGAAAAGTCTACGTATGTGGGGGCCATTTGGAGATTTTTTTTATTTAAAAAAAAAAAAAAATACTAAAAAAAGATTTTTTTCTTATTACAGTCTGTTTTTTATCCCCCCGACAATATAATGCGGGTCAACAAAACTCGGTCTCGGCCACACTTTGGACACCACTGCCGAGGACAGTAAAACAATAAAATGATGACCAAAATTGATCTTCATTGTCAAAAAAAAAAATGGATGTCTTTAAGGAACTACGGTCCAACCATCGCGGTGCAGAACGAGGCAGTGCAGCGAGGCTGCCAGCAGGTTCTGTGGCTGTACGGCGAGCAGGAGGAAATCACGGAGGTCGGCACCATGAACCTTTTCATCTACTGGACCAACAAGAACGGAGGTTAATACACGGCCTTGTTTGCACGCGGAAAGTGTCAGAAAATAAGAGTAGTTTTGTTCTGTGTACGCAGAGAGAGAGTTGCTGACACCACCGCTGGACGGCATCATCCTGCCTGGAGTCACCAGACAGTCTCTGCTGGACCTGGCCAGAACCTGGGTGAGCAAACTACCATGTGGACCAGAAGCAGCAAGTAGCTTGATGATGTTGTTTGTTGTCAGCATGAGTTTAAGGTGACAGAGCGCACGATGAGCATGAAGGAGCTGCTGGGAGCTGTCGACTCAGGACAGGTTCTGGAGGTGTTCGGGGCCGGGACCGCCTGTGTGGTGTGTCCAGTGGGCAGCCTTCTCTACAAGGGGAAGGTCAGTTATTTTCCCCCTTGTGCTCCAGCCAGAAAAGACCTCACACACCTTTTTTGTCCATCAGACATATGAGATCCCTACTATGCAGAATGGACCCGACCTGGCCAAGAGGTTCTTCAAAGAGCTTACTGATATACAGGTGACTTTGTGTACTTTTATGTTCCTTTTAAATCAGGGGTGTCAAAGGTGCGGCCCACAGCAAATTTTTTAACGGCCTGTGACACTTTCTAAAAATACTATTAGGTAGAAACAAAAAAAGTGGAATAAAACAGACATGTAAGGAGAAAAAGTTGCAATGTTGAGTCTAATAACACAAAAAACTTGCTCAAATCAATTTGATGACCTATTCCAAGGCTCCAGTTACTTTGCATCAAATACTCCGCTTAAATATTTTGGGGAAAATATTGCATATTTTGTGGGGCTGTCAATCTTTGGCCACTACACGATTCGATTCTTGGGGTAACCATTCGATTCAGAATTGATTCACTATTCAAAATCAACTTTTTAATAACATTGAGTTCCAGTTACTTGATTAACAACATTCCTCTATAAAATAAACAGATCTGATACATTTCTATATTACTTTCAAGAAAACTGGTTTTGTTTACTAAAATTCTACCCTAACATTTACTTGACAGATTTTTTGGGGAAAAAATATTTTTTTAAAGATACTTGTCCAGGATGTACCCCGCCTTCCACCCAAATGCAGCTGAGATAGGCTCCAGCCCCCCAAAAGGGAAAAGCGGTAGAAAAATGGATGGATGAAATGTTTAAAAATAATGATTAATTCAAATATCCTTTTTTGGGCACTCCTAATATTGTTTGGCAGATAATAAACAAGGTTTTGTTTAACAAAAAAGGCATAAATCAAACAAATTAAAAAAAATATATATATACAAAATTAAAATTTATAGATAGATCTGGTTGATCTAGTTATTTAAGTGTTGAAAAAAATATAATGTATGACTTATTTGTAACACTTTTGGACCCACAAGAATTTGTGGGATTTTTTGTATAGTCATTGCTCAACAAAATAATAAATTAAAATGTTATGAATTACTACATCAAATATTACATTTTGATTTTTGAAGGAAAATATCGCAATGTTTTAGTCATTAAAAAAAAACAAGATTTATTTGACAAAAAAGGCATAAATTGTAAAAAAAAAAAAAAAAAAAAAGAGTTTTTACTTCAATTAACCCAGTCAGATCCTAGGGTTACGTTTTGACAATTAAAAATATCAAAATGGCCGCAGCATACTTTGATTTTTCATTTCGGACACCTCTGGTTTAAAAAGACAATGTCGCTTTCCAGAAGTTTCTCAGCTTGTTGACGGCCTCTCTTGTCTTTCCCAGTATGGACGCAAGGCGAGTGAATGGGCACCGCTGGTGGTTTAGTTTCTTTGCACAAAGTAGTCCAACAGTTACATCCCATAATTCCTTTTAACCACTAAAGCACTCCTGCCCTGCCGCCCCTAAATGGTCATCATAGCAACATCAGAATCTGGAGCAATATGAACAGTATGCAATGTTTGATGTGTTTAGCAAAATATATATATATATATAGAATACATATATAGCACAATGTTACTCTTCCTAGAACTGTCGTTGTGGCTTAGGAGTGCTGAGCTGAGCTGCAATCCTTGTTTTTAAAACTGTTACATTGACACGCCATCATGGTTGTGGACCAAAAGGGGGCGCCACAACACTGCAGACGTCACTTTGCACTCAGAGAGGCTTCCAGGTGAGACAAGCCAGTTTGAACTGCACAAAAACGCTGGAGATTAGAGCAAAACTGAATGTCTGCACTAGTTTATTGTGAGAACATTATTTAATTTTTAAATGTTTTGCTCCTTCCTATGAAATTTGTCAGCAGTCTTCCGATTCTCAGAAGTTTTTAAATCTCGTCTAAGTGCCTGCTGACAAATCCGTCAGTTTGTCTTTCAGTCCTTTCTTTGTATGTGCTGTTACCTTCAGTTAGCATGTTTTTACAATAAACTCTATTTGACTAGTCTTCAAAGATGCTGCACACAAATCTTTTTTACCTTTTTATTAGTGAAACTGAGGGAATTTAGAATCTGAGCTTCTGGAAGAACCACTTGTTCTTGCCCGTCTTATACCTGCAAACAAAGTATATATTATTTATACATTTTGGTGATAGTTTTCCGAGTAAACAAAGTACAAATAATCCCAATAAAGTGTCTCACCTCTCTTCAAACTTGACCTTAGCCTCCCTTCTAGCTTTGCATTTGAGAGCAGGATCCCTGAAGACGTCCTTGTTGACAACAGTTTTGTCCAGAGGAATGTCCACAGAATATCTGCAAATATAAAAAAAAAAAATACATGTTATAATTCCAGTGCTTTTTAAAGCCTCTAGTATTGGTTGACATCAATATTAACACAATACAACATCAGCAGGAATCATATCTTATTTTTGTTTAGTGTGGAATGTTATAAAAAGCTTGATTAAATGAAATTAGTCAATCAGTACAATTATGTACGAAAAACTCAAACCTGTTTATTATTAACTATCTGGAATGGACTTATGCAGTCTATAAGTTAAAATGAAGTGGTAATAGTTTTTGGTAACACCTCATGGCCATAATTCATCAATCAATCAATGTTTACTTATATAACCCTAAATCACTAGTGTCTCAAAGGGCTGCACAAACCACTACGACACCCTCGGTAGGCCCACATAAGGGCAAGGAAAACTCACACCCAGCGGGACGTCGGTGACAATGATGACTATGGTTAAGCTCATGACTGTAGGTTAAATGATGCAGATACGTTACCAGATACTTTCCGATATGTCTTGGAGATTTAGTATGTGTAAGTAATATGCAACTATAATTAATTGATATTTATATTGACAAAAGTGCATTATACTTTCCATCCTTTGTAACTGAGCTACTGTGTGGAACAATTTCCCTTGTCGATCAATAAAGTTTGTCCAAGTAAAAGTTTTGCACTGCAATATTGCTCAATGATTATACATGCACTCCTAGTAGCCTGTAGGCAAGCATGTTTATATTTTTGAAAATGACTTGAATTAAATGGAAGAAATAGTGTGCTTATTGGAGGACATTTAGATGTTATCTGGCTGTCCAGCTTTGTACAAGTCAACACGCTGCAAGACTGATAGTATCGCACATGTCACACATTTTATTTTCCTAAAGGAGTCAATAAAGTACTATCCATCCATCACACATTTTACATGCAAGCCAATATCATTTGACTGTTATGATTAAGGACTGATATTAATATAAGATCGGGACACTACTAGTGTGAATAATACAGGTGTGTACAAAGTGCAACTTGTTAGATTCTAGTAAAATAAGCAGAAAACTACAGCAAAACAATACAATGTGACAAGAAAAAGATGTTGACACAAAAACTAAGATTTGTTTTTAAGTATAATGGTTTTAGCCTTTCAAATATTATACATGCTTCAAAACCAATTAGGCCAGTGGTTCTGAAATGGGGGTACGCGTACCCAAGGGGTACTTGAAGGTATGCCAAGGGGTATATGAGATTTTTTTTAAATATTCTAAAAATAGTAACAATTCAAAAATCCTTTATAAACATTTATTGAATAATACTTCAACAAAATATGAATGTAAGTTCATAAAGTGTGAAAAGAAATGCAACAATGCAATATTCAGTGTTGTCAGCTTGATTTTTTGTGGACATGTTCCATAAATAATGATGTTAAAGATTTCGTGAAGATTTTGTGAAGAAATGTTTAGAATGAAGTTGATGAATCCAGATGGATCTCTATTACAATCCCCAAAGAGGGCACTTTAAGTTGATTATTAATTCTATGTGTAGAAATCTTTATTTAGAATTGAATCCCTTTTTTATTTTTCAACAAGTTTTTAGTTATTTTTATATATTTTTTTCCAAATAGTTCAAGGAAGACAAATGAGCAATATTTTGCACTTTTATACAATTTAATAAATTAGACACTGATGACATATTTTACTTCATCTCTTTTTTTCAACCAAAAATGCTTTGCTCTGATTGGGGGTACTTGAATTACAAAAATGTTCACAGGGGGTACATCACTGAAAAAAGGTCAAGAACCACTGTATTAGGCAATGGCGTCAGACAGCCACAGATTTCTGTTCTGTGGGACACACTGAACCTCATCTACCAGGTTAAGAGTTGGCCTTCACGACTGCCAGAGTAACATTATAGCTACTCTAATGAAGAAAAATGCAAAGTAAGCTATTTGTGTTACATTTGTATGGCTAGAACATAATAGACTGTAATTGTACTTCATTCACACAGCAGTAATTTTCTGTTTGTCAAATAGAAACATGTCTGAATCAGACACTTATTGAGCCGCTTTGTTGGGAGTCTGATCGAGAAACTTCTACCTCACATCGTTCAACATTTAAACCATCAAGGTGCTTACCTGGTGGGCATGAGGTGGTTGTAGTTGAACACTTTGACAAAAGCCTTGATCTTGGATCTCTTGGCAACCTTCTTCTTGCCCATGCTGTTGGTCACCTTACGGGGGTAGCGGTCGATGCCTGCGACAAGAGCGTGGCTGTAAGGGCGGTCGGCCGTCCCATCATCAATATTCTTGGGAGGAAAAGAGCAATAAAGGGTTAAATGTTACTTACATGTCTGTCATACTAAAACATTTCTAAGCAGGTTACGTTGGGGGGAAAAACACAGAACTTCCATTTTTCTAAGTAAACCTACACAATTAGGAAGGGATTCAATACTTATTTTCCCCACTACGTATTAAATGTAGATATT
Source organism: Nerophis ophidion (assembly GCF_033978795.1). Lineage (NCBI taxonomy): Eukaryota > Metazoa > Chordata > Actinopteri > Syngnathiformes > Syngnathidae > Nerophis > Nerophis ophidion. Next base: position 21,431,703 of record NC_084617.1, read on the forward strand.
GTCCAATGAAAAGCTATCTCCTTGACATGCCATAAATGCTGAAACCTAACCAGGATGCAATGAAAGATTGTAAAAAAGTTCAAAAATAAAAGTAAAGTCATAAATAATGTGGCATAGAAGGGTTGTACGGTATTTCAAAAATACTTTTTTTGTCGTTGACATGATGGAGCAACGTGGTGACATTGCTGGTAATATGAGCATAGTCAAAACACATACACACGCACACAGAGAGAAACAGAATGAAGACAGAAAATGGACGCATTTTGTCTTCAAAACAAACAAAGGTCAAAGTTATAAACACTGAAGCGCCGCTCTGCAAGCAATGCTTTTCAACATTGCCAGCTTGCGGCTAACATCCCTCCACAGTATTTATCTACTTCTTCATCAGTAATTATTGCCTCCATAGTGACAAATAAACTCTGTTTCTTACAAGTATCATCCGTGCAGGACAACGAAAAGCTAAACATGCTTCACTAAACACCGTAGTAGGATACAATGGCTAACAGCAAACTGACGCTCCTGATTATAAACAAATGGGTGGCTTTATATAAACATTGACTACAAGAGCCATATACAGTCAATTATTACATTGATATATTTTTTTTAAATAAAAAATATTTTTGTTTAGAAACTAAGGAAAACGAGAACATTAATTATGACCAATGTATGACCCTGAAATTGTGGCGACTCGTCCAGGGTGTCCACCTTCCACCCGATTGTAGCTGAGATACGCACCAGCGCCCCCCGCAACCCCAAAGGGAATAAGCGGTAGAAAATGGATGGATGGACCACACCTGCATTTGTAGTATCACCCAAATCCTATGTAGGACATCCAAACCCCAGGAGAAAAAGTGATTTTTACATTTGAACAGAAGTGTAGATAGAACATGTTCGAACAGGAAGTAAGCAGATATTAACAGTAAAAGAACAAATAGATTTATCAATTTTCTACCGATTGTTCCTCATAATTGAGGAGCCTTTATATCCCGTTTGCTTCCTTACTATTAAAAGATTTTAGTCTTCAAAGCGAACAATAAAGGTAATTATAAACACTGGAGAGGCACTCTGCAAGCAGTGCTTCTCAACATAGCCAGCATGCGGCTAACATTCCTCCACAGTATTTATCTACTTCTATATCACATATTCTTGTCTCCATGGTGACAATTTTTTTTATTACAAATGTCATTCCAGCAGGACGAGGAATAACTAAGCATGCTTCACTAAACACCATATGGGGATACAATAGCTAACCGCTAACAGCAAGCTGGTGCTCCTGAAGATAAACAAATGGGTGGATCTATACAAATAGCGACTGTAACGATACCAAGTACAAGAGCCATATATAGTCAATGATTACATTGATATTTTTTGAAGTCACAAAAATATTTTGTTATTGTTTATAATCTAAAGAAAACGTCCCTGCTCATAGGAGAACTTTAATTATGACCCTGAAACGATTTGGTATTGGAACCACACCTGCGTTTGTAGTATCACCCAAAACCTATGTAGGACATCCAAACACCAGGAGAATATGTTTTTACATTTAAACAGAAGTGTAGATAGAACATGTTCTCACAGGATGCAAGCAGATATTAACAGCAAATGAGCAAGCAGATTAATAATCAATTTTCCACCGCTTGTCCCTCATAATTGAGGAGCCTTTGTAACCTGTTTGCTTCCTTACTATTAAAAGAAAAGCAGTATAGTATGTTCAATATCTTATTTCATGTTAACAGTTTTCTTTGATTAGAGTAAAAGTACATATATTTAGCGTATCATAATTTTTTCTAGAATTAAAGGCCTACTGAAATTAGATTTTCTCATTCAAACGGGGATAGCAGGTCCATTCTATGTGTCTTACTTGATCATTTCGCGATATTGCCATATTTTGGCTGAAAGGATCTAGTAGAGAACATCCACGATAAAGTTTGCAACTTTCGGTGCAACAAGAAATGCCCTGGCTCTACCGGGAGTCGCAGACGATGACGTCACCTGTGTGATGGCTCCTCACATATTCACATTGTTTTTAATGGGAGCTTCCAACAAAAAGTGCTATCCGGACCAAGAAAACGACAATTTCCCCATTAATTTGAGCGAGGATGAAAGATTTGTGTTTAAGGATATTGATAGCGATGGACTAGAAAAAAAATATATGTATATTTAAAAAAAAGAAAACGCGATTGCAATCGCGTTGCATTGAGACAGATTAATATGTTTTTAGAGACATTTACTAGGATAATTCTGGGAATTCCCTTATCTTTCTATTGTGTTGCTAGTGTTTTAGTGAGTTTAACAGTACCTGATAGTCGGAAGTGTACGTCCACGACTGGGTGTTGACGGCAGCTGTACGGGAGGCGCAAACTCAGCTGATATCCGGTAAGTGGCGACTTTTTAACCACAATTTTCTCACCGAAACCTGCTGGTTGACAAGTGGTCGGGATCCATGTCCACTGTGATCCATAGGAAAGTTTCAACTCCGTGAATTTTAAACAAGGAATCACCGTGTGTTTGTGTGGCTAAAGCTTCCCAACTCCATTGTTCTACTTTGACTTCTCCAATATTAATTTAACAAATTGCAAACGATTCAGCAACACAGATCTCCAAAATACTGTGTAATTATGCCGTTAAAGCAGACGACATTTAGCTGTGTGTGTGTATGCAGCGCTCATATTCATAACAGCCCGTGACGTCACGCGTACACGTCTAAGCGACGTTTTAAAGAAAAAAGTCCCGGGAAATTTTAAATTGCAAATTAGTAAACTAAATAGGCCGTATTGGCATGTGTTGCAATGTTGATATTTCATTATTGATATATTAACTATCAGACTGCGTGGTGGGTAGTAGTGGGTTTCAGTAGGCCTTTCAAGCCATTTGTGGTACCCTTTGTTTTGAAATCTTTTGAACTACATGGTGGTACTGGCACGGAAATCTAGGTATTGGGACAATCCTACATTAAAGGCCTACTGAAACCCACTACTACAGACCACGCATTCTGGTAGTTAATATATCAAAGATGAAATATTAACATTGAAACACATGCCAATACAGCCTTTTAGGTTTACTAAATTGCAATTTTAAATTTTCCGCGAAGTTTTGTGTTAAAAATGTCCCGGTATGATGGCGCATGCGTTTGACATCTCGGGTTGTAGCGGACATTATTTTCTAGCCCGATCCAAGCTATAAGTAGTCTGCTTTAATCACATAATTACACAGTATTCTGGACATCTGTGTTGCAATTTTTACAATTAATAATGGAGAAGTCAAAGTAGAAAGATGGGGGTGGGAAGCTTTTAGCCTTTAGCCACACAAACACAGCCGGTGTTTCCTTGTTTAAAATTCCCGAAGATGAAGCTTTACTACGGATCAGAGCGGTCAAGCGTACATGGATCCCGACCACATGTCAACCGGCAGTTCTCGGTGAGAAAATTGTGGTAATAAGTCAGCTCTTACCGGAGACATCAGCGGAGCTTCCGTCCTGCTGCAGCTGCGTGACTTCCCTCAGAGATACTCGCGGTCAACACACCCCTGGCCACACCACTCTGACTTTCAGATACTATTTAATCTCACTACAGCACTAGCAACACAATAGGCAGATAGTGGATTTTCCAGAATTATCCTCGTAAACGTGTCTAATAACTCCCACTGCAATCACCTTTGATTTATTTTTTTCAAGTCCTTCACTCTAAATTTCCTCATCCACAAATCTTTCATCCTCGCTCAAATTAATGGGGAAATTGTCGCTTTCTCGGTGCGAATCGCTCTCGCTGCTGCTGGCTTTGATTGTAAACAATGTGAGGAGCTCCGCAACCTGTGACGTCACGCACATATCGTCTGCTTCTTCCGGTACAGGCTAGGCTTTTTTATTAGCGACCAAAAGTTGCAAACTCTATCGTGGATGTTCTCTACTATATCCTTTCAGCAAAATTATGGCAATATCGCGAAATGATCAAGTATGACACATAGAATGGACCTGCTATCCCCATTTGAATAAGAAAATCTCATTTCAGTGGGCCTTTAAAAGGTCAGCAACGTTTATTTACCTTCACGATGACAGCTTTGCGGCCGGCATAGCGTCCAGCGAGGACCATCACCACCTTCCCAGGCTTCATAAACTTGCCCATGCCTGAATGGAACAACCAACAGGTAATCATTGGACACTTAACATGAAAAATACACAAAGTAACACCAGTTTAACTGCTAACCGACGAGCGCGCTTTGTTAGCATTAGCTTTTTGAGGCTAATAGCGACGTTTATATATTCTCAAGTATTTTCTGGAACAATGTTAACACTTTTGTGAAACGTTAATTAGCACGTTCCTGCCAATATATTAAAGTGTGGTTACATTAGGAAAGCCGCCATGTTGGAATGAACGCTGGGCGAGCCTCACAATAAAGGTTACTTTTCATGCCTTATGTGCCATGAATTCAGCAACATGACATTCTTGTCAAGTGTAACAAGGTTTATAGTCAATGTCTGCGGCGATAAAACATTTAAACTGCCAAGAATCAACGCGATGTTTCAAGATTATTGCACGGGAATTTTCACTCACTGATGCTGTTCTACGGCCTCCAATGGCAGGAAAGGAAGTAGTAGAGGTTTCTGTCAACTTTGACCCGCATATGGAAACGTCACTTCCGGAAGTCTGTTTATATGCCGCCATTCTTTACTTTATTATTATATGCATCTATATGTTTTTACCATTGTACTATACATTATGAAAGCCCTTTCCCATTATTACCACGGTATTGTTGTGCTGGAAAAAGTACTCATGCACATTTATAACCACGCTTTTAAAAAAAAAAAAAAAAAAAAAAAAAACACTATAAAAAACACAATACATTTTTTGGGAAGCTTAAATATGTCATATAGTAAATATTGTTTTTGCTATCTAAATGTTATTTTATCTGAGTGGTATCGTCTTCCGTTTTAATTAGTAAAAAAAAAAATAGTTTATGATGAATAATTAACGTGTTGTGTGCGTCATGTCCAGTCTATGTGACGTCACTAGAGATGGGCTTTATGGCCCATTGAATGGAGCTGGATCTTTTGAAGCCGCTCTTTTCAAAGAGCCATACAAAACATTGCCTTGTTTTTATAGTTTTATACTTTTTATAGTTCAAAGCCTGCACGTTGGAGTTCAACTCAGTGGATGAGAGGGTAGCTTCCCTCCGCCTTCGGGTGGGGAAACGGCTCCTGTCTGTTTTTTGTGCTTACGCACCAAACAGCAGTTCAGAGTACCCACCCTTTTTGGGTACACTCGAGGGAGTACTGGAAAGTGCTCCCCAGGTGATTCCCTTGTCCTACTAGGGGAATTCATCGCTCATGTTGGCAACGACAGTGAAACCTGGAGAGGCGTGATCGGGAAGAATGGCCGCCCGGATCTAAACCCGAGTGGTGTTTTGTTATTGGACTTTTGTGCTCGTCACGGATTGTCCATAACAAACACCATGTTCAAACATAAGGGTGTCCATATGTGCACTTGGCACCAGGACACCCTAGGCCGCAGTTCCATGATCGACTTTGTAGTTGTGTCATCAGATTTGTGGCCTCGTGTTTTGGACACTCGGGTGAAGAGAGGGGCAGAGCTTTCTACCGATCACCACCTGGTGGGGAGTTGGCTGCGATGGTGGGGGAGGATGCCGGACAGACCTGGCAGTCCCAAACGCATTGTGAGGGTCTGCTGGAAACATCTGGCAGAGTCTCTTGTCAGAGAGAGTTTCAATTTCCACCTCCGGAAGAACTTTGAACATGTCACGAGGGAGGTGCGGGACATTGAGTCCAAGTGGACCATGTCCCGCACCTCTATTGTCGATGCGGCTGATTGGAGCTGTGGCCGCAAGGTTGTTGGTGCCTGTCGTGGCGGTAATCCTAAAACCCCTTGGTGGACACCAGCGGTGAGGGATGCCGTCAAGCTGAAGAAGGAGTCCTATCGGGTTCTTTTGGCTCATAGGACTCCGGAGGCAGTGGACGGGTACCGACGGGCCAAGCGGTGTGCAGTTTTAGCGGTCGCGGAGGCAAAAACTCGGACATGGGAGGAGTTCGGGGAAGCCATGTAAAACGACTTCCGGATGGCTGCAAAGCGATTCTGGACCACTATACGCCGCCTCAGGAAGGGGAAGCAGTGCATTGTCAACACCGTGTGTGGTGCGGATGGTGTTCTGCTGACTTCGACTGCGGATTTTGTGGATCGGTAAAGGGAATATTTCGAAGACCTCCTCAATCCCACCAACATGTCTTCCTATGAGGAAGCGGTGCTTGGGGAATCTGTGGTGGGCTCTCCTATTTCTGGGGCTGAGGTTGCTGAGGTAGGCCCTGGGGGTGGATGTGATCCGCCCAGAGTTCTTTAAGGCTCTGGATGCTGTGGGGCTGTCTTGGTTGACAAGACTCTGCAGCATCGCGTGGACATTGGGGGCGGTACCTCTGGATTGGCAGACCGGGGTGGTGGTCCCTCTCTTTAAGAAGTGGGACCGGAGGGTGTGTTCCAACTATCGTGGGATCACACTCCTCAGCCTTCCCGGTAAGGTTTATTCAGGTGCACTGGTGAGGAGGCTACGCCGGATAGTCGAACCTCGGATTCAGGAGGTACAGTGTGGTTTTCGTCCTGGTCGTGGAACTGTGGACCAGCTCTATACTCTCGGCAGGGTTCTTGAGGGTGCATGGGAGTTTGCCCAACCAGTCTACATGTGCTTTGTGAACTTGGAGAAGGCATTCGACCGTGTCCCTCGGGAAGTCTTGTGGGGAGTGCTCAGAGAGTATGGGGTATCGGACTGTCTGATTGTGGCGGTCCGCTCCCTGAACAATCAGTGTCAGAGCTTGGTCCGCATTGCCGGCAGTAAGTCGGACACATTTCCAGTGAGGGTTGGACTCCACCAAGGCTGTCCTTTGTCACCGATTCTGTTCATAACTTTTATGGACAGAATTTCTAGCCGCAATCAAGGCGTTGAGGGGTCCCGGTTTGGTGACCGTGGTATCAAGTCTCTGCTTTTTGCAGATGATGTGGTCCTGATGGCTTCATCTGGCCAGGATCTTCAACTCTCACTGGATCGGGTCGCAGCCGAGTGTGAAGCGACCGGAATGAGAATCCGCCCCTCCAAGTCAGAGTCCATGGTTCTCCCCCGAAAAAGGGTGGAGTGCCATCTCCGGGTTGTGGAGGAGACCCTGCCCCAAGTGGAGGAGTTCAAGTACCTAGGAGTCTTGTTCACGAGTGGGGGAAGAGTGGATCGTGAGATCGACAGGAGGATCGGTGCGGCGTCTTCAGTAATGCGGACGTTGTACCGATCTGTAGTGGTGAAGAAGGAGCCGAGCCGGAAGGCAAAGCTCTCAATTTACCGGTCGTTCTACGTTCCCATCCTCACCTATGGTCATGAGCTTTGGGTCATGACCGAAGGAGTAAGATCACGGGTACAAGCGGCCGAGATGAGTTTCCTCCACCAGGTGGCGGGGCTCTCCCTTAGAGATAGGGTGAGAAGCTCTGCCATTCGGGAGGAGCTCAAAGTAAAGCCGCTGCTCCTCCACATCGAGAGGAGCCAGATGAGTTGGTTTGGGCATCTGGTCAGGATGTCACCTGAACGCCTCCCGAGGGAGGTGTTTAGGGCACGTCCAAATGGTAGGAGGCCAAGGAGAAGACCCAGAACACGTTGGGAAGACTTTGTCTCCCGGCTGGCCTGGGAACGCCTCAGGATCCCTCGGGAAGAGCTAGATGAAGTGGCTGGGGAGAGAGAAGTCTGGGCTTCCCTGCTTAGGCTGCTGCCCCCGCGACCCGACCTCGGATAAGCGGAAGAAGATGAATGGATGGAATTTAATTAATAAGTCATTATGTTGAATCTGCAGTAAAATAAAATGATTACTCATAAGAAGCACAACAAAAACATATTTAATCAGTTTAAAATTGCTCCACAACTGCATGAAACACAATGACAATGTGGAAAATGTAAATTAAATATTTTGATGTACCGTATTTCCTTGAATTACTGCCGGGTCAAACTCGCTTCCCAAAATAATTAGCGCATGCTTAGTATTACCGCCTGGTCAAACTCGTGACGTCACGGGTGACATTTCCCCTGTCGTCATTTTCAAAATGGAGGAGGCTGATTTCAATACCGCTAATTTGAAATCGCATAAAGGGAAGAAGATTAAGAGCTATTCAGTAGGATTTAAGGTCCAAGCTTACATCACAGTCAAATTTTTACTGCATACCTTTGGTAAGTGCCGGAGTGAGAAGAGGTTTTAAAATAATTAGCGCATGCTTACTTTTACCGCATGCCTTTGGTAAGCGCAGGAGTGAGAAGAGGTTTTAAATTAATTAGCGCCCCGGCGGCAATTCAAGGAAATATGGTATATTTAGTGTTTGAGATGAAGACATGATACAGTAATATTAAGAATAGCTGCATTACAGCAATCAGCCTGGCTACTGTTACTAGACTGAACAATGAATATATGCTGCAATGGTTCACCTTTAAGGCTAAAACATGCTTCAATAAATAATTGTGTATATAAATACCAGCATCACAGGGCAAATAACAGTTGGCGAAAAAATGATCTATCAAACTGTCAATGATCAAATATGTTTCCTGTTGCACAAAAAAATATGTTTTAGCGTGGATATCACTACAGTAAACACTTTAATAGCATCTGCGGTTTTTACATTCAGGGAGAAGATATTATACTTAATTATAGGGTGCACAAAACATAGATTCCAAGCTGAATCAAAAATCGTATTCATCGCGGTTCTAAATAGATTTATAATTTTCAAAAATTGATTTAAAAAATATATATTTTAATTTTTCTTTATAAGAATCATTTTTTTAAAAGACGGTCATAGGCCATCTCCATGCAAACAGAAGGAGCTTTTCTAACCACTGACCTGTTTTGAAAAAGTCTTAATATAATTAATATACCAAATAACACATTGCGAGAATCGGTTTGGATCAAGAACCGTGTTGAATCGAGAATCGATTCTGAATTGAATGGTCACCCCAGGAATCGGATCAAATCATTAGGTGCCCAAAGATTCACACCCTTACTTGCTACTCAGGATAAAACAAAAGCAAATAGTTTTACTACAATCATGTAACATAACAATAAATACATCTTTATCGTCAAACTAAATCCGTTTGAACCTGAAGGAGGGTTTGAAGCGGAACTGCGGGACTTCAAACAAAGCAGCACACCTGGCTCCTTTTCAAACTAGAAGCAGCAGGTGCGAGGGCATCCATCTTGGATTGACGGCCACATTACAGTAGTGATTACTGTACACGTCCATTGCCGCCAGCACAGGAATGTTGTTGAATATAAAGCTCAGGAAGAAGGCGAGGTCACTTTGAGTCAAAGGCAACTATCATAGTCATGGACATTTTCAGGAGGATTTGCTAAATGGTGCAGAGCCGTCATCTTGCTCCGTTCAAAGAGCTGCTAGTACTCAAAGTTTGCAGGCTTCAGAAAGCGTCCTTGATGTTCTTCAGCTGTCGCACGGCCAGGTCTACGGGGAGGTTAAACTTGAGGTGGCTGATGCGTCCCAGGATGCGCAGGGCGCCCTCGAAGCCGGTCTGCGCCATGTAGCTCCAGGAGAGGTAGTGCGGGTGCACGAGCGTCCCCGCCTTACACAGCAGGTTGAGCCAGGACACCAGGCGCTGCTCGTTGAGCGCCATGCACACCAGCGCCTTGAACTCCGTGTCCGGCCCTCGCTTGTAGCGACCGTGCTCCTTCAGCACGGTGTGCACGGCCCAGAGCAGAGACTGTTTGGGGGTGACGCTGACTGGGTTGCCCCCTACAGGCATGCTGAAGGACTGCGACAGCTGGCGGGCCGGCGACTCGGCGAAGGCTTTACCATTTTTGGAGTGGTAGTACTTGACGAAGAGTTCCCAGGGATGAATGCACTGCGAGGTGGCCTTGAATGGCAGCAGGCAGGAGATGGGCGCCAACACCAGGCTGACGGCCTGCGACGGCGACACCAGACCGTGAGCCAACAAGTCCCTCAGTGCCATCGCCAGCTCCTTCCTCACGCACGCCGTCAGCTCGTCCCGTGGCCCCAGCGCAGAGTTGCTGGTGTAGTTGACCACGTGCTCAAGGGCCGGCTGCCTGCGCGAGCCCAGCACTCGCACCTTCTCCGCCGCCGCTTCCAGACGCTGCAGCAGAGGACCATAGTCCCGCTGTCCGGAATCCTGAGGCCACATGCTCGCGGGAACCTGGTTGGTCGAGCAGCCGAACTGGCTGGCGGCGAAGATCTGCAGCACGGCGAGCGCCTTCTGGATCAGTTGCAGACCAGTCTCTCGCATCCTCTGAGCCTGCTCCGGGTCCACTGCAGCCATAGAACACAACCATGTCCAACATGTCGGTCACAGGTCACACTAACACCTGGGTGAATTTGGCCCTCTTATTGTTGCAAATATCAAAATAACACTGCCATTCCTTTGAGCTGTAAAATGTTTACTTTAAGTCAGTCGTTCTCAAATGGGGGTACGCCTACCCCTGGGGGTACTTGAAGGTACGCCAAAGGGTACGTGAGATTTAAAAAAATATATATTCTAAAAATAGTAACGATTCAAAAATCCATTGTAAATATATTTATTGAATAATACTTCAACAAAATATGGATGTAAGTTCATAAACAGTGAAAAAAAAATGCAACAATGCAATATTCAGTGTTGACAGCTAGATTTTTTGTGGACATGTTCCATAAATATTGATGTTAAAGATTTCTTTTTTTGTGAAAAAATGTTTAGAATTAAGTTCATGAATCCAGATGGATCTCTATTACAATCCCAAAGAGGACACTTTAAGTTGATGATTACATCTATGTGAGAAATCTTTATTTATAATTGAATCACTTGTTTATTTTTCAACAAGTTTTTAGTTATTTATATATCCTTTTTTTCCAAATAGTTCAAGAAAGACCACTACAAAGGAGCAATATTTTGCACTGTTATACAATTTAATAAATCAGAAACTGATGACATAGTGCTGTATTTTACTTCTTTATCTCTTTTTTTCCACCAAAAATGCTTTGCTCTGATTAGGGGGTACTTGAATTAAAAAAATGTTCACAGTGGGTACATCACTTAAAAAAGATTGAGAACCACTGCTTTAAGTGATTCTAAAATACATTTTCTGATGAGTGACCTCATCCAGCCCCCCTTTGTTAAAAATTATATTTTTTTCACAATATGTTTTTTATGTTATTAGTAATGTTTTGTTATTCATAACCGTCCCCTCCAACCATGTCAGAATCCACCCAAAGTTGGCCCAAACTTTAATAAAAAAAATAAAAAATAAAATAAAATAAATTATATATATATATATATATATATATATATATATATAGAGTGGCTGTGCTAACAATCTGAGGGTTGTTGGTTCAATCCCCACCTTCTACCATCCTAGTCACTTCCGTTGTGTCCTTAGGCAAGACACGTCACCCTTGCTCCTGATGTGTCCTGGTGAGCGCCTTGCATGGCAGCTCCCGCCATCAGTGTGTGAATGTGTGTGTGAATGGGCAAATGTGGAAATACTGTCAAAGCGCTTTGGGCTCCTTAAAAAAGGGGGTAGAAAAGCGCTATACAAGTAGAACCCATTTACCAAACGTTTATGCTTCAAAATTCCAACCATCCATTTTCTACCGCTTGTCCCGTTCGGGATCGCGGCGGGTGCTGGAGCCTATCTCAGCTTCATTCGGGCGGAAGGCGGGGGTACACCATGGACAAGTTGCTACCTCAACACAGATAGACAAACAACATTCACACTCAAATTCACACACTTGCCAATCAACCTATCCCCAGGTGCATGTCTTTGGAGGTGGGAGGAAGCCGGAGTACCTGGAGGGAACCCACACAGTCACGGGGAGAACATGCAAACTCCCCACAGAAAGATGCTGAGCCCAGGATTGAAGCCAGGACCTTCATATTGTGAGGCACACACACTAACCCCTGATATCACCGTGCTGTGCTGCTCTGCTTAAAAATTGCCTTGTCTATTTTAGCTTTTATAATATAAACATGAGGGCTTCACAGTGGAAGAGAGGTTAGTGCGTCTGCCTCACAATACGAAGGTCCTGAGTAGTCGTGGGTTCAATCCCGGGCTCGGGATCTTTCTGTGTGGCGTTTGCATGTTCTCCCAGTGAATGTGTGGGTTCCCTGCGGGTACTCCTGCTTCCTCCCACTTCCAAAGACATGCACCTGGGGATAGGTTGATTGGCAACACTAATTTGGCCCTAGTGTGTGAATGTGAGTGTGAATGTTGTCTATCTGTGTTGGCCCTGTGATGAGGTGGCGACTTGTCCAGGGTGTACCCCGCCTTCCGCCCGATTGTAACTGAGATAGGCACCAGCGCCCCCCGCGAGCCCAAAGGGAATAAGCGGCAGAAAATGGATGGATGGATGGATGGATATAGACGTGTTATAGATTTTATGTTTACATGCTATTATTCCTAAACAGCACCCCCACCTTGTCAAAATCCCTACAAAATTGTCCCAAATGTTTGTTTTACAAATTATTTTTTTGAACTCTTATAGTTTTTATGTAAAACATTTTTATATACAGTATATTGATAATGTGTTATTCATAACCATCCCCCTCCCTTGTCAAAATCTGCCCAAAATTGTCCCAAACGTTTATGCTTCAAAATTGTTTTGTCTATTTTAGTTATGATATAAACGTGTTATAGATTTTATGTTTACATGCTATTATTCATAACCAGCACCCCCCGCAGTCTCTTGTCTTAATCCCCCCAAAAATTTTCTCAAACGTTTTTTTCCCCCCCAATTTTTTTTTTTTAACTATTATTAAAGATAAAGTTAAAGTAGCAATGATTATCACACACACACTGGGTGTGGTGAAATGTGTCCCCTGTATTTGACCCATCCCCTTGTTCACCCCCTGGGAGGTGAGGGGAGCAGTGGGCAGCAGCGGTGGCCGCACCCGGGAATCATTTTCGTGATTTAACCCCCAATTCCAACCCTTGATGCTGAGTGCCAAGCAGGGAGGTAATGGGTCCCATTTTTATAGTCGTTGGTATGACTCACAACCTACTGATCTCAGGGCCGACACTCTAACCACTAGGCCACTCAGTACATGTTATATTATAGCTTTTATGTTCCAAAAGTTTTAAATATGTCAATAATGTGTTATTCATATTCATCACCCCAGCTTGTGAAATCTGCCCAAACTTGTCCCAAACGTTTATGCTTCAAAATTGTTTCGTCTATTTTAGTTTTTATGTCATAACCGTTTTATAGATTTTATGTTAACGTTTTATTACTCATAACCAGCCCCCCACAAGGTGGTGGGGGGTTGGATGACGTCACTTGTCAGAACATTTATTTAGGAATAACTTAAAAACCGTTACGGCACAAACAAATATTTTTAGGGCACACACAATTGGCAGTTATTTGAATATTTACCATGATAAGGGGGCCAACTTCTACAAAACTATACAAACCTGTCCTTTTCACCCCAGGGGTCCTGGGCTTGGCGGTGGCCGCTTGAGGCTGCTGGTTGTGTGGGCCGTCAGACAGGAGAGGGTTGCCTACCTCATCTGTGGGAACAACACTCCAGGTCAATACACCCACAGAAGCTTCCAAAGGGAGTCCACTTTGTACCCTGGATGAAGTTGATGAACATCTCCAGGTCTCTGATCTGCGTCTTCAGCTGGTCCACCAACTGCTCCTTCACGCGGGCTGGGTTGACGATCTGCGCGATGGCGGCGTCCACCCGGTGCCGCAGCTCCTCCGGCGTCAGGTCGCCGATGTCTTCATTCAGGTTGACGTCCAGCTTCTTGATCAGCTCGTCAATAATGACCTGAAGAACGCCACCGGTTACAAACGGGAAGCGACGACCACGGCGAGTGTTGAACAGTAGGCGGCGCTACCCACCTTCTGTCTCTCCAGGACCACCGACTGTGGCAGCGAGTCGTAGCTGCCCTCCTGGTAGGCAAAGTGCTCCAGGTCGTCCAGCTGGGTCTTCAGCTGGAGAATGAGATCTTTTTGCTTCTCTCTCTGAGCCTCCAGGCGCTCGCGCTTCTCTCGCTCCGTCTGAAAGACAAACGGACATCGTCAGCACGTCTCCGACACAAATGCATCTCGTGGAAACCCCGAGCAGTTTAATTCTTTACTCACCAAGTCCCCCTGCAGGCGAAGCATGTTAGGGACAAATAAAGAGCCATGTTAAACGTGAAGAACAGGAAGTACACACTCACCGAGTACACACCTGCCTTCATCAAACATGACTGCGGGACTTTTTTTTCTTTTTTTAACGTCATCTCATATAAGAAGAAACATTTCTTAAAGTAGGAGACTTCAGCGAGCGAACGGCAACATGTGACACGGAAAGCCGCTTTAATCCGCACAGCAATGGTTTCAATCAGACATTTGTTTAGATTTGTGTGACATCATCAAACGTCCAAAAAGACTATAAATGTAGATCTCAATGCATATTCCATTCATTTGTTTTTCAAGTACCAGTATTTTTAATAAGTTATTAGGGCGACAGCTATCGATTATTTTAGTCATAGAGTAATCTATTGATTTGTTTATTCAATTAATCACGTCATTGGATAAAATACATCTTATGGCCTTGTTGTGTTTTTCAGGGGAAATAGATGGAATTACAAATATTTATCTACTTGCCATAATCCTCATTACCTTCTATTTACCTTTTGTTTACCTTCTAGTTCTTTCATTTTGGCTTCTATTTATGTATTAACTTTACCTTTTTACTACTTAATTAAAAAATATCTTACATTTACCTTCTTTTACTTTCTATTAAACTTATTTTACATTTTGTTTGCCTTATATTTACCTTTTAAATTATTTTTACATTTTACCTTATATTTACCTTCTTTTACTATCCATTTAACTTATTTTACCTTTGTTTACCTTCTATTTACCTTTGTTTACCTTCTATTTATCCTATTTTTTCTTCTATTAACCTTATTTAAACATTTACAATTTACCTTCTTTCACCTTTTATTTAACTTGGTTTACCTTCTTTTTTGCGGGAGAAGATTATTAGTTACACTCATTAAACGATTAATTGAAGCAACAATATATAAATCAAAGCTTTTTTATAATGGAATTATTTAATTAATCGTTGCAGCCCTAATGTCAGCTATTTGAGGCTTGTAAGATGAAGGTGGCAAGATTAATTCCAATATCACTGTTTTTAATACCAGAGTACAAATACAAAACTTTGAACTATCGCCCACCTCAATTGTAAACTTCTTCCAGCTGCTTGTAATACTTTTCTACTAAACAATATTGTTTACATTTAATTAAACGGCATAACACCCAAATAGGGCTGCAAAAATTCATAAATGTTATCAATTTAAAAAACTCAAGATTTATATTATTTTGCTTTGATTAAATGTTTAATTCATAAAATCCATGTTGCATGTAACTTTATATACGCGGACAGCACACATAAGAGGGATTGTGTATTTTTTTTGTACTTATTTATATAAATGCACATGTCTTAAAAGCAAACTTTCAATGTTGATGATGTGAATTTATCAGAAAAAAGGAATGAAGGTTATGCAAGCAGAAACATCATTATTTCAACTTTTTCCCCAAAAATACGCATAAAGTGTGTTTTATCCGATTACTCGATTATTTAAACAAATTAATCGGTAGCTTATTCGATTTACTACAATAATCGATAGCTGCAGGCCAACTCTCAAATAATGAAACACAAACTGATCCAAGTGTCTACTCAAAGGGGATGTTGATATCGTGCACTATGCTGCCAGCAGCCACTAAGGGGCTTACTGGTGGGCTGTTATGATATGATATTGTGTAGTATTAACAAATAGTATAGTACCGGGGTGTCCAAACTGTTTCCGCTGAGGGCCACACATTGACAAATTAAAACATGAGGGGGCCATTTTGATATTTGTCATTTTCAAAACCAATAAAATATATAGATATTTTTCAACTTTAGGGTTCCCCTCAACTTTGGTCCATGGAGACCCAGAAGGTTCTCAGTCCAAAAAATGGTAAAAATGAGCCAAAACTTTTTTTTTTACTTCAATTGATCAACTTCAGATCTATCCGGCACACATCTTTTATGCCCTTTTTATCAAAGATAATGCAAAAACACAAAATATGCAATGTTTCTCCCCCAAAAAACGCTCAAAGTGGAATATTTGATGTGAAGTAATTGGAGCCTTAAATAGGTCAATAATTTATAATAACATTGGGTTTTTTTGCATTGTTATTTTTGGAGCAATGACAGTAACCACATTTATTTGGGAATTAAAAGAGGCCCACTCATAAAAGTGTTAAAAATAAAGTAATATTTTTTTTCTTCATCTTTCATCACTTGAGTCTCTAGATAAACATCAAATATGTCTGTTGATTAAAAGTTTTTATAATTTCTTGTTTTATGCCCATTTTTAATAGCATTTATTTTTATGGCAAACACAAAATATGCAATATTTTCTCCCAAAAATATTTCAAAGTGGATTATTGGTGTGAAGTAATTGGAGCCTTGAACAGGTCAATAATTTATAACAACATTGTTTTTTTTTTTTGAGCAATGACAGTAATGGCAGATCTTTGGGAACCAAAAGAGGCCCACTCATAAAAGTGTTGAAAATAAAGTCATACTTTTTTCTTTCTTTTTTTTTTCAACTTTCATCACATAAGTTTCTAGATCAATTTCAAATCTGTCGATTATAAGTTTTTCCCAAAAATGTTGTTTAATGCCAATTTTGAATAGCAATTTTTATCTTTATTTTTATGGCAAACACACAAAATCTGCAATATTTTCTCCCAAAAATAATTCAAAGTGGAGTCTTGGTGTGAAGTAATTGGTAATATGTTTTTTAATATTGTTAATTTTTGAGCAATGACAGTAATTACAATTCTTTGAGAACTAAAAGAGGCTCATTCATAAAAGTGTTAAAAAATAAAGTCATACTTTTTTTTCAACTTTCATCGCTTCAGTCACTAGACCAACTTCAGTTTTTATAATTTTTTGTATTATGCTTATGGCAAACAAAATATGCACTATTTTAAAAATATATATTTTAAAGAGGATTATTGGTGTGAAGTAATTGGAGCCTTGAATAGCTCAATAATATATAAAAACATTGATTTTAATTGAATGATTATTTGTTTTTGTTTTTTAAAGTTAAAGATTAAAGGCCTACTGAAACCAACTACTACCGACCACACAGTCTGATAGTTTATATATCAATGATGAAATCTTAACATTGCAACAAATGCCAATACAGCCGGTTTAGTTCACTAAATTACAATTTGAAATTTCCCGCGGAGTTTCCTGTTGAAAACGTCGCGGAATGACGTTATTGGTTGGAGGGGACATATTAGCTCAGCACCACGCACAGCTAAAAGTCGTCTCTTTTCATCGCCCAATTACACAGTAATTTGGACATCTGTGTTGCTAAATCTTTTGCAATTTGTTCAATTAATAATGGAGAAGTCAAAGTAGAACGATGTAGGTGGGAAGCTTTTAGCCTTTAGCCACACAAACACACAATGTTTCCTTGTTTAAAATTGCCGGAGGTGAAGTTTACTATGGATCAGAGCGGTCAAGCGAAAATGGATCACGACTACATGTCAACCGGCAGTTTTCGGTGCGAAAATTGTGGAAATAAGTCGCCTCTTACCGGAGATCAGCGGAGCCAGCGTCCTCCTGCAGGTGCCGTGACTTCTCTCAGAGACTCTGGCGTCAAAACACCCGTGGCCACACCCCTCCGACTTTAAGGTACTCTTTAACTCACTAAAACACTAGCAACACAATAGGCAGATAAGGGATTTCCCAGAATTATCCTAGTAAATGTGTCTAATAACATCTGAATCGCTCTCACTTGCCCTCGCCTTTTTTTTTTACTTTTTTTTTTTTCTAGGCCTTCATTCTAAATTTCCTCATCCAAAAATCTTTCATCCTCGCTCAAATTAATGGGGAAATTGTCGCTTTCTCAGTCCGAATAGCTCTTGCTGCTGGAGGCTCACATTATAAACAATGTGAGGATGTGAGGAGCCCTACAACCATTGACGTCACGCGCACATCGTCTGCTACTTCCAGTAAAGGCAAGGCTTTTTTATTAGCGACCTAAAGTTGCGAACTTTATCATCGATGTTCATTACTAAATCCTTTCAGCAAAAATATGGCAATATCGCGAAATGATCAAGTATGACACAAAGAATGGACCTGCTATCCCTGTTTAAATAAGAAAATCTCATTTCAGTAGGCCTTTAAATTTTATCTATACTATACTATAGACCAGGGGTAGGGAACCTATGGCTCCAAAGCCAGATGTGGCTCTTTTGATGGCTGCATCTGGCTCTCAGATCAATCTTAGTTGACATTGCTTAACACGATAAGTAATGAATAATTCCGCTGGTAATCACAGTGTCAAAAATAACGTTCAAAATATAAAACATTTTCATGCATTTAATCCATCCATCCGGTTTCTACCGCACCTGTTCAAGAAGTCGCATTAATGGTAAGAAGTATTTTATTTAATGTTGGTTAGCTTCATAATAACAATGTTATTAAAAAAAATAAGACACTTATACTCTAAAAATGTTGGTCTTACTTAAAAATGCACACATTTAGTTGTATTCAGTCTTAAAAAAAATATCATATGGCTCTCACTGAAATACTTTAAAATATTTGGCTTGTATGGCTCTCTCAGCCAAAAAGGTTCCCGAGCCCTGCTATAGACTATACTTTCAGGGATCATTTCTAAAGAACTTGTCTTGAGAGATGTGTTTCTAAAGTGTAAGGTCTTGCTAACCATGATGATGACATTAGATGTTTCTTCCTGAACATGAAGCTGACATAGAATAACGATTCTGTAATGTCTTCTTTGTCATTGATGATTGTTCTTTGCCTCTTAATGAGGCTTTGATGGAAGGAATATGTTCAGAGTGAAGGAAGAAGAAAAAAGAAGAAAACAATAAATAAGAAAATCTCATTTCAGTAGGCCTTTAAGTTTAAAGTCAGTTAAAAGTTTGTTAAAGTCAACATTGCAACTTTTTCCCGCCGCATTTAATTTTTATGTTTTGTTTTTTTAAATAATTTTTTAACAGTCGTTTTATAAAGTTCCGCGGCCGTTAACAAAGTTACCTGTGGGCCACCAATTGCCCACGGACTGGACTTTGGACACCCCTGGTTTATTAGTTAATTTCATGTTTCAGTAACTCTGAGTAAATGTCGGGGAAGAAAAAACTAAAAGAAGCTGCTGACCCACCGTGTTGTGGAGCTGCTGCGCGTCCCGGGCCCTGCTGCCCACCACATGCGGGCATCCCTTGAAGGCGAACTCCTCCAGCTCGGTGAGCATCTTCTCCTTCTCCTCGCTCTGTGCGTGGACGATCTGCTTGAGGCGGAACTGCACTTGAGCAAAGTGCGACGTGAGTGCGAGCAGCGAGGAATTAAGCAGCTCTTGTTCCTCCTCCAGCTTCATCAGCCGCACCGCCATTTGCTCCTCGCCGACGGAGCCTCGCTGCCTCGGCTGGCCGCCGGAGCCGCTCTCCTCCTCCGGGCTGGCCACGGCGCCCACCGGTGCCCAGCGCTCTCCGGCGCCGGCCAACACGACCTCGCTGTCTGAGGCCGACAGCTCCTCTGCGGACATGGTGGACGACGAAGTACGATTCTACGCCGCCGGTTAATGAATTAATCACTCCGTTTCCTGGGCTCCAAACTGCTTTAAGCGGCGGATCATCGCTGTGACAGCAGGTGTATCGCCATCTTGGACAGGATGAGTCATACGTCAGAGCGGAGACGCGTCAGCCAATCACAGGGCGACCCAGAAAATACCGGAAGTGAAGTCGTTTCGTAATAAGACGCTCGGCAAATACCGGAAATGAATTAATTCCTTAACAATAAGACCATTTTGTTTCCATCCATCTATCCAGCGTCCAGCCATTTGCTACTACTTTTTCCTTTCGGGGTGGGGGGCCTATCTCATCTGCTTTCCTTTTCCTAAAAGTTTATGCCCATGCACATGTTTTTATCTTTATTGTATAATATGTTAATGTTTTTAAGACGCTTGGTGAATACCGGAAATTAAGTCATTCCTTAACAATAAGACACTTTTGTTTCATTTTCCTAAAAGTTTATGCCCACGCACGTTTTCATTTTTATTCTATAATACTTCATGTTTTTAAGATGCTTGCTGAATACCGGAAATTAATTCATTCCTTAACAATAATACACTTTTGTTTCATTTTCCTAAAAGTTTATGCCCACGCACATGGTTTTATCTTTATTCTATTATATTTAATGTTTCCAATTTAGTTTTTTTCTGGGTGTTGATGGTAATGGTTTAATACTTATTGAAGGTATTTTATTTTATGATCACATTGACACTGTTCTTTAAGATGGTGTTCCTTCTCTATGTTTATCTTGTACTGTTATGCACTACGATATTGTAGAAATGAAATGATAGTAACAAATATTATAACATGAATAAAAGTAGCACTGTAGTTGGGTAACTGCAGATTTAAAATGCAAACCCTGTTTCCATATGAGTTGGGAAATTGTGTTATCAATCAATCAATCAATCAATGTTTATTTATATAGCCCTAAATCACAAGTGCCTCAAAAGGCTGCACAAACCACAACAACATCCACAACGAGATATAAATATAAACGGAATACAATGATTTGCAAATCCTTTTCAACCCATATTCAATTGAATGCACTACAAAGACAAGATATTTGATGTTCAAACTCATAAACGGTTTTTTTTTTTTTTGCAAATAATTAACTTAAGAATTTCTTGGATGCAACACGTTCCAAATTAGTTGGGAAAGGGCATGTTCACCACGGTGTTACATCAGCTTTTCTTTTAACAACACTCAATAAACGTTTGGGAACTGAGGAAACTAATTTTTGAAGTTTTGAAAGTGGAATTCTTTCCCATTCTTGTTTAATGTAGAGCTTCAGTCGTTCAACAGTCTGGGGTCTCCGCTGTCGTATTTCACGCTTCATAATGTGCCACACATTTTCGATGGGAGACAGGTCTGGACTGCAGGCGGGCCAGGAAAGTACCCGCACTCTTTTTTTACGAAGCCACGCTGTTGTAACACTTGTCTTGCTGAAATAAGCAGGGGCGTCCATGATAACGTTGCTTGGATGAAAACATATGTTGCTCCAAAACCTGTATGGACCTTTCAGCATTAATGGTGCCTTCACAGATGTGTAAGTTACCCATGCCTTGGGCACTAATACACCCCCATACCATCACAGATGCTGGCTTTTGAACTTTGCGCCTATAACAATCCGGATGGTTATTTTCCTCTTTGTTCCGGAGGACACCACGTCCACAGTTTCCAAATATAATTTGAAATGTATGTACTTGTCAGACCACAGAACACCTTTCCACTTTGCATCAGTCCATCTTAGGTGAGCTCGGGCCTAGCCAAGACGGCGGCGTTTCAGGATATTGTTGATAAATGGGTTTGGCTTTGCATAGTAGAGTTTTAACTTGCACTTACAGATCTAGCGACCAACTGTAGTTACTGACAGTGGTTTTATGAAGTGTTCCTTAGCCCATGTGATGATATCCTTTACACACTGATGTCCGTTTTTGATGCAGTACCGCCTGAGGGCTCAAAAGTCCACAATATCATCGCTTACATGCAGTGATTTTTCCAGATTTTCTGAACTTTTTTGATTTTCGGACCGTAGATGGTAAAATCCCTAAATTCCTTGCAATAGCTCGTTGAGAAATGTTGTTCTAAAACTGTTCGACAATTTGCTTACAAAGTGGTGACCCTCGCCCGATCCTTGTTTGTGAATTACTTAGCATTTCATGGAAGCTGCTTTTGTACCCAATCATGGCACCCACCTGTTCCCAATTAGCCTGCACACCTGTGGGATGTTCCATATAAGTGTTTGATGAGCATTCCTCAACTTTATCAGTATTTATTGCCAGCTTTCCCAACTTCTTTGTTACGTGTTGCTGTCATCAAATTCTAAAGTTAATGATTATTTGCAAAAAAAAAAAGTTTAGTTTCAACATCAAATATGTTGTCTTTGTAGCATATTCAACTGAATATGCATTGAAAATGACTTGCAAATCATTGTATTCCGTTTATATTTACATCTAACACAATTTCCTAACTCACATGGAAACGGGGTTTGTATATTATACACCTCAATATTGTTAATCAACATTTTTTTCTTGGCTATGTGTTATGTTTAAAGTAGCAATCAAACATTTTGAGTTTCAAGCATCCACATTATCAGTTGGTGTAGCAAATGTCAATAAATCTTGTAAGATGCAACCAAAACATCCGGTCTGACGTGCTAACATTAGTTAATAGCTACAGATAGACATACCTTTTGTTTTTGCCAGAATGGGAAAGAAGAAAGCGTGTGAAAGACTGTGCTGAGCGGAAGTGGATGGTTTTCATTGAATTAAAGAAATAACTCATCTAAAACATAATCGAGCGTGTAGCTAGCTCACTTGGTGAAGCAGTTGGAGTCTAGCACAGCTCGTCTGCCCCATACTGAACTCCAGCCGTGGATATTAAAAAAGTGTATATATGGGGAAGCTGCTGATAGTGTGTTTGACAGAGAAGTAGGTTCTGTACAGTATTGTTACACTACTTCATAAATCTACTAAAGTTGATAGTAGTATATTTTATTGTAGTGTTGTTATGCAATATATCTAAAACTAAAGTTTTTCTTTTTAAAAAGTGCCGTTTTAGGAGCAAACACTGATTAAATCCTAAATTAATTTCAATGGTAGACGTTGATTTGAGATGCAAGTGTTTTGAGTTAAGGGTTCCGTGTCAAAGACACTTAAGCTTGTAAATTGAGGTGTAACTGTAAATATATGACACAATTATAATGAAAATATCAGCTAAATATGATTTTTCCATTTTTATTTCATACAGTCACAGTTGCAGCAGTTACAAGAGTATTTTCAGTTGTTGCCATTGATGTCACAGAAACTCAGGGCCATGAATGCATCGGCCGCTTGCTGTGCAAGTATACCCGGAAGGACAGCAGTGCTCCATGTCGCTGCAGCACACCGCCTGCACAAGAAAAGCAATGTTAAACACGCTCCCATACACATACTGTATGCGCTCCTGCACTACGACGAGCTAATGCAACGTAATTTCATTCTTATCTGTACTGTAAAGTTCAAATTTGAATGACAATAAAAGGAAATCTAAGTCTAAGTCAGTGTATTGCCAACTAAATAAAGAGACATTTGTTTAGACCAGGGACACACTGAAAAGTTAAAGCATGCAGGGGCCATTTTGATATTTTTAATTTTCAAAACCAATACAATATATAAATTAAACCTTTAGGACTGCCCTCAAGTTTGGTCCCTGGGACCCGAAACGGTTTGTCATGTTGAAAATAAGTCACATCATTATTTTGTTGTTGTGATTATGCAACGCTTAAAGCTCTAGATTAATTTCAGGTCTGTCAATTAAAAAGAAAGAAATATATATATATATATATATATATATATATATATATATATATAGTGACCGTAGTGGGTAGAGCAGCCGGCCAGAAACCTGAGGGTTGCAGGTTTGCTTCCCACCTATTGACATCCCCAAAAAATCGCTGCCGTTGTGTCCTTGGGCAGGACACTTCACCCTTTGCCCCCGGTGCCGCTCACACTGGTGAATGAATGATAGGTGGTGGTCGGAAGGGCCGTAGGCGCAAACTGGCAGCCACGCTTACGTCAGTCTACCCCAGGGCAGCTGTGGCTACTAATGTAGCTTACCACCACCAGGTGTGAATGAATGTTGAGTCCCACTTCTTTCTGAGCGCTTTGAGTGTTTAGAAAAGTGCAATATATATATATATATATATATATATATATATATATATATATATATATATATATATATATATATATATATATATATATATATATATATATATTCGAGGTTACTGTGGTTTACCCGTTATATAGTGCTCAATACCGGGGTAGAGCGGAAAATATGTTAGGTCAGGAAAAAACACAGAGGCTATTTCATCCCTACAAGCAGGTTTCCCTGCTCTTCGATCTCCGTTCAAGAGCAGGGAAACCTGCCCTAGTAGTCAAAGAAAACCCTGTTTTATGGCAAAAGCTCACAATTTGCAGTATTTGCCCCCCGCCCCCCAAAAAAAAATTCAGAGTGGAATATTTGATGTGAAGTAATTGGAGCCTTTAGAACAGGGGTCGGGAACCTTTTCGGCTGAGAGAGCCATGACAGCCAAATATTTCAAGATGTATTTCCGTGAGAGCCATATAATATTTTTTTAACAGTGAATACAACTAAATGCGTGCATTTTTAAGTAAGACCAACATTTTTAGAGTATAATAAGTCTCCTATTATTTTTAATAATATAATAAATACACTACTTCTTACCATTAATGCGACATCTTGGACAGGTGCGATAGAAAACGGATGGTTGGATTAAAATGGATGAGAATGATTTATCATTTGAACCTTATTTTTAACACTGTGATTACCAGCGGAATTATTAATTACTTCTCGTGTTAAGCAATGTCAGCTAAGAGATTCATCTAAGAGCCAGATGCAGTCATCAAAAGAGCCACATCTGGCTCCAGAGCCATAGGTTCCCTACCCCTGCTTTAGAAGGTCAATAATTCACAACAACATAGATTTTAGTCCATAATTTTTTTAAGAATTACATTAAAAAAAGAAAAGAATCACACCAAAATTATTGTGGATCCAAAAGGGCCCCACTCTTAAGAGTGTTAACATTATGTCATATATTGTATTATTTTCAACACTTATATATATATATATATATATATATAGTATACCCCAGCGGGAATAAGCGGTAGGAAATGGATGGATATACACACACACATATACATACATACATATATATATATATATATATATATATATATATATATACATATATATATATATATATATATATATATATATATATATATATATATATATATATATATATATATATATATATATATATATATATATATATATATATATATATATATATATATATATATATATATATATATATATATATGGCAAACACACAAAATATGCAATATTTCCCCACAAAATATTTTAAAGTGTATTATTTGATGTGAAATAATTGGAACCTTGAATAGGTAAATAATTCATAACATTGATTTTGATCCATTAATATTTTTGAGCAATGACAGTTTTAAAGTAAAAAAGAAACATTCTGCATGGCAGCTTTGTGTTATTAGAGTCAACACTGCAACTTTTACTTGTTACAGTTCACCTGTTTTAAATAGTATTTTTAGAATGTGCGGCTTTTTAAAAAATCAGCTGCAAACTGTAAATGGCCCCTGACATCCCTGGATTAGAGCTTCCTGTCTTAAGTCTAATCTTTTTCACTTTACAGATAATCGCCCTGACGTGATTGGAGAGGTGTCTCGTACGTTAGGAAGAGGACAGCATCCCCAAGCGGCTGATGAGATCTTGCAGCAAGTCTGTCCATCTTGGCACGCGCTGTGATCCTGACACAGCACTTGCTGCGGCTTCAAGGTAGAGCCGGGGGTCTGCAGCGGGGTCTTGGGGGAGGAGGCCGGACGTTTGGCGTACCACGGGATCGTCACGCCCTGGTGAATGCACTTGGATCTCTGCTCGTCACACTTATAGTGTGCGGGGCAGCAGTGATCTCCGTCCTCGCAGCACACGGCCTGGGTGGGAAAATCCGAAATGTATAAAAAACACTTGCCAACCACGAGGCTCTCGGTTCTGCTTTCACGGGCCAACAAATGCTGAATCAGGGCAAAAAGAACTGGTGCAATCACAAACTGAAAGTTAAAATATGGAACAGATTGATGATTCTCAAAAGGTTTGGTTTTTGATCATCAATATGGTGCTTTTCCCTTCTGCTGTTAAACGGAAAGGTGCTAAAGTAGAACGTCCAATCCATATTTGGGAGCAAGCAAACAAGCTGAAATATCAATACCGCCCCTACCAGATCTTAATAGATAGATAGATAGGAGCGGTATTGATATTTCAGCTTGCGTTAATGCTCAAATATCCATTCTCAAATCAGAATAGCTCAAAGGTATCCAGATCTTTTCTACGAAGGGGGGCATACTGACAAGTCAAAGTATGCGTGGGCCATATTGATGTTTTTATATAAAATAATGCTAAAAACAGATATTGTGTCAGCCCTGTGTCAAATTTAATATGGTCAAATTTAATATGAAGCGCCTTGTTATTTATTCATTTTTACACACGCCTCTTCACGCAAAACGGGCCCCTCCCCACAGATTTGGAGCCCTACGCTCAGCATGTGGTCCACCTATAGCAGTCTTTATCAAACAGTGGGGCGGGCCCCCCTGGGGAACATGCTTTTTTTGTTGTACCAGAATATGATGAGCGTATGTCGCACTTGGCTTCACTGTAACCATGGTGGGGTATGAGGAAAGACTGGTGTGTTGTTTCCTTTAGTTAATGTTATGCAGAGTTATTGCCATAACAAATTTATCGCGGATATATACTACTTTTAGTCATGGTGGAGAGTGGGTGGGGAATATTTTCTTCTTCATAGGGGGGGTGGCGTAACAAAAAATATTTGAGACGCACTGACCTATAGGGAGGTGTGGCCCTGCGTGGCAGTATTTACCTGAGGTAAAGGACAGCATCCCCACTGTCCTGCTGAGTTCTTACAGCAGGTGGAGCCTTCTTCACAGGTGTGCCTCTTGTCGCAAATCACATCCCGCTTTGGAAGTACAGGGACTTTCTCCAGCCAGGCCACAGACCCAGAGTCCATATCGCACGTCTGAGCGGCCGTGTTGCAGATGTAGCCTTCAGGGCAGCAGTGTATTAAATCAGAGCAGCAGACCGCCTGCGGAGGATCACAAACATCCGGAGGTGCCTTTAGAACCAAAAGTGTTGGGGCAAAAAGGCGCGGCCATCGTGTTACCTTTGGTAGTGGACAGCAGGACCAGTTGCCTTGTACGTTTTTGCAGCATGTGGAGCCATCTGGGCAGGAATCATTGCTACTGCATGGGACAGAATTGGCTGGAAAAAGACCAAAATCATCCAAAAGTGAGAAACAAACAGCTAATTGTGCAAGTGTGGCATGGAGGAGAGATACTACGTGTGCACCATGCTAACGTCACTCAAAACAACATACAGTGGAACCCCGCTTTACCTTTAAATGCCTCCGTGAGCGAACCATGTGACTGTGTACTAACGCGTCCTTCATTCATATTGTGTCATGCAGGCAAAATGCAGGGTGCGGCATTTTAATGAGGCGAACCCCCATTTCACTTGCTGCCCAATACACTACTAGTCACTTTAACGTTGGTGATCCTTTTCTGTGTTTTTTCGCCGTTTGACAAGTTTTGTCTATTTTTGTAACTCAATATGAGTCCCCAAAACTCAACAGATGCATAGGGTACAATACAATCTTGCCGATTGTATTGTACCATATGTCCCAGCAAGAAATCTGCGTTCAAAAGACTCCGGCTTATTAGTGATTCCTAAAGCCCCCAAAAAAAGTAGGCGGGCTATAGAGCATTTTCCGTTCGAGCTCCAGTACTCTGGAATGCCCTCCCGGTAACGGTTCGAGATGCTACCTCAGTAGAAGCATTTAAGTCTCACCTTAAAACTCATCTGTATACTCTAGCCTTTAAATAGACCTCCTTTTAGACCAGTTGATCTGCCGCTTCTTTTCTTTTTCTCCTATGTCCCCCCCCTCCCTTGTGGAAGGGGTCCGGTCCGATGACCATGGATGAAGTACTGGCTGTCCAGAGTCGAGACCCAGGATGGACCGCTGGCCTGTGTATCTGTTGGGGACATCTCTACGCTGCTGATCCGCCTCCGCTTGGGATGGTTTCCTGTGGACAGGACTCTCGCTTCTGTCTTGGATCCGCTTTGAACTGAACTCTCGCGGCTGTGTTGGAGCCACTATGGATTGAACTTTCACAGTATCATGTTAGACCCGCTCGACATCCATTGCTTTCGGTCCCCTAGAGGGGGGGGGTTGCCCACATTTGAGGTCCTCTCCAAGGTTTCTCATAGTCACCATTGTCACTGGCGTCCACCTGGGTGTGAATTCTCCCTGCCCACTGGGTGTGAGTTTTCCTTGCCCTTATGTGGGTTCTTCCGAGGATGTCGTAGTCGTAATGGTTTGTTCAGTCCTTTGAGACATTTGTGATTTAGGGCTATATATAAATAAACATTGATTGATTGAATGGAGGAGGGAAATGCTGAGGAGTTAAAAAAAAAAAAAAAATTAAAAAAAAAAGACTATTTGCCAGGAGTGCATTAATGGAAGAATCGACAAAGCAGGCTTAGTACCGCAACAAGTTTTAATTGTGCTGAGATTGGACTTTTCTTGAAAGCGATGCCAGAGCAGGCTTATTTCACAGCGGCACAAGTTCACATACGAGCACAATGGCTCTCGCCCCCTTTCGTTCTCTCTCCCAGTCTACTGCTTTCTCCTCAGCTCTTTACTGTTGTTAATGTGGGTGGATTTAACTTTTTTAAATGTTTACTGTTAGGGATTATTGTGATCTCTGATTATTTGTGAGGACACCATAGTGGCTTCTTGGTGTGTGTGCGTGTTGGCAGAGCAGCGCACAGTTCAGCTTGTTGTTGTTTTGGCATGTTGATAAAGAGAAAGATGTTCCATCATCTCCTTGTTACGTTTGTTTTAATATACAGTTCTGTTAAATAGGAGTGTCAAAAAATTGATTTTCAAAATAATCGCGATTATTTGTAACGATTTTTAATAGATTTAAAAAAATCTAAATCTTTTTTTACTAATTTAAATAATACATAAGTTAATAAAAACATAACATTGAGGGAATAACAGTAGTATTAATAGCAATACATTTAGAAAACAACACAATGAAGATAAAAATAATAAACTGATAACAAATAAGGCAACAAAAGAAGTGTCTTACGCTTCTCTTATCTAAAGTAAAAAAGGAGGAAGTACGTTGCCTCGGTATAGCCTACTGGAATAAACTGAATCTCCAGTGTTGCACAATCGTTGGGGTGAATGAGGAAGTTATTTGGCGGTTGTAGTGCTCGTCCCCACCGTTAACCCACCTCTCTGGTTCTCCCAGTCGGCCCGCTTCCTAGCAGGCAGCTTTTCCCACATGGGCATGTCCTCCCAGGAGGACTGGGAGACACATCTGGAGCGTTCAACGTCACACGAGGTGCCTTCAGGGCAGCAGTGGACCTTGTCTTCACAGCACACAGCCTGGTTTGGGATGCAGATCGAGAACCTTTTCATTGCACCGTGCCAAATGAGATGGTGGACAGGTTTAGACCTGAAAGAGCAGTGGCACTACCTTCGGAACGGGGCAGCATCCCCAACTGCCATCTGGTTTCTTACAGCAAGTGTTCACATCCGGACACTCAGACACCAAATCAGCACAAATGAAGACTGACGGGAGCTCTGTGGAAGTCAGACACACATGAAGACAAATCCAAATATCCAAAAATGCCTGCATAGGTCACAAGTAAAAAACCTTGTTTGATGCACCAGAGGCTGTCTGCACTGCAGCGGTGACCCTCTTGACAGCAACGCTTGCCATCAGCACACAACAATCCCTGTTGAAAAAAAACAACAATAATTCTAAACCGTTCCAGTATTTATTTACGGTTCCATCTATGGGGTCATGCATCACCTGGTTGGAGGGGCTGCACTCGTAGGTGCTGGAAGGGGCTAGGGTGCCTCCTGCGTGGACCAAAACCAGCACAGTCCAGCAGAACACAGCCAGTCTTTGCATCTACAAAGTACATACAGTGCTCACAGAAAGTAAAATCATGGTTGTAGTTTTTAAAAGTTAGCCATTTTGTTTTGTAGACCGTAATTACGTCATAATGATTTGATTCATACATCACGTCCACCCGCCATTTTTTCCTGTTAACATTGTCTTGCTTTTAAACACTTTACAATTAGTTTAGCCATTTAAAAAAAAAAAACACATTTATTTATTGGGTTTTTACTGACATAATCGACGAAAGTAAACAAATACATCAAATGCTGTGTTTCGCCACCCCCCCCACACATATATATATATACATACACACACACATATATACATACACACACATATACATATATATATACACATATATATATATACACATATATATATACACACATATATATATACACACACACATATATACACACACACATATATATACATACACATATACATACATACATACATACACATACATATACATATATATATATATATATATATATATATATATATATATATATATATATATATATATATATATATATATATATATATATATATATATATATATATATATATATATATATATATATATATATATATTATAACAGCAAAACAAAATCAAACAATTGAAAATTTAAATTAATGCAATCAGTACTCTTTTGCACAGATTACTGCATCAATACGGCGTGGCATGGAGGCAATCGGCCTGTGGCATTGCTGAGGTGTTATGGATGCCCAGGATGCTTCAATAGCGGCCTTTAGCTCATTTGCATTATTGGGCCTGGTGTCTTTCAGCTTCTTCTTCACAATAACCCACAAATTCTCTATGAGGTTCGGGTCGGGGGAGTTGGCAGGCCGATGGAGGACAGTAATGCCATGGTCAGTACACCAGTTACTGGTGGTTTTGGCACTGTGGACAGGTGCCAGATCATGCTGGAAAATGAAATTATCATCTCCATAGAGCTTTTCAACAGATACAGCTTTAATAGCCGTATTCCCATGGTCAAGCCACTCCTGAACTCTAGACAACGGAAGTTCCCTCAGTCAGCAATGGTTTGGGGAGCCATGTCGCTGCTGGTTTTGGTCCACTGTGTTTCATCAAGTCCAGAGTCAATGCAGCTGTGTACATGGTTCCATCTGTTGTAAAGCTCTACGGAGATGATGATTTAAAATTTCCAGCATGATCTGGCACCTGTCCACAGTGCCAAAACCAGCAGTAACTGGTGTACTGACCATGGCATTACTGTCCTCCATTGGCCTGCCAACTCCCCTGACCTGAACCTCATAGAGAATTTGTGGGGTATTGTGAAGAAAAAGCTGAAAGACACCAGACCCAATAAAGCAAATGAGCTGAAGGCCACTATTGAAGACCCCTGGGCATCCATAACACCTCAGCAATGCCACAGGCCGATTGCCTCCATGCCACGCCGCATTGATGCAGTAATCCGTGCAAAAGAATTCCCGACCAAGTACTGAGTGCATTAATTGACATTTTCAAATGTTTGATTTTATTTTGCTGTTATAAATCTTTTTTTTTTACTCGGCCTGAGAAAATATTGTATTTTTTTTTTTTTTTTTTTTTTTTTTTTAAATAGGATTTTTGAGTTTTCTTAAGCTGTATGCCATAATCAGCAAGATTAAAATAATAAAAGGCAATATTTCAGTTGATGTGTAATGAATCCAGAATGTATGACATTTTCATGTTTTTAGTTGCATTACAGAAAATAAAGGACTTTATCACAATATTCCAATTTTCTGAGACAGTCCTTTATATATATATATATATATATATATATATATATATATATATATATATATATATATATATACTAAAAAAGAGAAAATATTAGTCATAACCATCCATCCATCCATTTTCTACCGCTTATTCCCTTTCGGGGTCGCGGGGGGCGCTGGCGCCTATCTCAGCTACAATCGGGCGGAAGGCGGGGTACACCCTGGACAAGTCACCACCTCATCGCAGGGCCAACACAGATAGACATACATCACTCACACTCACATTCACACACTAGGGCCAATTTTAGTGTTGCCAATCAACCTATCCCCAGGTGCATGTCTTTGGAAGTGGGAGGAAGCCGGAGTACCCGGAGGGAACCCATGCATTCACGGTGAAAAAATGCAAACTCCACACAGAAAGATCCTTAGCCTGGAATTGAACCCAGGACTACAGGACCTTCGTATTGTGAGACACAGGCACTAACCCCTCTTCCACCGTGAAGCCCTATTAGTCATAACATTTATAATAAATATATAAATACATTTTAAAAAAAAGTAATAACATTTATAATAAATATATAAATACATAAAAATTCAACATTTATTATAAATATATAAATATTAAATACATAAAAATTCTGAAAAATAAAATAATAATACCAAACACAATTTAAATAATAGTTAAAAAAAAAAACAACCAAAGACATCTGCATTCCTGAATGGCCTTTGAAAGACACAGCAACCAGCAAGCACACAAAAGGCTCATCAACCACCCACATCCCCGTTGTGTTTCAATCAGGGTTGATTTGGAGATCAATTTCTCCTACATTTTTCTGAAAGGCACCCTGAAGTACTTGAAACTTTGCAGAACAGCCGTTCAATGTCTGCCTCATCTTCTACAGTTTGAGAAAATACAGAACATCTTTATTCCAGCAGGAATTTTACCACAATGCCAACAAAGTAGTGAAAGCTAAACATTAAAAGGTGTATTACCGCCACCTACTGTAATGGACTGTGAACCAAAATTCCATCCCTTCTTCCTCTCTTACATACATCCATCCATTTTCTACCGCTTATTCCCTTTTTTGGGGTTGCGGGGGGCGCTGGCGCCTATCTCAGCTACAATTGGGCGGAAGGCGGGGTACACCCTGGACAAGTCGCCACCTCATCGCAGGGCCAACACAGATAGACAACGTTCACACTCACATTCACACACTAGGGCCAATTTAGTGTTGCCAATCAACCTATCCCCAGGTGCATGTCTTTGGAGGTGGGAGGAAGCCGGAGTACCCGGAGGGAACCCACGCGTTCACGGGGAGAACATGCAAACTCCACACAGAAAGATCCTGGAGCCTGGATTTGAACCCAGGACTGCAGGAACTTCGTATTGTGAGGCAGACGCACTAACCCCTCTGCCACCGTGAAGCCCTCTTACACACATACACATACATATACACATACATATATATATATACATATATATATATACATACATACATACATACATATATATATATATATATATATATCTATCTTACCATACTAAGTTTTATTCCATAAATTTGTCTCTTCTGGAGAAGCATCTCAAATGTTATGTTTCCTGCTTTGTACCCGGTTATGGGTAAGCTCCTTCTGTCCATGTCTTCTAACGTCCTGTCTTAGTTTTTTCCTTTCTCTACTGTATTTCCCATAATGAATGATTGCATGCTCCATTGACTCTACCTCTTGCAGCTGTCATAATCTTGTTGGGTGTTTACTTATGATGTGCAATGTCTTATTCAGGCTGGTGTGTCCCAATCTAATGTGTGATATGAATCCTTCCTCTTTTGTGCTCCCCCTTACAGTTCTTCCCGCTCCTACTGTGTTCTGTATTGCATAAGTGTCCTACTGTTGTACTCATTTCCCAATGTAATTACCACTGTTTCACATATTTTCATTTAATGATGTTGCCTATGACTTACTGAAAGGTACCTCTTTAAGTCCATTTTTGATAATTTTTTTTGGGGAGGTAGGGCGGGCCTTGAGGGCCCACTATCTCGTTGGCTAGTATTCCTACTCATTTGTGTGCTTGTATTGAGCGAAGGCCACCCTGGTGAATGACATTTTATGACAATTGTATAGTTGCCCTTCCTGCTTAAGAATATACAGGTGCTGGTCATATTATTATAATATCATGAAAAAGTAGATTTATTTCATTAATTCCATTCAGAAAGTCAAACTTGTAGAATGTATACATCCATTCCAAACAGACTGAAACATTTCAAGTGTTTTTTGCCAAAAAGGAGAGGAATATAGCTGACAACCAATGAAAACCCTAAATTCAACATCTCAGAAAATTAGAATATGGTTAAAAGGTCAGATATTGAAGACACCTGGTGCCACACTCTAATTAGCTAACTAACTCAAAACACCTGGAAAAGCCTTTAAATGGTCTCTCGTTTTGATTCTGTATGACACACAATCATGGGGAAGACTGCTGACTTGACAACTGTCCAAAAGATGACCATTGATACTTTAAAGAAGGAGGGCAAGACACAAAAGGTCATTGCCAAAGAGGTTGGATGTTACCAGAGCTCTGTGTCCAAGCACATTAATAGAGAGGCGAAGAGAAGACAAAGATGTGGTAGAAAAAGTGTACAAGCAAGAGGGATAACCGCGCCCTGGAGAGGATTGTCAAACAAAACCGATTAAAAAATGTGGGGGAGATCCACAAAGAGTGGACTGCAGCTGGAGTCAGTGCTTCAAGAACCACCACGCACCGACGTATGCAAGATATGGGCTTCAGCTGTCGCATTCCTTGTGTAAAGCCACTCTTGAATAAGAGACAACGTCAAGAGCGTCTCGCCTGAGCTCAACACAAAAAGGACTGGACTGCTGCTGAGTGATCCAAAGTTATGTTTTCAGATGAAAGTAGATTTTGTATCTCCTTTGGAAATCAAGGTCCCAGAGTCTGGAGGAAGACAGGAGAGGCACAGAATCCAGTGTCAAATTTCCACAATCGGTAAAGGTCTGGGGTGCCATGTCATCTGCTGGTATAAGTCCACTGTGTTTCCTGAGGTCTAAGGACAATGCAGCAGTCTACCAGGAAGTTTTAGAACACTTTATGCTGCCTGCCGCGGACCAATTTTATGGAGGTGAAGATTTCATTTTCCAACATGACTTGGCACCTGCACACAGTGCCAAATCTACCAGTACCTGGTTTAAGGACCATGGTATCCCTGTTCTTGATTGGCCTGCAAACTCACCTGACCTTAACCCCATAGAAAACCTATGGGGTATTGTGAAGCGGAAGATGCGAGATGCCAGACCCAACAATGCTGAAGAGCTGAAGGCCACTATTAAAGCAACCTGGGCTCTCATAACACCTGAGGAGTGCAACAGACTGGTCGACTCCATGCCACGCCGTATTGCTGCAGCAATTCAGGCAAAAGGAGCTGCAACAAAGTATTGATTGCCGTACATGCTGAAACTTTCCATGTTCATACTTTTCAGTTGGCCCACATTTCTTAAAAATATTTTTTGGTACTAGTCGTAACTAATATTCTAATTTTCTGAGATACTGAATTTGGGATTTTCAGTAATTGTCAGTACTAATCATCAAAATTTAAAGAAATAAACATTTCAAATATATCACTGTGTGTAATGAATTGATATAATATGTAAGTTTCACGTTCTGAATATAATTACTGAAATAAATCAACTTTTTCATGATATTCTAATAATATGAACAGCACCTGGTAATGGCAGATTACCCCTAAACAAAGATACCAGCCTACGTGGCACCAAGTGATAGTGCTGGTCTCATAAGTGGTTGGACTTGGATCGTGCCTGGAAAGTTTGCCTGGTATTGCCACTCCTTCAGGTGCAAGTTGTCACATATCAAAAATATGTGGTTGTAGTACAGGCTCAAAAAGTCCACATTGAAAAAGGTCAAACCCAATAGGGCAACATTAAAGAACACAAAGGACATAAGAGGTATTAAAGTGCATTGAGCTTAATGGTGTCTACATATAGCCACAAAGTGCAACGCAACAAAAAAACGTAAATGAGACAAAACAAAAAAAATTGCAAAAAATATGGCAGACCTAGGACTGCAATATGACTCAGAGTGCAGCTTTTCAAATATAACAAAAACGTTACCTACACGGTTGACTTTTAGTTTCACTTTAATAGGAACACGTACGTGCAGAGGCAAACGACAGTACACATATTTCACTAATAAAAACAACATTGTAGTGACATACTAGAGTTCAATTCAACTTTGGTAAAGCAAGTTTGTGTCGCTCTTACCTTGACTGGGATTCGAACCTTCTGTGAAAGCTGCAAAAGTTGCTAAATGTCGTCTTGAACACGCCCATTTTATAGAAACCAGCTAGGCAGGCTCGCACGGGGGTCAGTTAAGGTTTTGGTAATTTCATCATTAATTGGAATTAGAAAAACAGCCAAATTTGGTTCATTTGAGTAAAAAAAACAACAAACTAACTAACAAAAAAAACAACAAATAAACAAAAATTCGGGGGGAAAAAATCAGTTTTTCTTTTTTAGTGTCAAATAGCAATAACTACATCTAAAAACAGTTGACTTTTTATGTTGTATTTCATATAATAATATAACAAACATAGTAAACATACATAAAAAAACAGACCAAAAGGGATGTCTTTTTTCATATTCTGACACCGGACATCCGTATTTTCAAAGTAAAAGCGAGCATACTACGGTACCCGTGTGCAGTTTTTTTCTGACAGGCCAGTCCGCGAGCATGTCTTTAAAATCCCCTCTTCCGGTTTTGTCCATTTTGTTCTGTTTTTCAGTTTCTATGGATATGTGCGTGGATACTTCTGATGATGTCAGTTCTCGTTGTGCCATGTCTAAAATAATGTCTGTTTAGTGCTCCAACAACATTTTATGTAGAGTCACAGGTATCGTGGTAATTTTCCCTGCTTTTACTTTGAAAATAAAACTTTCGGTGTCTGTAGATTGAAACATCCATTTTGGTGTGTTTTTCCGTTACTGATTTTACTTCTTGCTATATGAAATATAAAATAAAAGGCAAACCTTTTTTGATGTACTTATTGCTCGGCGACACCCAAAGGAAGAACGCGTTGTTTTTTTTATTTTCAGTTTTTTTCTTTTTGGAATGAAATTCAAAGAAACCAATGTTTTTTTTTACTTGTGAATAAAAAAAAAATCAAAACAAACACGTTGCGTGTACCTTCCGTTCATTCTATTTCCAATTCTGAAACGCAAATCAAAATCAAAATTAAGGCCGTTTTTCGATTTTCATTATATATGAGATAGGCTCCAGTAGCATATCTCTCCAAGCGGTAAACAAAAATGGATGGATGGATGGCAGAATTTAAAACAAACAAAAAAACATTTATTTTCCTTAAATTATTGCCATCAAATTAGATTTTGTGCTGGTTTCCTTTTATGGATTTTTTTTTCCGGATAAACACAAAAATCGAATATATTTTCACCCAAAATGCAAAAAATGCGTGGTTATCTGTGTGTGGCAAATTAAACCGAAATAAGTATTTTAGGGTCTCTGTACCTCCCGTTCATTTTATTTCCGATTCTGAAATGCAAATCCAAAACAAATTTCGGGCAATTTTTTCCGGTTTTCATTTCAAAAGTTGGACAACTATTTTAATGCCACTTTTTAAAATCGACAATAGGACTCCTGCTGAACAAAGGTGTTAGCAGTATGCTAAAAACATGCTAAACGCGAAGGAAACACACAAATTCTGCTTCCGGTTCAATTTGTCATCACACAGAAAAACACGCATTTTTGCATTTTGAATGAACATATATTCGATGTTTGTGATTATCTGGAAAAATAGAAATACATAAAAGGACACCTGCACAAAATCCAATATTTTTGGCAATATTTTAATGAAAATCAACCCTTTTATGTTTCTTTTAAAAGCTGCCATACATAATAACAATCGAAAGACGGCCCTAATTTAATTTTTTGGAGAATATAAAAATCGAATGAACGGGATGTACACGGTCCAAACACTCACCAAAGGGTCACTTTAATTTGTTTGTATATTATAAATCAATAGAATAATACATTTTGGCCCAAAGCAAGTTGTTAATGTCTGGTTTACTGTACATAATACTGTAATAATGAATCAGGATTTAAATAAACTATATATATATATATATATATATATATATATATATGTGTGTGCATACATACATACATCCACCCATCCATCCATTTCCTATTTACTACCATATATATTAGTTAATTAGTTAATAGCTACAGATAGACATACCTTTTGTTTTTGCCAGAATGGGAAAGAAGAAAGCGTGTGAAAGACTGTGCTGAGCGGAAGTGGATGGTTTTCATTGAATTAAAGAAATAACTCATCTAAAACATAATCGAGCGTGTAGCTAGCTCACTTGGTGAAGCAGTTGGAGTCTAGCACAGCTCGTCTGCCCCATACTGAACTCCAGCCGTGGATATTAAAAAAGTGTATATATGGGGAAGCTGCTGATAGTGTGTTTGACAGAGAAGTAGGTTCTGTACAGTATTGTTACACTACTTCATAAATCTACTAAAGTTGATAGTAGTATATTTTATTGTAGTGTTGTTATGCAATATATCTAAAACTAAAGTTTTTCTTTTTAAAAAGTGCCGTTTTAGGAGCAAACACTGATTAAATCCTAAATTAATTTCAATGGTAGACGTTGATTTGAGATGCAAGTGTTTTGAGTTAAGGGTTCCGTGTCAAAGACACTTAAGCTTGTAAATTGAGGTGTAACTGTAAATATATGACACAATTATAATGAAAATATCAGCTAAATATGATTTTTCCATTTTTATTTCATACAGTCACAGTTGCAGCAGTTACAAGAGTATTTTCAGTTGTTGCCATTGATGTCACAGAAACTCAGGGCCATGAATGCATCGGCCGCTTGCTGTGCAAGTATACCCGGAAGGACAGCAGTGCTCCATGTCGCTGCAGCACACCGCCTGCACAAGAAAAGCAATGTTAAACACGCTCCCATACACATACTGTATGCGCTCCTGCACTACGACGAGCTAATGCAACGTAATTTCATTCTTATCTGTACTGTAAAGTTCAAATTTGAATGACAATAAAAGGAAATCTAAGTCTAAGTCAGTGTATTGCCAACTAAATAAAGAGACATTTGTTTAGACCAGGGACACACTGAAAAGTT
The DNA here is from genome assembly GCF_033978795.1 of Nerophis ophidion. Classification (NCBI taxonomy): domain Eukaryota; kingdom Metazoa; phylum Chordata; class Actinopteri; order Syngnathiformes; family Syngnathidae; genus Nerophis; species Nerophis ophidion. Next base: position 21,470,326 of record NC_084617.1, read on the forward strand.
AAAGCATGCAGGGGCCATTTTGATATTTTTAATTTTCAAAACCAATACAATATATAAATTAAACCTTTAGGACTGCCCTCAAGTTTGGTCCCTGGGACCCGAAACGGTTTGTCATGTTGAAAATAAGTCACATCATTATTTTGTTGTTGTGATTATGCAACGCTTAAAGCTCTAGATTAATTTCAGGTCTGTCAATTAAAAAGAAAGAAATATATATATATATATATATATATATATATATATATATATATATATATATATAGTGACCGTAGTGGGTAGAGCAGCCGGCCAGAAACCTGAGGGTTGCAGGTTTGCTTCCCACCTATTGACATCCCCAAAAAATCGCTGCCGTTGTGTCCTTGGGCAGGACACTTCACCCTTTGCCCCCGGTGCCGCTCACACTGGTGAATGAATGATAGGTGGTGGTCGGAAGGGCCGTAGGCGCAAACTGGCAGCCACGCTTACGTCAGTCTACCCCAGGGCAGCTGTGGCTACTAATGTAGCTTACCACCACCAGGTGTGAATGAATGTTGAGTCCCACTTCTTTCTGAGCGCTTTGAGTGTTTAGAAAAGTGCAATATATATATATATATATATATATATATATATATATATATATATATATATATATATATATATATATATATATATATATTCGAGGTTACTGTGGTTTACCCGTTATATAGTGCTCAATACCGGGGTAGAGCGGAAAATATGTTAGGTCAGGAAAAAACACAGAGGCTATTTCATCCCTACAAGCAGGTTTCCCTGCTCTTCGATCTCCGTTCAAGAGCAGGGAAACCTGCCCTAGTAGTCAAAGAAAACCCTGTTTTATGGCAAAAGCTCACAATTTGCAGTATTTGCCCCCCGCCCCCCAAAAAAAAATTCAGAGTGGAATATTTGATGTGAAGTAATTGGAGCCTTTAGAACAGGGGTCGGGAACCTTTTCGGCTGAGAGAGCCATGACAGCCAAATATTTCAAGATGTATTTCCGTGAGAGCCATATAATATTTTTTTAACAGTGAATACAACTAAATGCGTGCATTTTTAAGTAAGACCAACATTTTTAGAGTATAATAAGTCTCCTATTATTTTTAATAATATAATAAATACACTACTTCTTACCATTAATGCGACATCTTGGACAGGTGCGATAGAAAACGGATGGTTGGATTAAAATGGATGAGAATGATTTATCATTTGAACCTTATTTTTAACACTGTGATTACCAGCGGAATTATTAATTACTTCTCGTGTTAAGCAATGTCAGCTAAGAGATTCATCTAAGAGCCAGATGCAGTCATCAAAAGAGCCACATCTGGCTCCAGAGCCATAGGTTCCCTACCCCTGCTTTAGAAGGTCAATAATTCACAACAACATAGATTTTAGTCCATAATTTTTTTAAGAATTACATTAAAAAAAGAAAAGAATCACACCAAAATTATTGTGGATCCAAAAGGGCCCCACTCTTAAGAGTGTTAACATTATGTCATATATTGTATTATTTTCAACACTTATATATATATATATATATATATATAGTATACCCCAGCGGGAATAAGCGGTAGGAAATGGATGGATATACACACACACATATACATACATACATATATATATATATATATATATATATATATATATACATATATATATATATATATATATACATATATACATATATATATATATACATATATACATATATACATATATATATATATATATATATATATATATATATATATATATATATATATATATATATATATATATATATATATATATATGGCAAACACACAAAATATGCAATATTTCCCCACAAAATATTTTAAAGTGTATTATTTGATGTGAAATAATTGGAACCTTGAATAGGTAAATAATTCATAACATTGATTTTGATCCATTAATATTTTTGAGCAATGACAGTTTTAAAGTAAAAAAGAAACATTCTGCATGGCAGCTTTGTGTTATTAGAGTCAACACTGCAACTTTTACTTGTTACAGTTCACCTGTTTTAAATAGTATTTTTAGAATGTGCGGCTTTTTAAAAAATCAGCTGCAAACTGTAAATGGCCCCTGACATCCCTGGATTAGAGCTTCCTGTCTTAAGTCTAATCTTTTTCACTTTACAGATAATCGCCCTGACGTGATTGGAGAGGTGTCTCGTACGTTAGGAAGAGGACAGCATCCCCAAGCGGCTGATGAGATCTTGCAGCAAGTCTGTCCATCTTGGCACGCGCTGTGATCCTGACACAGCACTTGCTGCGGCTTCAAGGTAGAGCCGGGGGTCTGCAGCGGGGTCTTGGGGGAGGAGGCCGGACGTTTGGCGTACCACGGGATCGTCACGCCCTGGTGAATGCACTTGGATCTCTGCTCGTCACACTTATAGTGTGCGGGGCAGCAGTGATCTCCGTCCTCGCAGCACACGGCCTGGGTGGGAAAATCCGAAATGTATAAAAAACACTTGCCAACCACGAGGCTCTCGGTTCTGCTTTCACGGGCCAACAAATGCTGAATCAGGGCAAAAAGAACTGGTGCAATCACAAACTGAAAGTTAAAATATGGAACAGATTGATGATTCTCAAAAGGTTTGGTTTTTGATCATCAATATGGTGCTTTTCCCTTCTGCTGTTAAACGGAAAGGTGCTAAAGTAGAACGTCCAATCCATATTTGGGAGCAAGCAAACAAGCTGAAATATCAATACCGCCCCTACCAGATCTTAATAGATAGATAGATAGGAGCGGTATTGATATTTCAGCTTGCGTTAATGCTCAAATATCCATTCTCAAATCAGAATAGCTCAAAGGTATCCAGATCTTTTCTACGAAGGGGGGCATACTGACAAGTCAAAGTATGCGTGGGCCATATTGATGTTTTTATATAAAATAATGCTAAAAACAGATATTGTGTCAGCCCTGTGTCAAATTTAATATGGTCAAATTTAATATGAAGCGCCTTGTTATTTATTCATTTTTACACACGCCTCTTCACGCAAAACGGGCCCCTCCCCACAGATTTGGAGCCCTACGCTCAGCATGTGGTCCACCTATAGCAGTCTTTATCAAACAGTGGGGCGGGCCCCCCTGGGGAACATGCTTTTTTTGTTGTACCAGAATATGATGAGCGTATGTCGCACTTGGCTTCACTGTAACCATGGTGGGGTATGAGGAAAGACTGGTGTGTTGTTTCCTTTAGTTAATGTTATGCAGAGTTATTGCCATAACAAATTTATCGCGGATATATACTACTTTTAGTCATGGTGGAGAGTGGGTGGGGAATATTTTCTTCTTCATAGGGGGGGTGGCGTAACAAAAAATATTTGAGACGCACTGACCTATAGGGAGGTGTGGCCCTGCGTGGCAGTATTTACCTGAGGTAAAGGACAGCATCCCCACTGTCCTGCTGAGTTCTTACAGCAGGTGGAGCCTTCTTCACAGGTGTGCCTCTTGTCGCAAATCACATCCCGCTTTGGAAGTACAGGGACTTTCTCCAGCCAGGCCACAGACCCAGAGTCCATATCGCACGTCTGAGCGGCCGTGTTGCAGATGTAGCCTTCAGGGCAGCAGTGTATTAAATCAGAGCAGCAGACCGCCTGCGGAGGATCACAAACATCCGGAGGTGCCTTTAGAACCAAAAGTGTTGGGGCAAAAAGGCGCGGCCATCGTGTTACCTTTGGTAGTGGACAGCAGGACCAGTTGCCTTGTACGTTTTTGCAGCATGTGGAGCCATCTGGGCAGGAATCATTGCTACTGCATGGGACAGAATTGGCTGGAAAAAGACCAAAATCATCCAAAAGTGAGAAACAAACAGCTAATTGTGCAAGTGTGGCATGGAGGAGAGATACTACGTGTGCACCATGCTAACGTCACTCAAAACAACATACAGTGGAACCCCGCTTTACCTTTAAATGCCTCCGTGAGCGAACCATGTGACTGTGTACTAACGCGTCCTTCATTCATATTGTGTCATGCAGGCAAAATGCAGGGTGCGGCATTTTAATGAGGCGAACCCCCATTTCACTTGCTGCCCAATACACTACTAGTCACTTTAACGTTGGTGATCCTTTTCTGTGTTTTTTCGCCGTTTGACAAGTTTTGTCTATTTTTGTAACTCAATATGAGTCCCCAAAACTCAACAGATGCATAGGGTACAATACAATCTTGCCGATTGTATTGTACCATATGTCCCAGCAAGAAATCTGCGTTCAAAAGACTCCGGCTTATTAGTGATTCCTAAAGCCCCCAAAAAAAGTAGGCGGGCTATAGAGCATTTTCCGTTCGAGCTCCAGTACTCTGGAATGCCCTCCCGGTAACGGTTCGAGATGCTACCTCAGTAGAAGCATTTAAGTCTCACCTTAAAACTCATCTGTATACTCTAGCCTTTAAATAGACCTCCTTTTAGACCAGTTGATCTGCCGCTTCTTTTCTTTTTCTCCTATGTCCCCCCCCTCCCTTGTGGAAGGGGTCCGGTCCGATGACCATGGATGAAGTACTGGCTGTCCAGAGTCGAGACCCAGGATGGACCGCTGGCCTGTGTATCTGTTGGGGACATCTCTACGCTGCTGATCCGCCTCCGCTTGGGATGGTTTCCTGTGGACAGGACTCTCGCTTCTGTCTTGGATCCGCTTTGAACTGAACTCTCGCGGCTGTGTTGGAGCCACTATGGATTGAACTTTCACAGTATCATGTTAGACCCGCTCGACATCCATTGCTTTCGGTCCCCTAGAGGGGGGGGGTTGCCCACATTTGAGGTCCTCTCCAAGGTTTCTCATAGTCACCATTGTCACTGGCGTCCACCTGGGTGTGAATTCTCCCTGCCCACTGGGTGTGAGTTTTCCTTGCCCTTATGTGGGTTCTTCCGAGGATGTCGTAGTCGTAATGGTTTGTTCAGTCCTTTGAGACATTTGTGATTTAGGGCTATATATAAATAAACATTGATTGATTGAATGGAGGAGGGAAATGCTGAGGAGTTAAAAAAAAAAAAAAAATTAAAAAAAAAAGACTATTTGCCAGGAGTGCATTAATGGAAGAATCGACAAAGCAGGCTTAGTACCGCAACAAGTTTTAATTGTGCTGAGATTGGACTTTTCTTGAAAGCGATGCCAGAGCAGGCTTATTTCACAGCGGCACAAGTTCACATACGAGCACAATGGCTCTCGCCCCCTTTCGTTCTCTCTCCCAGTCTACTGCTTTCTCCTCAGCTCTTTACTGTTGTTAATGTGGGTGGATTTAACTTTTTTAAATGTTTACTGTTAGGGATTATTGTGATCTCTGATTATTTGTGAGGACACCATAGTGGCTTCTTGGTGTGTGTGCGTGTTGGCAGAGCAGCGCACAGTTCAGCTTGTTGTTGTTTTGGCATGTTGATAAAGAGAAAGATGTTCCATCATCTCCTTGTTACGTTTGTTTTAATATACAGTTCTGTTAAATAGGAGTGTCAAAAAATTGATTTTCAAAATAATCGCGATTATTTGTAACGATTTTTAATAGATTTAAAAAAATCTAAATCTTTTTTTACTAATTTAAATAATACATAAGTTAATAAAAACATAACATTGAGGGAATAACAGTAGTATTAATAGCAATACATTTAGAAAACAACACAATGAAGATAAAAATAATAAACTGATAACAAATAAGGCAACAAAAGAAGTGTCTTACGCTTCTCTTATCTAAAGTAAAAAAGGAGGAAGTACGTTGCCTCGGTATAGCCTACTGGAATAAACTGAATCTCCAGTGTTGCACAATCGTTGGGGTGAATGAGGAAGTTATTTGGCGGTTGTAGTGCTCGTCCCCACCGTTAACCCACCTCTCTGGTTCTCCCAGTCGGCCCGCTTCCTAGCAGGCAGCTTTTCCCACATGGGCATGTCCTCCCAGGAGGACTGGGAGACACATCTGGAGCGTTCAACGTCACACGAGGTGCCTTCAGGGCAGCAGTGGACCTTGTCTTCACAGCACACAGCCTGGTTTGGGATGCAGATCGAGAACCTTTTCATTGCACCGTGCCAAATGAGATGGTGGACAGGTTTAGACCTGAAAGAGCAGTGGCACTACCTTCGGAACGGGGCAGCATCCCCAACTGCCATCTGGTTTCTTACAGCAAGTGTTCACATCCGGACACTCAGACACCAAATCAGCACAAATGAAGACTGACGGGAGCTCTGTGGAAGTCAGACACACATGAAGACAAATCCAAATATCCAAAAATGCCTGCATAGGTCACAAGTAAAAAACCTTGTTTGATGCACCAGAGGCTGTCTGCACTGCAGCGGTGACCCTCTTGACAGCAACGCTTGCCATCAGCACACAACAATCCCTGTTGAAAAAAAACAACAATAATTCTAAACCGTTCCAGTATTTATTTACGGTTCCATCTATGGGGTCATGCATCACCTGGTTGGAGGGGCTGCACTCGTAGGTGCTGGAAGGGGCTAGGGTGCCTCCTGCGTGGACCAAAACCAGCACAGTCCAGCAGAACACAGCCAGTCTTTGCATCTACAAAGTACATACAGTGCTCACAGAAAGTAAAATCATGGTTGTAGTTTTTAAAAGTTAGCCATTTTGTTTTGTAGACCGTAATTACGTCATAATGATTTGATTCATACATCACGTCCACCCGCCATTTTTTCCTGTTAACATTGTCTTGCTTTTAAACACTTTACAATTAGTTTAGCCATTTAAAAAAAAAAAACACATTTATTTATTGGGTTTTAACTGACATAATCGACGAAAGTAAACAAATACATCAAATGCTGTGTTTCGCCACCCCCCCCACACATATATATATATACATACACACACACATATATACATACACACACATATACATATATATATACACATATATATATATACACATATATATATACACACATATATATATACACACACACATATATACACACACACATATATATACATACACATATACATACATACATACACATACACATACACATACACATACACATATATACATATACATATACATATACATATATATATATATATATATATATATATATATATATATATATATATATATATATATATATATATATATATATATATATATATATATATATATATATATATATATATATATATATTATAACAGCAAAACAAAATCAAACAATTGAAAATTTAAATTAATGCAATCAGTACTCTTTTGCACAGATTACTGCATCAATACGGCGTGGCATGGAGGCAATCGGCCTGTGGCATTGCTGAGGTGTTATGGATGCCCAGGATGCTTCAATAGCGGCCTTTAGCTCATTTGCATTATTGGGCCTGGTGTCTTTCAGCTTCTTCTTCACAATAACCCACAAATTCTCTATGAGGTTCGGGTCGGGGGAGTTGGCAGGCCGATGGAGGACAGTAATGCCATGGTCAGTACACCAGTTACTGGTGGTTTTGGCACTGTGGACAGGTGCCAGATCATGCTGGAAAATGAAATTATCATCTCCATAGAGCTTTTCAACAGATACAGCTTTAATAGCCGTATTCCCATGGTCAAGCCACTCCTGAACTCTAGACAACGGAAGTTCCCTCAGTCAGCAATGGTTTGGGGAGCCATGTCGCTGCTGGTTTTGGTCCACTGTGTTTCATCAAGTCCAGAGTCAATGCAGCTGTGTACATGGTTCCATCTGTTGTAAAGCTCTACGGAGATGATGATTTAAAATTTCCAGCATGATCTGGCACCTGTCCACAGTGCCAAAACCAGCAGTAACTGGTGTACTGACCATGGCATTACTGTCCTCCATTGGCCTGCCAACTCCCCTGACCTGAACCTCATAGAGAATTTGTGGGGTATTGTGAAGAAAAAGCTGAAAGACACCAGACCCAATAAAGCAAATGAGCTGAAGGCCACTATTGAAGACCCCTGGGCATCCATAACACCTCAGCAATGCCACAGGCCGATTGCCTCCATGCCACGCCGCATTGATGCAGTAATCCGTGCAAAAGAATTCCCGACCAAGTACTGAGTGCATTAATTGACATTTTCAAATGTTTGATTTTATTTTGCTGTTATAAATCTTTTTTTTTTACTCGGCCTGAGAAAATATTGTATTTTTTTTTTTTTTTTTTTTTTTTTTTTAAATAGGATTTTTGAGTTTTCTTAAGCTGTATGCCATAATCAGCAAGATTAAAATAATAAAAGGCAATATTTCAGTTGATGTGTAATGAATCCAGAATGTATGACATTTTCATGTTTTTAGTTGCATTACAGAAAATAAAGGACTTTATCACAATATTCCAATTTTCTGAGACAGTCCTTTATATATATATATATATATATATATATATATATATATATATATATATATATATATACTAAAAAAGAGAAAATATTAGTCATAACCATCCATCCATCCATTTTCTACCGCTTATTCCCTTTCGGGGTCGCGGGGGGCGCTGGCGCCTATCTCAGCTACAATCGGGCGGAAGGCGGGGTACACCCTGGACAAGTCACCACCTCATCGCAGGGCCAACACAGATAGACATACATCACTCACACTCACATTCACACACTAGGGCCAATTTTAGTGTTGCCAATCAACCTATCCCCAGGTGCATGTCTTTGGAAGTGGGAGGAAGCCGGAGTACCCGGAGGGAACCCATGCATTCACGGTGAAAAAATGCAAACTCCACACAGAAAGATCCTTAGCCTGGAATTGAACCCAGGACTACAGGACCTTCGTATTGTGAGACACAGGCACTAACCCCTCTTCCACCGTGAAGCCCTATTAGTCATAACATTTATAATAAATATATAAATACATTTTAAAAAAAAGTAATAACATTTATAATAAATATATAAATACATAAAAATTCAACATTTATTATAAATATATAAATATTAAATACATAAAAATTCTGAAAAATAAAATAATAATACCAAACACAATTTAAATAATAGTTAAAAAAAAAAACAACCAAAGACATCTGCATTCCTGAATGGCCTTTGAAAGACACAGCAACCAGCAAGCACACAAAAGGCTCATCAACCACCCACATCCCCGTTGTGTTTCAATCAGGGTTGATTTGGAGATCAATTTCTCCTACATTTTTCTGAAAGGCACCCTGAAGTACTTGAAACTTTGCAGAACAGCCGTTCAATGTCTGCCTCATCTTCTACAGTTTGAGAAAATACAGAACATCTTTATTCCAGCAGGAATTTTACCACAATGCCAACAAAGTAGTGAAAGCTAAACATTAAAAGGTGTATTACCGCCACCTACTGTAATGGACTGTGAACCAAAATTCCATCCCTTCTTCCTCTCTTACATACATCCATCCATTTTCTACCGCTTATTCCCTTTTTTGGGGTTGCGGGGGGCGCTGGCGCCTATCTCAGCTACAATTGGGCGGAAGGCGGGGTACACCCTGGACAAGTCGCCACCTCATCGCAGGGCCAACACAGATAGACAACGTTCACACTCACATTCACACACTAGGGCCAATTTAGTGTTGCCAATCAACCTATCCCCAGGTGCATGTCTTTGGAGGTGGGAGGAAGCCGGAGTACCCGGAGGGAACCCACGCGTTCACGGGGAGAACATGCAAACTCCACACAGAAAGATCCTGGAGCCTGGATTTGAACCCAGGACTGCAGGAACTTCGTATTGTGAGGCAGACGCACTAACCCCTCTGCCACCGTGAAGCCCTCTTACACACATACACATACATATACACATACATATATATATATACATATATATATATACATACATACATACATACATATATATATATATATATATATATCTATCTTACCATACTAAGTTTTATTCCATAAATTTGTCTCTTCTGGAGAAGCATCTCAAATGTTATGTTTCCTGCTTTGTACCCGGTTATGGGTAAGCTCCTTCTGTCCATGTCTTCTAACGTCCTGTCTTAGTTTTTTCCTTTCTCTACTGTATTTCCCATAATGAATGATTGCATGCTCCATTGACTCTACCTCTTGCAGCTGTCATAATCTTGTTGGGTGTTTACTTATGATGTGCAATGTCTTATTCAGGCTGGTGTGTCCCAATCTAATGTGTGATATGAATCCTTCCTCTTTTGTGCTCCCCCTTACAGTTCTTCCCGCTCCTACTGTGTTCTGTATTGCATAAGTGTCCTACTGTTGTACTCATTTCCCAATGTAATTACCACTGTTTCACATATTTTCATTTAATGATGTTGCCTATGACTTACTGAAAGGTACCTCTTTAAGTCCATTTTTGATAATTTTTTTTGGGGAGGTAGGGCGGGCCTTGAGGGCCCACTATCTCGTTGGCTAGTATTCCTACTCATTTGTGTGCTTGTATTGAGCGAAGGCCACCCTGGTGAATGACATTTTATGACAATTGTATAGTTGCCCTTCCTGCTTAAGAATATACAGGTGCTGGTCATATTATTATAATATCATGAAAAAGTAGATTTATTTCATTAATTCCATTCAGAAAGTCAAACTTGTAGAATGTATACATCCATTCCAAACAGACTGAAACATTTCAAGTGTTTTTTGCCAAAAAGGAGAGGAATATAGCTGACAACCAATGAAAACCCTAAATTCAACATCTCAGAAAATTAGAATATGGTTAAAAGGTCAGATATTGAAGACACCTGGTGCCACACTCTAATTAGCTAACTAACTCAAAACACCTGGAAAAGCCTTTAAATGGTCTCTCGTTTTGATTCTGTATGACACACAATCATGGGGAAGACTGCTGACTTGACAACTGTCCAAAAGATGACCATTGATACTTTAAAGAAGGAGGGCAAGACACAAAAGGTCATTGCCAAAGAGGTTGGATGTTACCAGAGCTCTGTGTCCAAGCACATTAATAGAGAGGCGAAGAGAAGACAAAGATGTGGTAGAAAAAGTGTACAAGCAAGAGGGATAACCGCGCCCTGGAGAGGATTGTCAAACAAAACCGATTAAAAAATGTGGGGGAGATCCACAAAGAGTGGACTGCAGCTGGAGTCAGTGCTTCAAGAACCACCACGCACCGACGTATGCAAGATATGGGCTTCAGCTGTCGCATTCCTTGTGTAAAGCCACTCTTGAATAAGAGACAACGTCAAGAGCGTCTCGCCTGAGCTCAACACAAAAAGGACTGGACTGCTGCTGAGTGATCCAAAGTTATGTTTTCAGATGAAAGTAGATTTTGTATCTCCTTTGGAAATCAAGGTCCCAGAGTCTGGAGGAAGACAGGAGAGGCACAGAATCCAGTGTCAAATTTCCACAATCGGTAAAGGTCTGGGGTGCCATGTCATCTGCTGGTATAAGTCCACTGTGTTTCCTGAGGTCTAAGGACAATGCAGCAGTCTACCAGGAAGTTTTAGAACACTTTATGCTGCCTGCCGCGGACCAATTTTATGGAGGTGAAGATTTCATTTTCCAACATGACTTGGCACCTGCACACAGTGCCAAATCTACCAGTACCTGGTTTAAGGACCATGGTATCCCTGTTCTTGATTGGCCTGCAAACTCACCTGACCTTAACCCCATAGAAAACCTATGGGGTATTGTGAAGCGGAAGATGCGAGATGCCAGACCCAACAATGCTGAAGAGCTGAAGGCCACTATTAAAGCAACCTGGGCTCTCATAACACCTGAGGAGTGCAACAGACTGGTCGACTCCATGCCACGCCGTATTGCTGCAGCAATTCAGGCAAAAGGAGCTGCAACAAAGTATTGATTGCCGTACATGCTGAAACTTTCCATGTTCATACTTTTCAGTTGGCCCACATTTCTTAAAAATATTTTTTGGTACTAGTCGTAACTAATATTCTAATTTTCTGAGATACTGAATTTGGGATTTTCAGTAATTGTCAGTACTAATCATCAAAATTTAAAGAAATAAACATTTCAAATATATCACTGTGTGTAATGAATTGATATAATATGTAAGTTTCACGTTCTGAATATAATTACTGAAATAAATCAACTTTTTCATGATATTCTAATAATATGAACAGCACCTGGTAATGGCAGATTACCCCTAAACAAAGATACCAGCCTACGTGGCACCAAGTGATAGTGCTGGTCTCATAAGTGGTTGGACTTGGATCGTGCCTGGAAAGTTTGCCTGGTATTGCCACTCCTTCAGGTGCAAGTTGTCACATATCAAAAATATGTGGTTGTAGTACAGGCTCAAAAAGTCCACATTGAAAAAGGTCAAACCCAATAGGGCAACATTAAAGAACACAAAGGACATAAGAGGTATTAAAGTGCATTGAGCTTAATGGTGTCTACATATAGCCACAAAGTGCAACGCAACAAAAAAACGTAAATGAGACAAAACAAAAAAAATTGCAAAAAATATGGCAGACCTAGGACTGCAATATGACTCAGAGTGCAGCTTTTCAAATATAACAAAAACGTTACCTACACGGTTGACTTTTAGTTTCACTTTAATAGGAACACGTACGTGCAGAGGCAAACGACAGTACACATATTTCACTAATAAAAACAACATTGTAGTGACATACTAGAGTTCAATTCAACTTTGGTAAAGCAAGTTTGTGTCGCTCTTACCTTGACTGGGATTCGAACCTTCTGTGAAAGCTGCAAAAGTTGCTAAATGTCGTCTTGAACACGCCCATTTTATAGAAACCAGCTAGGCAGGCTCGCACGGGGGTCAGTTAAGGTTTTGGTAATTTCATCATTAATTGGAATTAGAAAAACAGCCAAATTTGGTTCATTTGAGTAAAAAAAACAACAAACTAACTAACTAAAAAAACAACAAATAAACAAAAATTCGGGGGGAAAAAATCAGTTTTTCTTTTTTAGTGTCAAATAGCAATAACTACATCTAAAAACAGTTGACTTTTTATGTTGTATTTCATATAATAATATAACAAACATAGTAAACATACATAAAAAAACAGACCAAAAGGGATGTCTTTTTTCATATTCTGACACCGGACATCCGTATTTTCAAAGTAAAAGCGAGCATACTACGGTACCCGTGTGCAGTTTTTTTCTGACAGGCCAGTCCGCGAGCATGTCTTTAAAATCCCCTCTTCCGGTTTTGTCCATTTTGTTCTGTTTTTCAGTTTCTATGGATATGTGCGTGGATACTTCTGATGATGTCAGTTCTCGTTGTGCCATGTCTAAAATAATGTCTGTTTAGTGCTCCAACAACATTTTATGTAGAGTCACAGGTATCGTGGTAATTTTCCCTGCTTTTACTTTGAAAATAAAACTTTCGGTGTCTGTAGATTGAAACATCCATTTTGGTGTGTTTTTCCGTTACTGATTTTACTTCTTGCTATATGAAATATAAAATAAAAGGCAAACCTTTTTTGATGTACTTATTGCTCGGCGACACCCAAAGGAAGAACGCGTTGTTTTTTTTATTTTCAGTTTTTTTCTTTTTGGAATGAAATTCAAAGAAACCAATGTTTTTTTTTACTTGTGAATAAAAAAAAATCAAAACAAACACGTTGCGTGTACCTTCCGTTCATTCTATTTCCAATTCTGAAACGCAAATCAAAATCAAAATTAAGGCCGTTTTTCGATTTTCATTATATATGAGATAGGCTCCAGTAGCATATCTCTCCAAGCGGTAAACAAAAATGGATGGATGGATGGCAGAATTTAAAACAAACAAAAAAACATTTATTTTCCTTAAATTATTGCCATCAAATTAGATTTTGTGCTGGTTTCCTTTTATGGATTTTTTTTTCCGGATAAACACAAAAATCGAATATATTTTCACCCAAAATGCAAAAAATGCGTGGTTATCTGTGTGTGGCAAATTAAACCGAAATAAGTATTTTAGGGTCTCTGTACCTCCCGTTCATTTTATTTCCGATTCTGAAATGCAAATCCAAAACAAATTTCGGGCAATTTTTTCCGGTTTTCATTTCAAAAGTTGGACAACTATTTTAATGCCACTTTTTAAAATCGACAATAGGACTCCTGCTGAACAAAGGTGTTAGCAGTATGCTAAAAACATGCTAAACGCGAAGGAAACACACAAATTCTGCTTCCGGTTCAATTTGTCATCACACAGAAAAACACGCATTTTTGCATTTTGAATGAACATATATTCGATGTTTGTGATTATCTGGAAAAATAGAAATACATAAAAGGACACCTGCACAAAATCCAATATTTTTGGCAATATTTTAATGAAAATCAACCCTTTTATGTTTCTTTTAAAAGCTGCCATACATAATAACAATCGAAAGACGGCCCTAATTTAATTTTTTGGAGAATATAAAAATCGAATGAACGGGATGTACACGGTCCAAACACTCACCAAAGGGTCACTTTAATTTGTTTGTATATTATAAATCAATAGAATAATACATTTTGGCCCAAAGCAAGTTGTTAATGTCTGGTTTACTGTACATAATACTGTAATAATGAATCAGGATTTAAATAAACTATATATATATATATATATATATATATATATATATGTGTGTGCATACATACATACATCCACCCATCCATCCATTTCCTATTTACTACCATATATAATAATAATAATAATGGATTAGATTTATATCGCGCTTTTCTATTGTTAGATACTCAAAGCGCTCAATATATATATATATATATATATATATATATATTCATCCATCCATCCATTTTCTACTGTTTATTCCTTTCGGGGTTGTGGGGGGTGCTGGAGCCTATCTCAGCTACAATCAGGCAGAAGGTGGGGTACACCCTGGACAAGTCGTCACCTCATCGCAGGGCCAACACAGATAGACAGACAACATTCACACTCACATTCACACACTAGGGCCAATTTAGTGTTGCCAATCAACCTATCCCCAGGTGCATGTCTTGGGAGGTGGGAGGAGGCCGGAGTACCCTGAGGGAACCCACGCAGTCACGGGGAGAACATGCAAACTCCACACGGACAAATCCCGAGCGCATGTTCGAACCCAGGACCGTCGGATTGTGTGGCAGACTCACAAACCCTTCTTCCACCACTGCCCAAATATATGTGTGTGTGTGTGTGTGTGTGTGTGTGTGTGTGTGTGTGTGTGTGTGTGTGTGTGTGTGTGTGTGTGTGTGTGTGTGTGTGTGTTTTTTACCATGAATTGATTGACGTGGACCCCGACTTACCATTTAGTGGTCAATTGTACGGAATATGTACTGTGCTGTACTGTGCAATCTACAAATAAAAGTCTCTATCAATCAGTGTGTGTGTTTTATGCCATTTTTGTCACTTTTTTATGGCAAAACCACAAAATATGCGATATTTCCCCCCAGTATATGTACTCAGGACTACTCAGGACCTTTGTATTGTGAGGCAGATGCACTAACCCCTCTTCCACTGTGCTGCCCTATATATATATATATCCATCCATTTTCTACCGCTTATTCCCTTTGGGGGTCACAGGGGGCGCTGGTGCCTATCTCAGCTACAATTGGGTGGAAGGCGGCGTACACCCTGGACAAGTCGCCACCTCATTGCAGGGCCAACACAGATAGACAGACAACATTCACACTCACATTCACAATTTAGTGTTGCCAATCAACCTATCCCCAGGTGCATGTCTTTGGAGGTGGAAGGAAGCCCGAGTACCCGGAGGGAAACCATGCATTCACGGGGAGGACAAGCAAACTCCACACAGAAAGATCCCGTAATCTGGATTGAACCCTGACTACTCAGGACCTTGGTATTGTGAGGCAGACACACTAACCCAGGGGTGTCAAACTCAAATACAGAGT